>NC_060211.1:133686428-134287857 GCF_021130785.1 Homalodisca vitripennis | reverse complement strand
CATAACATATACTTTTTATATGGATAATAAGCACCATGTTACTCGTAATAGGTACAGGGATGATAAATACAGTTAATAGCAGGCCAAATATTCTGCCTCACAGTAAAATTTCCTGAAAACTATAAATATTAAATGGAGGTCTTAAATGATTAACAAAGTAATGCCTGAGAAACCCAATAAATCTAGGAACTTACGGCATTAACGTGTTATATGAACCATGACTACTGGCTGGATGAATAAGCTAGCTACGACAGCGGTAACCCATCCAGAAGTAGCCATTCTAGTCGTTGCTTGATTCGATTACTTTGTGACAAGCATTGTATCCACTAGACTACCCTGCTGGCAGATACGCTTCATTTGTCAAGCGTATGTGTGTGGGCTCACGGTGGGAAAAGTGTCACACAAACGATGTCACGGACGCGACCACGCTATTCGTATTGTCCGGATACACAATGTAAGGATGTTATCCTTAGCTCTTTATTGATCAAAACAAAAAATAATACAGCATTTATCGTTTTTTTATACTCCCTTTTGGATGCATTTTAAATTCACAAAAGGAACATCTAGAGTGTCAAAAGAGATTTCGATTGATACCAAATACGCATATATATAATAATAATAATAAACTGTGCAAAAGTCGAGCAATACTTAACATATAAAATTCAATACATATTAATATAGTTTCTACACAAAACTGGAGCATCTGATCAAAATAGAGTTGTAATAAAATTATCTTGTAAAACAGCTGTTTTAAAACAACTAGAAGAGTAATGTTCCACACGGTGAAGTTTGTGGTTAAAAGTTTTGCTTTACCAGTTTACCATTTAGTTTGAAATTTCTAGAGAACTATTAGAATCAGGAATACAGTTAAAGTTAAAATGTATAGTTCTTTATTTTTCATGGAAATTATAAAAATGTCTAAGAGAACAATAATTTCTATAAATGCAATTATTGAGGATAAATTTTAAAATCTTCTTTTCTTATTGAAATTACGGAACTAAATTTGTGAACTAAAGTAAAAACATTGTTTAAATGCGGCCTGTAAAGTTAAAGCACTCTAATTTAATATATGTATATCCTAATCAAAACGTTTTGACACGTTAGTGTAAGTAAAGAGTAATCAGTAAAACATTCACTCTTATAGAAAAATGTGTCACTGTGATAGCGATAGAAATGGTTTACTAAAAACATGGGAATTTTCTACCAATATATTCCATTATCATGTAAATTCAAACTGAAAATATGACACCAGTCTGTAGCACATTGCTGCAGTAGTAGTTTCAGAAACGTAAGAAAGTGTATTCGATGATATTACACTCAACTTATTTCTCCAAACGTCTATTACTGAATAATGTTATAAGTTTTTTTATATATGCCACATTAAATCCGTGTAGCACGTGACCTCTTGGGGTACATGGGGGAATAGGTACCGTCTAGTATTTACAAAGAATATCCTCTTGAATGAAAACATGGTGAGGATCGATAGAGGTGTTCCTGGTACAAATGGCAGGTAGTAAAATATATATTGATGCTGTATTATTAGATTATAAATAGCGGAACCTCGTAGTTGGGGGAAAAGTATCCTGATTTGTCAGTATCTGTGATTGTTTAATATTGTAAGTGTTTCAGATTGATTTCCATCAGCTCACTTGGAAATACGCATTAAATGCCCAGCTGTAAACAAAAAAAAATAAAAAAATGTTAATAGTTTTATTTCTTTCCATCCAAAATTTGTATATTTTTATTAACATTGCCCATTAAATGGTAAATATTATCTTTTATGGGTGAATGATATTTATGTGGGTAGTCGTAGTATACACTTTTAATTTATTATATTTCTCTTTTCATCAAACTAATTAGTAACAATTTTACGTCTGCTTACATTACCGACACTCCCTGAGTGTGAATAAAGGGGGTTACACATGTACTGAAGCTATAAAAAAGCTATGTACAAAAAGGTACATAGGTACCTTTGTAAAAGGTAAAAGGTATGTTTGTTGATATTATGAGTTAAAGGTTTTGTTATCAGTTTCAATTTTTGATATAGCTTATAAATTAAAACTGATAACCAAAATATTTGTTGTTAAGGCAAAAATTATTATCGATAAAAAGAAATTAAGTAAAGTGAACTATTCTTAAGATATAAAAGATCTGTTGAGTATTAATTACGTTTTATACCACTTTATTTGACTCAGATAAAACATTTTAGAGCTTTAATTAGAACAATATAACGTGAGGAAACAAAGTACTTTAATTAGCCTAAACGAAGTTTGTAAGTTAAACAAAAGATCCCATTGTAACTCGTAACTTGTAGTTTATTGTAACTCCTATAAAATGTTTACCTTCTCTTAATAAAACAAGAAGTTAAGGAACTGTTTACCAACATCCTGCCCAACATTCTGTACACAAATATCTTTCTTTCCAATAATGTTGGTAGGTCTGGTCTGGTTTTGGTCATTATGAAAATATTGGTCTATTATATTGTACATTTTACAAACTTCTATATCTGTGATTTATGTTCGACAATGTAAATTTCAAAATTAACTTCCATAGAAAACTTGCATTATTTTATGTTTATAGTTTGCTATAGACGATGGATTGTTTGAAAAAATAAAAGGATTTTGCACATTTGCCATCGTTATATGTTACAAAAAGCATAACACTTCGTTCGAGGGGTGGAATCCACCCTTTCCCTCAGGTGTAAATAACGATTATATACATGAAATTAAAACCTAAAAAGTGCAGCTGCTTTGTTGAGTGGCATAATATTGCAGTACTTTATAAATTTTAAGAGCATATTATAAGGTTTTATCACACCTGAGGAAGAGGGTAGATTGTAACCCTCGAAAAGTAGTTTTAAGCTCTTTATAACATATAAAAATGGTAAATCCTATTACTCATTGTCTATTTTATTACCATTTTTTCGTTTTCAAATTAATTGGTAATGTCTCTGGAATGCTTAAACCAAAATGTAACCTACCTCTTGATATTGACTCTTGAACTAATTATTACCACATTGTGCATCGTGTAGAAGATAATAGAAGAGATTTGTAAACATTAAAACTTTAGAGACGGTGCCACAGTGACCTCGAAAATACGTTTATCCTAGATTATTGAACCAAAATTAATCAGTCAAACTTGATATGTCAAAACGTGCAAGTAATGTCATACGTATATTTATTTCATATTGTCCACCCAAGATATACAAGAAACCAAGAAATAATAGAGACCACATCCATTAGTTCATCTTTAACCAACCTGAATGGCGAGAGACAAGGATGAGGCATTTTTTTCAGAGTTGACTAAAGTCGTCTGGTGAGCGGCGTCGGCGGTTTGAACCATTGCTCCGGTTCTTGAAAGTGGACAGAAGACAACCTGATGCTGATAACCAGTGCTTTACGGCAGAGTCAGAGGCCGAACACTCGATAAAGATGGAGTTTGCAGCCAAACTTTCAATCACTCTTCCAGTCAAATTATTCCATCTATGTTTTAAAGGATGAGTCTGGAATACACATATTCCAGTTAGATCTAGTTACTTAATGTAATTGTGGAACATATTTTGAGGTAACGATTGCAATAAAAGTAAGCTTTGAAATCTTTAAGCTCCTTGTGTCCCTTGTGTCTATGATAATTTTAGATTTTAATATTTAAACGTAGTATTAGTTTCATTAATAACGCAGCTATTAATGAAGCAATTTGAGATTCCTTTGATTTAGTTGAAGATCTGAATTTAAAAACTTAACGCGTTACATTTTAATTGTTGTGGATCAAATAGTAAGAAAAATGTATATATTAACTTTTCTTACACACTGAAAATAGTTGAATATAAGATAAAACATTTCTTCAAGTTATGAAAGAGTTAGAAGAGCTTAAAAGGGAGGGGTCTATAAATTGAAGTACTGTAATCCTATAAGGTGCTTACGTAGTGAATAATTTAAATACAGCCTGGAAACACCTAGTCTGGTGGTGTGATCTGTTTTTGCTTCAGAACATATGTTATTACTTTACAATGAATAGAACTTTAAGATAACTTCGTTGAATAAAAGACATTTAACAATGTAACACAAGTTTTAGATTGATCAATTCACGTAGAATTACAGACTTTTAAACAGGGTAGTATTTAGATAAGTTTTAAATAAGGCCCTGCCCCTAAAAAACGAGTCAAGATGAAAAAGTAAAATTCTTACAGTATGTACAAGAAACATAGAAAGTCTAACAGACTTAGAAATGAAAAACCTACCCCTCAATTTAATCTTAATTCAACATCGAGGTCGCAAACACTTCGGAAGTGCCATTATATATGGCTTCAATAAATTACATTAAACAAATTTGTTATCAGGTTTAACAGGTAAATTTTAAATTAATTTTATAGAAATAATGAATAATATATTAAGAACCTTGAAATAGTGTTGAAGCGATGAGAATCCTATAGCAATTCAAGTATGTAGCTTGGTGTCTCCATAGCGGAAGTGCTGACACAGACTGAAGTGGTGGCACTCGTTATCGTCTATTGAGTTTAGGGGCAATAAAAGCTCTTCGTATCGAGATCTCGATACTCTCTTTAATTGGATAGGCTAATTTGTGTCATTGAGTTCGTCATCTAATTGTTAAATAAATGAGTAGCCAACAAGATATTGGGTTTTATCAATTAATGTTTACACTTTCTTAACCGATTAGTACAATCACATTTATGTTACTTTGTGTGACGAATGTGATGGAACCGACAGAGGGATAAGTCTAACAATTACACAAAGCTCTCTTTTCATAAATTTATACTTTTTTGTTTTGTTGATATTATTTCCAATAATAATTTAACTGGCCGAGTGCTATCGAAACCTATACTTCAAGGCCTTGAAAAATTTCGTTTCTACCAGTATTCGGCACAATATTTCGAGAATGAAATGACTTTAAAATACTATTGAAGCTTCATTTCGATATCTCATTTCATGGAATTTTACGAACATGTTTCATTCGACTTATGGGTAGCGATTTTGCGAACAAAGTATCATACGACATTTTCAGATAATGTACGACTTATGTAGTTTAATTTTAAGTTTAGTTAAATTTAACATTAAAATTAATTTTTAAGTAGTTACGAATAAGTCCTCTGATGGAGAATTAACACAGGGGGCTGGGCAAATGTAGTTTCTGCCTTCCTGTGTATTTGTCTATCTTTCCACACGAAATGTCAAGAACGAAATGACCTATAGGTTTGAAATTTTGCACGTAGCTTCATTTCTATATGGGAAACATCGAGTTTTTGACGGTGCAATTCACACTATGTGATTTGGCTGAGCGTTATGGTTACCTGGTATTATAGGTAATCATAAACACAACTAGAACGTTGCAGAATAAATTAATTTGTAAAAGAGAGTGCAATCACATGAAATTTTAACATTTAGTTCTAGAGTAAACCTTTCCACGATGACTTAAAAAAGTGGGGGACTCCTAACTTCTTGTAAATTATAAACTTTTTCAAGCCGCTGGCACAAAAATCATATGTTATACTAATACGTCTTCATTCAAATAATAAAATACTTTAATTACTATATCACCATGTAATTTAATTATTTCTGATAATTTCTTAATCCTGTGTTTATTGACAGAATATACCATATTTCCAGGACACTGTATGCTCCGAATAAAGTGTAGGATATAACCACTTGCGGCTTCAGTTCACAACTGTAATGACGGGCCATATCAGTCGTTACAACCCGGGATAAACGGGCGCTGTGCTGTATAATACCCTGGACCGTTATATTCTCAACTTCCTCCGCAGGGTAGCAATTGAAACCCGTTTGCGTTATGATACAGATAAACACTGCGAATGGTTTCCATTGCTCGATATAATACTCAACAGAATTTAAATTGTTATTCGCTACTCCGGATGGTCTAAACCTGAATATTTCCCAATGTTGTCATAAAATTAGTTTTATTAGCAGCGTGCACGTCATCATGAATTTTCCTAATTTATTATAGATATTAACAGCTGTAAAAAGGATCATACTATTTAATAGCTCTTCCTCGTGGTACCATTAGTACAATACTGCAGTTTGAATCAGAGCTGATATGCTGATTAATAACCAACCATATGACTTTAATATGATTAAGGGTGTGTAAATTATGAACTAAATTAGGATTGTTAATGTTGAAAATTCAGCCAAGAAACAAATAAAAGAAAGCAGAGTAGAAAGGAAACTACTTTAGAGTCAAAAAAATACAAACAAGATTAAAATTAATCACCAGGAGCGTTTGAAGGTATAGGAAGTAGTATCAAGGTTTACTTATAAGCATGATTTTACAAACCTTGTTTTTGGCTTATGTTATTCGAAGTATTTTCTTTTGAATCAAGCAATCTTAAAAGTCTAAAATTCTTTCTAGAAATAGATAACCACAATACGTATAAGTGTTTTTAAAATACTAAATATTTAAAAAATCCAATTTGTCAAAAGCGTTTTTTATAATAATAATAATAATAAAATAATATTACCCGCATATAATTATAATATATTTTATAAACCATGTACACTAAAATACGTGTTGAAAATTTCAAGAAAATTGGTTTTTAAAGTTATTGGTTAATAACAGATTAGTAACTTGATCCATTAGATAAAAAGTTATAGGTTCGTAGTTAACTGATGAATTCCCCTTTTAAATAGCACCAGTCTAAAAATGTACATCTCTATACTTAGTCATATGCTTGTAATTATGCCGAATAGATTACTTATTGATTAGACACAGTTTTCTCGTATAGTGAATATTAGTAACTCATGGTGACTCCTTAATGTATTAAGTCATCACTAAGATCAATACACAGATATTTGTGATGGGGGGAGGGGGAGAACCTCTATTCCTTTATTCATATACTTCCCTGTCGAGGTACAAAATCGAGGAGAATGTAAGCTTGCGAATAATTGCGTAAAAAGTAATTGTAAAGTTTGGATTTCGAGGTATCACGAAGAATTCCTAAAGCTAGCGCTATAAATTGGGAGGAATCACCATATCTCTGTGTCAATTTTGGAAACGTTACGTCTAGTTAGGAAGTCATGAGAAAAGTGTCCTTTTGAGGAGACAGCCCCAAAAACATTCAGTAACTCGGTGACGTTAGTGAGGAAAGATAGTGACCTGAAGTTTAAATAGATAAGTAAAACCATATTCTATAGAAGTCTCAATCATTATAAAATATTGTACTATGAAATATAATATTATTGATTTACTCATAAGATTATCTTCAAACTGTGTAAGAGAATAGATTATTATTATTATTATGGTTTTCACTGAATTTATTGCAAATTATTTCAATTGACTTTTAACATAAAAACTTCTTTATTTCCGGGACAATCTAGGTATAATAAACGAGAGAAGTTATATTAATTAGAGTCCAACAACAAATTTTTGAAACGAAAATTATTCTTATTCCGATTCTGAAAGAATTCATAGTTTACTTGGAGCTCTTAGTAGTTACTTAACTGAAGTTAAAGTGCTTCTTTGAAAGTTACAACTCGTTTGTGAATAAAAAAAACTGTCTTGTCAAAAGCAGTTTGTTCAATTGACAGTGAATTATTGTTATATTTTAAAGAAAATGACGCAATGCCTTTGGTTGTATTTTTCGTTTTCAACATATTACAACCAAGTAATATAAAAAAAATATATATTTATCCGATTCTGAAACATAAAAATTTTATGGAAATTAAAAAGCAACAATCACTTCATTTAATAATAATTATAGGAAAAATATTACAAAAAAAATATAAAACTAGCCTTACATGACTCTAGAAAATTAGTACTAGGTCTTTTATTTGGAAAGCGCTACGACCAGTTGCTGCAGTGAAAAATCTGTTTCTGTGTATATTATATATGTTTTAGATAGATTGAATTTACCATCGTAATAATCAATGATAAAGTTATAGAATCTTTACCTTATATAACACAATACAAGACAATTTAAAAGTTTAGTTATTTACTTAATTACGAAGCTCGAAGAGTTTGTGGCACATAACAGATAGTGTCATTGTATTCATCATAACAAAGTGTTAGAATTTGTAAAGAAAATGCATGCCTCGTGACATAAAATTATTTACTACTTAACAATAATGGGCGGTGGATTAGTATCAATATGTGACAAAGTATAAACAAAATACGGAGATACACTCACTCTATAGAATAACTTCAAACGCATTCCGTAAACCAGTTAAAGCCCCTACTGAGAATTTGTAATTGTAATTATAATTCTATAACGTACCACTGCTGCTTTCACAAACTTGAATTTGAATTGCAGCTATATTTGTGTAATGCCCTTTGACATAATTATTTTGATTTAGGTATTGCTTAGTTAATTAACTGTACCTTATTTCATTATATATATGATTTAGTATTTATTTTAATTATTGCATTACCATAATGTGCCTAGGCTATACTTATTAATTATGTAATCATCTCTTGTCAATGTTATTACTGGTTGTCATCATATAAAGGTTGATCATGCTTGGTAATAAAATTATCTTTACATTGTTGAATATTAATTTTAACTCATGCTCAGTTCTCCGGGTTTAACCTGTTTTATAAGTTAGTTGTGCATTGTTGTAGGAATAAAATAAGGGAATCAAGTAAATACTGCATAACAAAGTTTAAAACATCGAATGTATGAAATGTATCTCAAGTTGATGCGAAGCGAGATGTTTCTACATGACTGGTGAAAAAAATTGAGTGAAAAAGGCCATTTTCCAGGATTATTTGAAAACGACCGGTGATCAAAATAGAGTTAACAGCACTTTTATCTAGCATCATGTGGACACTACCTGTGAAAAAGTACTACCTGAGTTAAAAGTGACACGACTTTAAGCCAAATCGAATTAACAGATCCATTTTCCAGAACAAGACTAGTTGAAAAAAAAAAAAAAAAAAAAAAAAAAAACAGGGTAAACGGCGTGATTTTTGAGTATTATTTGGACACGACCGGTTACATACTCGTAAGTCGACGAAAACATCTATCGGACCTAAATCAGCTGTTCAGGGGCTGTGACATCCCAAACAGTGGTGATTAATGTCTTCTATGACATGGCGTGACTTTACATCAATTAATCTTGTAGACCAACCAGCAACCCTCTTCTTGTATTGGAGGATATTTTTGTTCTATACGTACATTCTAAGTTTAATGTCACCGGGGGAAACATCTTCTGTGAATTATTTCACAGAAACTAATTGTTTGAAGTATTAAGAAAATATGATAAGATAAACAATCAAGATAGCCTTAAATGTATACCAGTTCTACAAGTAATTAAATTATTATTGTGGGATTGGTGAACAAATAGTTATAGTTTTTCTTTCAAAATTGCACACTGTATAGTAAAAAAAAAAACAGTGAAATTCAATAAATGTAGATCCTACAATTCATTAAGGAATTAACTGATGTTATGAATGATAGCGTTCTCCAGTTAAAATAAACTTTACAGAAAATACTTATAACTTTTTTGTAATTTTATAATATCTAAACTCGATCTCTCTTACATAAAATTATTAAAATATTACAGTAGTAGCCTAAATTTATAGCTCCGTATTAAAAATATCATGCAAAACTTCAACCCGTATCAAATGTTTTGTTCAAAGAGAATACAGATTCAAATTGAAATTGGGTATATTATTAGCAATAGCAACATTGCATTAAGAATTAGCTACAATTTAAAAATATGTCCTATTTTCCTGAAACCAAGAGAAATACGACAAGGGATAAATCGACTGGAACGGTAATTGAGTAACCACTGTTAGAGTATAGATCGATGGGAGCACGGCAGATCCGCTTGACTAGGCATCACTTAATCAAGTCTGACGATATCATTGCTTATTATGAGCAAACTTGGCAAGTTCTGCCTATCAGTATATTTGTCGAAACAGTTAAACACGTATACTTGTTTTAAAAGTTTTTACTAATATAACGAGTTTATGACAATAAAAATAATAATTATTATAATATAAATTTTGTGGAATGGAAAATTTAATCTCATAATTAAGAATAATTATTATTCCTAAGAATGCGATTAATGGTGTTTAGGATTCTAGTATTAGTTACCTAAATTATGAAAGTTTTTTAAATAATGTTTTATCCAACAAAAACAGTGTTTATATAAAACTAAAAACACTTTCCAACAACATTTATTGCCTGCCCAGAAAAATATCTATATTAAAAGTTATATCACAAGCCGAAATGGTGAGTAGCTAAATTGCATTGATATATATATATATATATATATATATATATATATATATATAATCTGTATTGTAACATAGATTAATTTATATAACATAATATCTTTTTTAATCTGGTAGTAATAAGCATATACTCTGCACTGTGCTTATACATGTTTGACAGCATGTTCTACACAAACTAATTCGATAAACATCACTGAATACCAATTTTTTTTTTGTTATTGAAGTGTAAAGGGAGACAGATTACTTACATGGGAACAGCCAGCTTGGAATAATTCTCACATACCTGAAACAATACAATTTAATTAAAGAAATCGCTTGACTTTAGATTTTACAGTTATTATCAATATACGAGGCTTTTATATACATATTAGAGGTTACGTTTTTTTTTATTTTTTTGGGTAAGGAGGGGGGAAATCTTCCCAAGATATCCCGGAGGATATTGTCGCATTCGCAAGATGTGCCTACCGCCTAAACCCCCCTCCTTTGGTTGCCAACTGTCAGGTCTGAACCATAAAACCCATTTCTTCTGCCTCTGAGTCCCTGTGGAAACCGCCGTTAGGCATTACTTCGCAGGGAGAGGAACTAGCATTTCTGCTCTTTTATCAGGTGGTTGAAGTCATTTCTTCTAGTCTAGTTATTGCGGAGTCTATTTCTCTGTCTTTCAATGGACCTTAATTCTTTCAGCACTTCCATGGCGAAAGTGCTGGTGGCGTCCCATGTAGCTTTCGATGACATCAGCATCACTTCCACTAGTACCTCTGGTTGCAGCGTCCGGTTAAGAATAGTTTCCAGGTTGTCACGCTGCATACTGAATCTAGGGCACATAAAGAATACGTGTTCTGCATCTTCAGAGACTCCAGGACAGGACGGGCACTCCGGCGAATTGTCGTGATAAAAAGCGAATAAAAATATGCTCGGAAGCAGCCGTGCCCTGACAGCATCTGCGTCAGATAGTAATTGACTTCTCCGTGGCTTCTGTTCAGCCAAACATCCAGTTGTGGTATTAGGTGGTACGTCCACCTACCCTTTTCTGCGGCATCCCGTTGCGCTTGCCATCGTTGTATGCTGTTCTGCCGTTCTTCAGTCCTAAGTTCCTCAGGACTTGACGTAGATGTTTTCCGTCGTTGATAGAGGGCCCGCCTTTCTTCGGCTAGAGCTCGGACCGGCAGGATTCCAGCAATAACGCACGTCGCCTCTTCAGATACTGTGCGGAAGGCACTCGTCACTCTCAGGGCACTTAGCCGATATATTGATGCGACATATTATCAATATACGAGGCTTTTATATAGAAATTAGAGGTTAGATCAAACTGTCGGTCTGTATCAAGGTTTTGACCATCGTAAAGAAATATTACATCGATTTTGTTTCAGTTAATATTTCATAAATTTTACGTGTTATTAATTGCTTGAAATAGCTTTTTATATTTTAAATGAAATAAAAATCCCAAATAGGCGATGAAGAACGAAACATAATAAGTCTTCCTATAATGTATCCGTTGCTGAAGATGATTTAACATAAAATGGAATTCGTATCATCAAACTTCTTAGATAGAGTTTGTTCAGGTAATTTATTTATTAAGACAAAAAACTATCCCCGTTTCCATCGTGAGTAATAAATAGCAAGTAATAATTTAATACAAATATAATTCTTTATTACAACAAAAAGTTTAGGGTTCCTGTACTACGGGTAAACTGATAAGGTTTTCGCAGCTTCTAAGTGCCAGGATTTCAAGGAGGTTACGGGTAGAGGATTGGGCCGCCTCCTGTAGAGATCCTCGAAAGATACAGCTTCCTTGAGGAAGGACAGGGAAATATAGGGGAGGGTTCCCCGTCATACTCATGTTTTCTAAAATATTGCAGATACTAACGAAGCTCCATCCACTTGATCACCCACTCTACGCTGTAAACTATCAATAATTTATTGCTTTACTCATCATCTAGACATTTGCACATAGTGGAGTGCTGCTTTTGTACACTAATGAGTTTGCCCAGATGTACCTGATAAATCCAAATTTTCTGTACTCATGATTTACCGGCTGTATCAGTAATGGACCCAAATATAAGTTAAAAAGTGTTACAAAATTGTCACCAGAAGTCAGCAAGAAGTTATAAGACCTGTCTTTAGGTCTTACAATTTGATATTAAATCTTAAATCATTCACTACTCTATCTCAAATTTAGAATACATTCTATATAATCTTAACACTATGACTACTCAAGACTTAAGAGCTTTGTTAACAGGACTCAAGATCACTCTTAACTCTGAAGAACATTGAAACTACTTTTTATAATGTCCATAAAAATGGTAGAATGAAGATTTCAATCCGTTATAGCGATTGTATCTTTAAAATACTAAAAATGTTTCCTTAAAAGGAACGCTTCATCCATGCTTGAAATGCGATGGATGGCAAAATAGTCAGAGAAAGGCAAACATGCATTCAAGTCTACTGCTAATTTAGAAGCTACTTTCCAGAGCGAAGACATAGCATAACATTGCGCATATAATTAATATCCCAGAGAACCTTATAAGCAGATCTGACAAAAAGGAGGGTGTGCACTTTCATGGTCCTTTTTTCGAACAATCGGGAAGTTTAATGTAGGCAAACTAAGAGAGCGAAAAAAGTATAAAGCGAATCCTCCGATGCTGACCAGCAGTTGAGCACACATGCTGTATTTATTTACGATCCAAAAATGTTTTAGTATAATTATTTCTAAATGTCACTGAATAAATCTCCAAAGCCGTGAGCTTTTCCTCTCGTTATTTTAAATTACACGTTGTTTATTTCGCTTGTCATTACAGAACTAATTGTCATCACCAGAACCGACACGTGGCCGGGCGTTGATCAATAAACAGGCTGTAATGTTGCCATAGAAATGGTGATTATGTTTGTTTCCGTATCTACCCTACCCGCGGGGGTGATTATTAGATGTACAGGTTTGTTCCTGTTGTGATTATTTGCTTTGTAAAGAGCACTAGTTGCACTTTTACTTTACTCCACACAACACATTAGAGAAATTCAATACTGTTTATCTAAAATATTTTAAAATGATTTGTATAAATACTTGTATATTGATTACGAGGTTTCCTCCGAACAATTCCTTCTTACAGGTAAATAAAAGGAATTCTTTCCTAATACATGAAATGAATTGTATTTCCTCAATCTTAGATTATAAATTGAGGAATTGTTAGGTACAGCAGCTCTTTACTGTGTACGAGTATTTGTCAATTCACAAATCAAAAATTACAGATAACAAATTTATTGTAAGTAAAATTTTCTCGTGTGGCGGGGAAAACAGTTTCCAATTTGTAGCTCTTACTCATAACAGGATTACTTGAAAGGTAACAGTTACTTATTACTCCCATCTGTCCTGGAATTTGAAACGTTCTTCCAATACTCGACAGAATTCAGTTGGCGATTGACGTATTGAGCCAACATTTTTGAATAATTACGGATAATATTGCAGGTAATACAAATTTGGTCAGTACCACTAAAATTTTTTATGGATATTCAGCCTCAGCAATTATTTTGGTCTACTCATTAGATTATGATAATGAGACAAAATAACGCAACATGATCTATATTTTAAAGACATTACCGATGGTATTTTAAATGATATTATCTACTATATTGCAAAATGAACGCAATGTTTAAATTGATAAAGCGATTACGAGAATTATAAAAATAAAATGGGGATTCACGCACTAATATTTGGTCTCTTTTGCGGGTTTAAAATAAAAAATCTCAATGTGTACCTAGAATACTTAATGTATGTAAATATTATGCTATCCAAAAGTAAAAACACCATGTGATGCAAAAATATATCCAATTAAGAGTAAATTGGAATTATTAAAGTGATGTGAAGTTAAAACATTCAGTTGAATTCACAGTGTTATATAAATATGTTCAAAAATCTAGAAACAGGATTTTTTCCAAAAATTTTCAATCGTGCAGATATAGAAAAACAGTAATACTACTACGCCTCTAAATACCACAGTCTGTCCACAATGTCTTTTTCATATTTCAGTTCTCAAAATGTAGCGATAGTAATTTTATGTATAGCACAGGTCTGTATAATTCGTGTTTCCTTTACAATCCTTCCATCGCAAAGTCAAACAAAGAATATAGAAACAATTAAGTGGTTTGTATTTTATTTGCCGAAAATGTTATTTACCACAGAGACAATTTCATGTGAAAGGGTTTCCTTTCCTGCTAAAAGCTGTAGTAAAGGACTAAATGGTTCAAGACATTTCAGCCAAACGAGTTCTTTGCTACCACACCGGCGCATCTTTACCGGGCGTCTGCTCATTAGGTTTATTACTGCAATGTTTTTAAGTGAGCATTTCCCTAGCCTAGTCGCTGAGGCTCTTGTTTATCACAGAGGAATAATATGATGTTAATGAAACATTGGTTTAGCGTGGTGACTATGATATGTAGATTTTGGAAATCATATTTCCAAATTACTTATTATAAGAAATATTACAAATGTTTAATTGCCTCATTTGGCATAATATCAGATGTGAACTTAAATATTCTGAGAAATATAACAATATAGAGGCTAAATAGACATTCATATTCAACGAATATTCAGTCCTTATTAAGAATTACAATTGCGTAACATAATTGTCAATTAACAATAATTATCTCAGGCTTTTAAAATTGTTAAACATGGGTGAGATTTTTAATTTGTAACTCGTGTGTATTTTAAGTTTGTAAAACAGTGAAGATAAAATAAATTACGGTACAATATAAATCCCGTTTCTGGAATCTTCTAAATATGGTTCCACCATCTCTTTTCATAATGAAATAAAGGTTAACCAGATTTAATTCCATGGACTGATCATTATGAAGATGATAATGAACTTAAGCATACATTATTTTTGTGAACAATATTATTACTACATACATAAGAAGGGTTAAACATTCTGTACTGCTATTTAAATTAGTAATAAGAATTGTATTCTAAAATTATTAGAGAGTCGTCTCATTTTTAATGTACTATTTAAAATGGGTGGTCGGTGATAGGGAAGGATTTTATCAATTGTTTTGATATTTTGTTTTGATATTTTAGTTTTATGGTAGGATGGATTTTAGGTTGTTGAATATTCAATAATAACATAGAAAAATAGAATTTTACTAGTCGCATCATGCATATTGTTAATCTAACATAAATATATTACTGAAATAAAAAGTAAATAGGTGAGGACATAACATTATAGAACAAAAAAAGTTACAAATAAAAATACATTCATTGCCTATGATAACTACAAGATGTGTGTGAGAGTATCAATATATTACAATTTTTATGATCAACTCAATAGTTAAAAACAATTAGGGCCTTTTTTTCTTCAATGATAAAAGAAGTCAGCCTAAACAGAAGAATTCATTTAAGAGAATAAGTTTAAAGGGCAAATGTAATATATCTGCTAAAACGTTTCCTACTGAGTAAAATCACTCCGCAAATAAGTGCTCCCTCAATTTCAGCTTTAATTTTGTTTTGGATGCACTTTAGGCAATAAGGAGGTCTCAAAACAACCTGGTCCCAACATTAAGAGGCCTAACTGTAGCCAAAGCCAACTGACGCTGTATCTTTCGAAAGTTCACTCGTATTCTGGTGTTGAGTCCGTGTACAGCGGATCCATCAATGTATGATACACTATGGAATTTTACAAACATAACAGTTTAGAAATGTATAGTAATGGGAGTGTTAACAAATTTAATCTTTGAATGCAGTTATACAAGTCTCGTTTACTTAGGGTCACAAGAACACGAATGGCACGTTGTAATACAATAACTATTAATCAGTGTTAGAGTAGCTGTGGCCCATACCATAAATCGTATCATAGGTGTGAATTGACAAAAGAACAATTATAAGTATAAGCAGGAACTATTATTATAGCATATAAGCTATATATGTAAATAAATATAAATAGATTTAAAAACAAGCACACATTTTGATAAAAATAGTTTTGGAAATATGATGCTCGATTCCATATAATTTCTAATCTTACTACACATAGTTATATATTATAAACTATATTGTGCAAGAATCAAGTAGATCTAAAAATTGCTGGAATTTTAAGTTGTTTGAATTTCATTTTCGGTGGATGTTACATAATACTACAAAAGTTTAACGAAACATATAAATGATGATTCTGTAAAATCTTTATTTTAGAGGACTTAACGAATATCCGCACTTCAATCACATTTATTGTAACTAACCCTATAAAACAAATGTTTTCGATAAATTCACTAGAATTGCTCTCAACATCAACCGTAATATAAGCTTTAACCACGTAATGTGGAAACACAAGTAAACAATTGTTTTATGGCGAATACAAAACTGCTAACTTCCAAATCTGATTACCATTCCAAGCAGTATATTTTGAATTATTTCAATAAAGGTAAATATTAATGTTTAAATCACTCATAATAATAAATCTGTTACATATTTTTTCCCGAAATATTTGAATCGCATTTTATTTAATCGTCAACTAGCGATATGGTCGGAAAAAACAAGGAAAAAGGGATTAAAAATATTGATAAATGTGTGTACTTCCACAGTTGAAAGCAATTGAATGTTTTGAGAAGACCACCATTTGCAATATAAAAAGTTGTTAGATCGCATTATACTATATTATTTTTGAGTTTACTCTTGGAATAAACTTCATGTAAATTATACCAACTATTTAGCCTTTAATATTAAAAAGCATGAGTTAGACGTCAGGATGTCAGGATGATTTAATATTATTGTTTATGTCTCTCATTGATTTTCCAAAACGACCTGTCACCAATTCAAGCAGACATCTAAAATATTTTATTGCTTGACTTAAGCTAACATTAAGGAATTTCTAAGATTCTTCACGAGCGGATCCCCTATGAAGGTCGAGTTGATAATGGGACAAACTTTATTTTTTTCAGGCTTTTTATATCGATTAAAAAGTGCTTATATAGCGATCCTGGGTCTTTCAGTTAATTACATATAGGCTATTGATGTATGTATATTCATATTTAATATGTTCGTATATTGATAATGCTTAAATATTCTAAGCAAAGCATGGATATAAATGTTGTTATTATATAAAATATAAAAACCTCAGTAGATGAACTTATCCTTGATAAATTTGATGATGGAAAGAATCTAAACATTTACAGATGATCAGTAAAGTTCTAAAGTTTATGATGATCGCAATCACTTAAGTGAATGCAACTGTTGCATCTAACTTGATAAGGGAAGAAATTTGCAAGAAGATAGTACCTGAGCAGACTCTACGTGGAAATTAGCTAACTTTTATAATATTCTGAGAAAAGTTCCTAAAGAAGACAGATGTTATGCAAATTTTTCTGAATGCTTAAGAAATTATTTGCATAATCCAAAGATTATTTTTTTTTAAATCATGGACTTCTTTATTTTATGTAAAAAAATAGGTGAAAATTAATACAAGCAGCATTGAAAAGTCTTGGAGTAGATTTGATATAATGTTGCAAAATAATATCTTTAATGATGTTACTATTGATAGTAAAAATAACCTTTGAAATTCGGGATATTCAATAAGGTAATAATACAATATCCTTAACTAGGTTGTTAATATTCAGGCATTATAGTGGTAGGTTTTAGTTTAGTAGATTCTAAATTTTTAATTATTTTAAAATATCCTTTTACAATAATGTTGCAAGGAATTCATATTTAAACCTTGCCATGTGTATTGACAAGAATCTTATGTAAGACAGATTCTGAATTTGCATTATATTTTTGAATGAAAATATTCGGATATATTTATTACACAGGCGATGAGTATTACAGACAAATCATAGTTTACTGTAATTTATTCCTCGCGTTTGTTTCATGCTTATGTCTCACAGAATAAACATTTGGACGCACATTTATCTCTTGAGAAAACAGAATGGATGGGACTCTCTAGTGAGGTTAGGTGATACAGTTAATTACTGTGTTATTCACTTTTCAACTGGTATGAGAGCACAATATTTTCTTCATGTTGCAGAATCGTGGTATAAAGCAATAAAGTACACAGAAACTTGTAAGGATGCAATGAAGCTGATTATTCAACTTTTGTTAAAAAATATTAAATGTATAGTTACAAATTCACAAATTAATAATATTATTTTGAAAGGACTATGGGAGTTCAATTTTCATTAGCAATAGAATTAGTGGGCAATACTATTTTAAAAACAGATAATTCATTGGTTTAACGTAAGCCATAAATATATTTTTATTAAACGCCCATCAATTAGTCATTCCAGTTTCAAAATATATTCAGTGGAAGACATAAGCTTCTAAGTTTTAAGCTTTACCCAGAAAAAATATAAATAAGTCCTTAAAATGAATACTTAACGGTGTTGGTACCTAAATGAAAGAAGTAGTGTTAATAAACGTCTCTCCAAATTGGTTTATTCATGTTAAATATCCGCCTTTTTGGGGAAATAACTTCTATGGGAAGTTTGACCAGTTAACTTTGCTCACAATTCAGAAATAAGATATCGTCCGAATGGGCAAATATTTACCAGCAGAGTACTAACATGATGTAACGAAAAGTTCTAAAGAAATATAAATTAACTTAAATAAACCAATATCTGTAACTTTTTTCGGTGTCGTAATTTTTATAAATCTATTCCAGACCCACAAAAAAGAAGGTACACTATTTTATGTACGAAACCCAGACGAAAACTGAATCGGATATTTTTGCCCTGCACCTTCATACATGAATATTTTGCAAATATTCAAATGGTAGTAATACTGACAAATATTAAGGGTTTTATTAATGTATAGACCTACTTCAAGCTTAATAACTAAATGTTTAAAAGAAAGCTCTGGAAAACAGGTGATTAAAGTATTAAGAATTAAAAATTTCTGTTAGCATAAAGCTATACAAGGTAGAAGTACGCTATATCATTGTCGTAAAGGAAAAGGTTTCTCGGTAGTTGCATACAACCTTTATGTCCATAGCTAATTTCTCAAATCTGTTGTATACATGTTTATACTGTAAAATGTTTATATTTCATAGTATACAATCCTAGGCTAGGCGTTTAAAGAGGTTATCAGCATTCTATAGTGACAATAAGTTAAATGTTTATGAAATCCTTCTTCCTCGTTTAGCTATTATATGAAGTATTATAATATTGTAGATTAATTTTATGAGGCAAGAAAAATTAAGACAAAAATTAAACAAGAAATAGGAATAAAGGTAAAATTTTGTGTGCTCAAAATTAAAAGGAATTTTAGATAAATTATTTTTATAAACAAATGTGTAAAAAAATTATTTAATGAATCTCTAACGAATAAGTTTGAGATTTTTTAAAACTCATATCAAAGTTTCCTACACCGTTATAACCGATGACTAATAATCCTATAAACAAGAAAAATTAATTGTTTTCTATGATTGTTTGCAACCTAATTGGACTACTAAGTTACCTGAAAATTTGTCTTAATCACGTTGTCTCACTGGGTCAAAGTAATTTGCGGAATGTGTTGTTGGGTGGGGTCAATTACAACTCACCCTCTTAAATTTTAATTATATTATTTACCTGCTATCATTTAACTGAAGTTTCTCAAATATAGTAAAAAAGAAATTTCCTACACAAGGGACATTACTTTTCAGAATCCTTTTTCTCACAGTATTGCCATAACTATTTTAATCTAGTAAAATCTAACTATTTTAAAATCTTATTTCTAATCATAACTATCTCTAGCATCACAATTATGTTTTGTGTGTGATCTATCTTTATATAGATTTAAATGGACTTATTTTCCCATATTTAAAACGTCACGTTTCCATTGCTTATACAAATTGCCAAAACGTTACTTATTACTAACCTAGTGTTAGTTTTATTATGATATAATTATTAATATCATATACCTTTTACATTAAACACAATTATACGTATTTAATACTTAAAAGTCGATCTTTTAAGACTTAATCGACTCTTCACAGGACATTCCTCATATAACTGACAAGTATGAAGCATGACGATTGGATGTTGTACGGTTAGTAACAGTTGTACGTCTAAATATATATTGCTTGACGTATAACCACGCATGAGAATCTACGCTGTTTTATTTTTTCTAAAGGTTATGGTCTTACAAACGAAGTTAAGATTTTACTTTGCTAAGAAATAAAACTATTACAGTAACATAATTCTATACCCACTATCACCCGGATGTAGATTTTAATTATTTGGGTTTTGTAAGGCATTATCTGGTTAAGTAGTAAATTAAGATTATAGAAATAACTAAAACTAGTCCTATTTTAAGTAACCCGGAAACCACGATAGGAATTTTAAAAGAGTGAGCAGTACACACCTAATACTGAATATTAATGAATATAATAATGCACTAATACATCTAATAATGAATATTTCGACGCAAAGTTAAACAATCAACCTTGCTCAAGTAAAAGAAAACTGTTGTTGAAGTATTACAACAGTTCAAATACTTACAAATTCTACAACTTCAGAGAAGATCTAGATGACTGTGGTTGGTCAGTATTTGAAATGTTTGTGACAATTTTCACAGTGGTAATTATGGATGAGCAAAAAGACCGATGTTACGACCGAATGAATAAGGATATGAGTAAGCCATTCTCAGTCATCAGATATGGTCTCTAGGCAACAGTTGTTGTCACTATATATTACGTAAATTATACGCGCTATTTCTCATGTACTGTTTACTCTACAAGCATTCTGCGAAAGAGTGTAATCATCTAGATAGAGGCCATTGACACTTCCCTACACATAACGAATTGCACAGATTCTAAATATTTTTGGCAAACCCTAGATATTCGTGTTGAAATAAATTTAAAAAGCTTTCATTATATAACTTATCATTACAGTGGAGGAAAACGATAAGTTATATAATACATCTTGAACAAACCGTATGTAATTACTTGTAATATGACCAATTCATCAATAATTTGCTGTTTGTTTTCTTACTCGAATCATTAATAATTATCAAAATTCATTGTGGTTTTAGTTCTCGCCCAGCCAAATGACACTCAGGTAAATACCCTGGATGGGCAATTCACATACGTACAGTTTAAGATTGTTAAAGATTTTGAACTTACAGAGTGAAGGAATTAGTCACTTTTAACTGGAGGAATTATAGAGTCCTAAATCACGACCACAAGCTACCTAGATGTTGTAAGGAATTTATTTCAAGAAATTATAAGGGTACTTTAAGAATACTCCAAGAATTTTGCAGATTTATCTGATAGTCCAAAGACCTGACTATGGCAATTTTTTCCGTACATATCAATTCTGCAAAGATACCAATGAAATAAGTGAGAATTTATTATTTGAAAGCTGGGCCAGTTAAGGTTTGGCGAGCATGTTCTTAGTGTAAACACCCATAACACAGTTTATTACTGTGATCCATTGGTAGAAACTGTCAACATCATAGTGAGCGTTTATGCCCTGGTCTAGATAATTAAAACTGAAAGTATTAACTTTGGTTAAAGTAATAATGTCTACACAGTATGCAAGCTCTATCATTGACCGCGGTGTCCAAAACACTAGAATAGTTATATAGGTAAGTTGATTTCGTTTGTAAAAGAAGTTGACCTTTTTTCACGGTGTTAATGTTTAGTGCCTAACTAGTTGGTTATCAAAACAATATAATTGATTGTGAATAACTGTAGAAATTGACCCCGATTGACTTTATTGATCAACAGACTACTTGCCGAACAGTGTCTATAATTGAAGGAGCAGTGATGCCAACTTACCCAGATTTATGGCACAACAGTTGGCATCATCCCAGCAGCTGGATGCTTGTGTTTGAGTTTGGTTTACGTTCCCAGTTATATTTTGGCTGTGTTGTTGACCCTATATATTAAGCTCACTTCCTACTGCTGGATTGGCTGCGGCGTAATTATGATCAATATTTAACCTTACTGATTATTTACTGGGATGAGATCAGGTTATGTTTGAGATTCCTGATCACGAATCAAGTAAAATGCTAGTCCTATCAGGAGGTCCAAAAACATAGACTTTATTTGTTTCCTTATTTTGTGAACGACATAAAACCTATATTTCGTGCTAAATCATTGCTATTTGATTATGATAATGAAAGCATTTAAATTGAAGTATCTGAAGGAACAGTTTTTCAGCCCAGCATAGTATTACGTTATGAACGATTGCAATAATGAAATTAGTATGCATGATCAGAAATGTAGCAATTGGCTGAGCTTTAGCTAAGCTCATCATAATAGAGCTTGGAAAAATTATATTGCTGTATGTCTGTCTATCTGTGTGTTTGTTTACACGATACCTTGCAAACGAAACAGCCCACAGGTGAAGCTACATATCTATAAGAGCAACACAGAGTTCGCTTATGGTGCATATCACTTCTTAGCTCAGCTTTATCAAATATGGTTACTTTTTTGTGGATAACCATGATGGCAAAGAGAAAATTGCAGACAAAAAATATTCAAATAAACATCCTATAGTCTATCATATGAAATTGTAATATGCTAAATTTTTAATTATTGAATATGACGAAAAATAATACTGCAAAAAGCCAATGTTACAAGTCGGCAATAAGAGTTGTAGCCATTCTTACGCTGCAGTACACTCCCTGGCTCAACGGAGAGTTTGTATTATTTGAACATTACAATGAAACCTAACTAAACGAACACAAATTTAAATTTACCATGAAATATATGTACAAAAATATTTCTTACAGCCTTGATTTTAATTGAGGAGGGAGAAAACCAGTTTCTCTCAAAGAGGTGTACTTTATTTAGATGGTGAAAATTTTGACGCTTTGTCCGTTATATGATCACAATGTCCGTTGAGTCTAAGGTCTATAAACGTTCAAGAACGATCTTTTCGGGTAGGTGGGATCAGATAATCTCAAAATCCCAAATACTAAGGAACCAAAGCTGTAACGTTTACGTAATCTGGTTGGCTGTTTGGCGTTTACGTAACCAGATATTGAGTGAAATAGTTTACTTGTTACTTTTATGAATGGTTGCTGAGATGATCTGCAAAATACTTAAATGTCCATATTATCTCGGTCAAATTTTGTTCTGCCTTACGATTTGTTAATATTCGCTTTGGCTCGGCTAGGACTTGTTTCCCCGTTAAGATTTCTACATGGATGCCGTAATAAACGGGGTGGCGCTCTAAAACTGTATTCCAACTTTAAAAAAATTTATCTACACACTCCAAAGTAGACTTGAGCTGTTCCAACCCCGACCTTCTTTCTGAGTGATCGCCGGAGCGTGGCAAAACAAGCAATGGTAAAAGAGAATTTACAATAGTAAATGGTCACACGCGTATACACACTTCTGACCTACTTTAAAACGTTTATTTTAGTCTTAGTTAGATAGATAGTTTAGTCAAGATTTATGTAAAGTGAAGTCACAACGATAACTGAGGCAAATACATCAGTTTGTTTAACTTATCAAAATCCTTTTAGGAAGTCTTCACCAACTGAGTAATTTCAGTTCAACTATAAACATTTAACTTGAAGTATTTGTTATTGTGTAGTGTATTGTATTGTACGCCTACTCACACAAATAAATTTGCATCACAAGTCGGTGATTATAAGGTTATATCGTATTTGTTCCATTTTATGTTCGTTTGTTTGAATATGCATGAGCAAATCGTTTAGTATTATCCGGGGGTTTACGATTAATTATGGGTTTATTTTTCCTTACTATTAGTTTACATAATGTGGCTATCGGAATAGTTTACATCGGAACATAAACAAGTCTCCAATAACATTGAAATATTCCTATTTCATATAATAATATACAAATATATAATATTATTATACACTTGGAAAAGAGCTTAGACTAAAGTCTTTACGTAATATTTAATTCAAAATACTATAATTTCACTTCATAAGTGATTAATGAAAATTATAATTTTTAATAAAATGTTAATATTAAAAAAGAATGGTTTCAGAAGAGTTTTTTCCATCAAAGAATGTCCGAATTGTATAGCCGTAAAATGATACTTGTAGTTAGTTTTTTTTTTTTTCAAAATTAACGAAAGCCTGAAAAAGCTTAATTTTTGTAATTCTGAATCTGAAATGCACAAAGATCAATCAGATAAGAACTTTTATGTTTGCTTCTAATTTACTGGAAATTGGTTGAAAGTCAAACCCTTTTATCCGATATAATCCCCCGACTAGAGGCAAAGATCGGCCTATCCAGTGCTCAAGAGGTGATAACGATTCCAGTTGCTCCGATACACCTAATTGGATCGTTCTTGGAGTGAGGGATCTTTCAATTTATGATCTGTTTCTTAGAAAATGATTCATGACCATTACGGTAATTTCTCTTTAGAAACAACCCATGGCAAGAATTTAAAGATTTAAAATGTGGAAGAAACTAATGGAGTATAAACTTGATTAATTTAAACCCAGTTAACCGAATATCTGAGCTAACCAATTCCATGTTATAAAACGTCACACCGCGTGATGCGTCAAAGGATTCGCTGATGTTCGCTCAGCAAAATGCTTGCGTTGAAAAATGCACTGTAAAATATTTGCTCACGTTCAGCCAAATCCCAAGGATTTACAAGGACCATTATCAAAATTAGTGTTCCTCATATAGAAATGATGCTTCATGGCCAATGTTCATGCCCGATAAGTCACTTCGTTTTAGACTGATAGACAGAAACGAATTTTTTCCAGCCCCTAGTGTGAAAGGCTTTGCTACCGCTCAGCCAATAATATCGCGAATCTGTAGGTTCACTCAATGCTAACAGAAGTTTTAAGTTATTAATAAACTATAACTATGAACTAAATTCTGAATTGAATTACTATCAACAAATTCGGTTTAACGAGACTGCAATTTAATTTTATTTAACGAACGATAAAAATTTGTCCGTGCTAATAATTAAAGCAATAAATTAATACGAGTTTTAATGCAAGCAAGTAATGTTCCTATAAACATACATCAATGTTACTGTTTGCTGCTCCAATAACAAATTATTTACTTTCGTTATCATTAAGTCTGAACATAGGTTGTTTAATATTAATCCAAGCAAAAATTTATAAAATGAGCCCGACTGTTGTAACTGGTCTCATTAAAAATTTAGGTATCCGAAACTTGAATCTCTGGATTCTAACCCATAATGATAATGTTAACTAACAAATAATACCGCACATCGGTATACTGGTCTGAAAAGGTTAAGTAAAGCAGCCTGAAATGACAAAAAGGAAGAATGGAAAGAAAATAAACCGCATGACTTAGCACAAAGCCTTTGTCTTAGAAAACCCAAGAAAGATTACCTTTCTTGCGTTATGCCTTATAAAGGCAGTCACAATTTCCATACAAATAGAATGTTATGAAATATTTGTTAACCAGTACCTTAATTTTGCCATACAACGTATTGCTGTGGTTGGATTTCTTTCTGTATTTGCCTTGGCTTTGTTCACAGTTATACGTTGAAGAAATATCATTCAATGAGTACTGTATGTTATAATTCTTTCCCTTTCAATATACCTTTCCGATTGGAATTATGCGAGTGCTTTTTAAACGCTTTTAACAACCATTATTTGATTTTATACGTTTTGTTTTTCATAATTCTTAAGGAAAAAAGGAGATTTAGAATGATTAGTATTGTATATTTTTTAATCGTTATCATTAATCTACCTCAGCGGTGAGAAAAGTGTCCCTGTTTTTGCGTTACATCTGAAGAAGAGAAGAGAATACAGTTCTATAAACCTTTTTACTTTAACGTTTGTTTTACTTTCACGTGTAAACTATTCAACCGATTAAACTGAAATGTTACATGGACATTCCTATGGCCCCTAGAATGAACACAGGCTTATTCTAATTTCGTAAATCAGTCCGGCCTGGGCCCCAATAATCTTTAAAGCAGCAAAAAATCCCATCTTGGCCTCGACAGCTGTGTAATGTGAGTTCAAAGACCTGTCAATTGTTATTTGTAAACATTGTATTATGGCAGCACGACCATATGTTTAGTTATTTTAACCAATGTTTTAAATTTGTTTACATTTATATAGTGACAGCATAGTAAAAGTAACAACACTTCGTATTAGACCATCGTGGCAACAAGGAAAATAAATTATTCTGAGTTACAAAGCAATTCAGGAGACACTAAATGCAGTTTTTATGACAGGAAATCGTCGAAGTGACATTTCATCCATTTCTCACTGATGAGGTATACGATACGGATTAGGCATAAAAAAAATCTGATGTAATTCCTAGACTGGACAGAGGTAATAGTATGATATAGCGAATATGGATTGCGAAGAAAGAACTTTACTGTGTCATGTATTATCTGAATATATGGATGGCAATAGTCATAATGCAAGTATTGGAAAAGGTGTTACTGAAGTCGTGGGAACTATTCAAACCAACCATACATGGAAATTCCTATGCTCCCTAGGATGAACATAACTAATATTCTTGATTTAATGCAAAAGTAAATAAACAAACGCAACTCATATAACTACACACATAAGTTATTCCGAATATTATTTCCGTGATAAAGTCTAATGTCGCCAGTTTCTTGGGGCTTCATATCGATTCAAAGTTAAACTTTAACCATCACATGAACGTTATGTGTTCCAAACTCATCTGCTGTCTATATTCTTTGAGTTAATTATCCACCTTTCTTCACAAACAACTTTTGCTGGTTGTATACTTCGGCTACTTTTACTCCTTTTAAGCTACGGAAATTTTGTTCTGGGTAACGAATACTAAGTTTTTACTTGAAAGAGTGTTTAAATTACAGAAGCGGGCAATTCGAATCATCTGTGGGCTGAGTTGTCGTGATAGTTGTGGACATGTTTTCCCGGCAAAGAGCCTGCTGACTCTACCTTCTATTTACACTTATTCAGTTTGTCTGTTCACGTTTAACAATCTTTACGATTTTACAATTAACAGATTTGAAACTAGGCACAAGAATAATCTTGTCACACCTGTGTTTCGGACTAGCATATGAAAATAATTCAATACCGAAATATAGAACAACATTCCAGAAAAATAAAAGATTATAAAAGTGCAACTTCATTCAAAAAAAGGCGTAAAGTCTTTTTGTACCTTAAAGGTTATTACTCAAAATAAGAATAATTAGTAGACTTGGCCTATCTTAGTTTTATAATTATGCCCTTTCATAGACTATAATAGTCTGTTTTACATTCTAACGTTATGGTCAATTAATCTGTACGTCTTTGTATATTGTACGACTATTTTCCATACAATTTTTGCCTATTAGTAATAAATTATTTGACTTTGATAAAACAACCTACGAAAGGAAAAATCCATCCAGCTACTCCGCAATGGTCACTCGTTCATAAATATATACTGTACATTCAATGCGTTCGTGAACCGAGAACAATATTCTATAACCTTATCGTGTTCAGGAATAAAATACAATGATGGTAATTCCAACCGTAAATGTTTTGTTTGGCAGGGAATACGAGGCAATAATAAACAAGGACGCGGGTACTCATTGCGTTGTGACCGGATACATAAAACCAAACCGTATAACATTCCTGCATTATATCATTGTCTTGTGCAATAATGATGATGATGGTCATAACACGTCTCTACAAAGGCAATATTAATATAATGCTTATATGATTATTTGCACAAAAAAAGGATATTCGATATACAAGATAAAATTCCTACATCTTCCTGACAAACGTGTTGTTATGTTTGCGTTTTTCTTATTTTTAATTTATTGTAACATCTGCCAATGTAAGAGAGTAAGGTTGCAATAAATCAATTTTGAAAATTGTATATTGAAACGAATTGCATTTTGAAAAAACTTGTTATTTAGAAGGAAATAAATATTTAGAAGAAAATGATGTTGCCATGTATACCATGATATATTCAAAGTATCAATTACATACAAACAAAACTCATGTTACATCATCACCGTAAATAACTGAATGACAGTTTGATTGAGTAGTGCACAAAAAAATTTCTATAATAAACAAAATATATGTAATTTCTCTATCAAACCCCTAAAGCAATGGCTTTTTTAACAAGCAGCTGTTTTAAATTAGCTTCAAGATTGTCAACAGAAAATATATTAGTGACCATTAGTTTCTAATAAAGAACAAGTTATTATATTCGGGTTCTTAATGTATTGTTAGGTAAAACACAGTAACCAATATACAATTAAATTCTATGTGTTACTCACTCAAAGGTAACACGACACCTTTACAAAGGAACCTGTCATCGAGGTGGTTAGAAAGGACATCAGGTAACATGATATTTGATTTAACACGTCCAGCCTCACACAACTTTCGACTAGTTGGTGTGATAAACACCTCGTTTGTCTTGGTCCAAGCAGGGTAAAGAGTAAAAATTTAAATTTTGGTGTGAAAGTTTTAAAAGGGGAAGTTTTGTTGATATTTATTCCAGAATATTTAAAATGAAAGGATAACGGATTTTCAAACATTTGCAATTGTTATATGGTACAATAATAGAACACTACTAAATGTTAATAAAAACAATACTTTTCCAAATTGTTAATTTTTTGGACGAGGCCTTTCGAAACCAAAGGTTTTATCATCAGGCAACTCCACAAATAAATAATAGACATCTGTCGGCAGAATTGCGATATTTGTGTACTAAAAAAATTTCCAGATGCGAAAGTTTAGGTTTGCGGTTTCTTTATTCGTTTTATGTGACTTATTAAATATCATATCCTAATATAATCATATGATTGTGTAGCAGTCACTGAATAGTAAAACAGAAAGGGGCGAAAACTAACACAAAAGTGAATAGAATAACCAAGTACATACTCATCCTGAACGGAATAATGTTTTACTGT
The DNA here is from genome assembly GCF_021130785.1 of Homalodisca vitripennis. Lineage (NCBI taxonomy): Eukaryota > Metazoa > Arthropoda > Insecta > Hemiptera > Cicadellidae > Homalodisca > Homalodisca vitripennis. Next base: position 134,258,874 of record NC_060211.1, on the reverse strand, counting down.
AGGTGCACAGAACTCCAACCCAGCTGGAGTAGTAACTTTTTATGTGTTTTTAGAGCTGATGTTTGCAAAGTAAAGAGCTGGTGTTTGTAAGAGTAAAGAGGAGATTTTTAAAGAGAGCGTATCTCACTCCCTCAGATGTATTACAAAGGACGGAGAGTTATACACTGAATATACTGGTAGAGTTATAACATCTAATTATTTTTGGAATGAGGTTTCTTCTTAAAAATTGTTTATAACGGATACTCTCAGTTTGGGGAATAATGCGTTTGAAATTTCAAAAATTAATAAATAATTTCCTGAAAATTAAATAGATTTAAATAGATTACATTTATCTCTAGAAATTCAAATAATTCACCTCGCGTTACAGACAGTCTTATTTGATTGCAGGTCTGTTATCGTCTCTCAAATTTTATTAGACTATACGACAGGAGTGGTGTTTTTGGAATCTTATGCAACTAAAGTTCCAAATCTACAAAATGTATTTATAAATCTAGAAACCGACATCGAATGTGCATAGTACGGAATAGTGCATAGACTGTATAACAATACAAGCTTGATTTTATTGAAATCAATAAAGGAATTGTTTCTTAGGAGCAAGTTAATTGTCAGCCACACTAGTTTTGTAGAGGTCGTATAAAAGGGCTTGACAATATGAAACTATAAATTTCTCTCAGATTAAACTTATTTACCTGATAAAATTACAACTGCCTGTCACACTTATAAATAATAATTATTTCACCCCACGGTAGAACTAGATAAAGAGACTGAAAATCACCGCTACTTTAACGTCATGTTTATTGTACTTAAACGGGTACGAATACATTAATGTTAGTTAGAGTTAAATTACGTGTTAAGGTTATTTTATAAGTATGTCAAGCTAAATATCATCCCAATTTTGCCTCCAACAAACTTAGCATGGCTAACGATCGATTTTCTTCTTAGCAACAATTTCTCTGTCGTTAAAAAGCAACACTCTATGTGTATATACAATAAAAAGTTTCTCTTAGGTCTACAATAAACAGACCCAACTCATTTTACAGCAAAAAATTAATTTAAACTTTTGTTACAACTGTTAAAACTTAAGACAATGTTTAAGGACAAAATAAGTTCATCTGGTTTCTTAAATGATAGGACAACTTAGTCCAACAAAATCATTCAAAATGCCATAACGATATGTACAAATTATCAAAGCTAATTATAAGAGAAAAGGTTTGCGGTAATTTGGAAAAAACGGTAAAACAAAAGAACAACACACACTAATATGCGCGTGAAACAAATAGTCTTAAAAAACACCAGGGCAGTATATTTATACATTTCACACTTTTGGGCTTAAGTTTAACTACAAGGATGACAAAACTTTTGCTAATAGAAATTCATTATAACAACTCTTTTGATAACAACATACAGAATACAAACCTCACAAAAGAACATGGTCGAGTAGACACGTGAGATCAGAGGCAAGGGCGATGCGGAACGCTGACTTAACAAGCTGACGCCGGGAAGTGTGAACTGTGCAGAATGTACGCGAACTCCTCTCTGTTTATTCTCCGTAACACAACCACGCGTGGCGCTTGTGTTTGTGTGTTTATGTGTCGGCTGTGTTTGTGTACTTGAGCACTAAAACACACTCCAGAGTTTACACCTGGGTAGCAACTGCTGTAAATATTCAGATTTGCTGATACCTCATGTTGATCGTTACACGCCAGTTCCGCTATTGTAAATTCAAGTTTCCCTATACTTTTCACTCTTTCTTCTACACTTTCTGAACGAATAAAATTAAACAACAAGGAATCGGACTGATGAAAGTTGGAACTTATGAAGTAATCGCATGCAATGCAATGGAAAGTATTTTAGTTTAAAAGGTTTAAATTGTGGGTTGGGAAAAAATATTTTGTAAATAATACGATTATAATTATTTTCAGGATGAAAAATTAAAAGATAATTTTAAAACTATGCCATCAAAACAAGATTAAAACAAGATCTCTGAAGAAGGCAAAAATCTTGGAAAGTAATATTTTATCTGCAGTTCAATCGTAGTTAACACTCTTTCCCATTTTACCCAATGTACAATGTTGACACTATTGTGTTAGCTACAAACCCCATGCCGTTTTTAAATGTAATTGAAGTAATTCTAAAAAAAACAGAAGCACACAATTCATATAGATTTATTCTAATCTGGATTATATATTTAGGTAAACGCAGTTTATTTCATAGATCACAGCAAATAAAATATTGGCCGGCGGAAATATAGCCATAAAACTATTATTTACATTCATTTATTTGTAAAGGGGACACACAGAAAAATGTTATTCATATGGATTGTTTTTATTTGAGAATTCTTATATTTTTAGGTATATTATTATATATTAAATCAATCATAATTTAACATAGCCATTAAAATGCTCCTTAGCGGCGAGATATCGCTGTTATTCAAACGGAATCCACTTATATTTAATATAACTGCAAATATATATTTTTTAGCCCTATCTTGTATAACTCAGTGGCAAGCTAAAGTTATTTATTTAGACTTGCGTAATTTGTTTTGTTCCGAGACGAAGTGACTTTGTTCCATTTCCCAATTCCAGTGACCTTTGTGGAGTGATATTGGCGTTGCCAGCTGGGCATCTAACCCATGGACCCCTAGTCAACTCCGTAAGAGCCCCGATTTAACCGATTAACCAGCAGCAGCAATGCCGTGCCGCGTGTGTGAGGAGAAAAAGGACTAGGAGTTGGCATTAATTTTTTATTCCTCTTCTGTAATTTATACTTGATATTTTGTCTCCTTTTAAATGTTTGAATTTTTATCAAAGTCCTATCTGTTAATGTTTATTATGTATGTTACACGTGTAATGGACATTGCAGGGGGCACATATCGGTAAAGCTCCACAGATCAAAGCCGATGGTTACCAGGTGAAATAAATGATCTAAAGGGTTTGTTAACAAGACACTGGCTTCATTATTTAGTAAGATCTCAGAGTCGGAGTAATAATGAGAATACGTCGTGTACTTTATATTTCTCAAAGGCGGCGGTTTTAACACTGAATCTCTCATGAGACTGAATCCATTTTTAATGAGAAAGACCTCCACATCTGGGACTTTTTGTCATCAAGATTTCATTAAATATTTAAATGTAAAACCAAAAGATAGACTCAAATAAATTAAAATATAAAAGATATATAAATAGGTAATATATAGTTGTATATAAGTTCAAGGCGTAACCAAAGTTTAGAGTATAGGCATTCTTGAAAATATCACGCTCCAAAAGGATTTCATTATTTAAATGAAATTTTCAGGAAATGATCACACAAATTAAACGTTAATTTGAAATCGAGCAAAAAAGGAAATATGATTTTAAACTCACTTAAAGAACATAAAAGTCACTTTAAAGTAGTCTTAGATTATTTTTCTACAAAACAATATTTCTTAAAATGTCTTTAAACAAATATAACACTAGCTATAGCGACTGAAATGTTTTAAATGCTCGCAGCTATTTATATTTACAATGACCTCACTTCGGTTCATAAGTTCACTCCAGTCACTTCGGTTCTGCTATCAAAATTAAGTTTACTTTTACCCATCCTTCTATTACGTACATTATATAATTGACGGTAACTTTACGATCACTCTACAAATGTTGAACGTGTTAGGCAGACGTACTTCTAAATTCAATCAAATTATTTCCTGAGTTCAATTTGTTTTAAAAAATTATATGAAATAATTTATAGTTAATTACTGTTATTTAAAGCTTTGAGGGCACAGTTTTAGAAGTAAATAAGTTATTCTGACATTGTTACTTTCTGTATATGTTAAATATTTATTGTAAATCGTTAATTAGTGGTTAACATTGTTATTTTCTCTGATAATTTATTGTTACTCGTTACCTATTTATAGATTATATTGTTGGCTATTTGAATTATATCATAGTGTTAATCACTGATATTTAAAGCTTTGAGAGCACAGTTTTGGAAGTAAATAAGTTATTCTGACATTGTTATTTATATGTTAAATATTTATTGTAAATCGTTAATTAGTGGTTAACATTGTTATTTTCTCTGATAATTTATTGTTACTCGTTATCTATTTATAGATTATACTGTTGGCTATTTGAATTATATCATAGTGTTAATCACTGATGTTTAAAGCTTTGAGAGCACGGTTTTGGAAGTAAATAAATTATTCTGACGTTGTTATTTATATGTTAAATATTTATTGTAAATCGTTAATTGGTGGTTTATCTGTATTTTATGCTTGGTGTTAGATTTTGTCGTACCGTTGATACTCTAGCTTTAAAAATACATTGATTACATGTTAGTTTTCATATTTTTATTAGTTTTTTAAGAATGTTATTTATGGTTTCTGTTTCTCTCTCCGTTGTTAGTGGCGATGAATGGCTATAAACCTCACAGGGAGCACCACAGCACGGTGTTGCGCACACACATATTTAACCTAATTGGACAATTTAAACACACTAGCATTGACACACACTATAACTAACGCACACAAACACCGACACCGTGAACACTACAAGGGGAGCACACACACAGTACCGCGCGCCGGAGTTCCCGTACCTCCTCAGTCATGTTAAAGCGAGTAGCGGATTGAGTACCGCACTGTCCACTCTAGAAACATATTGGAATTTGACTGAGGGCAGGTTTTATTTGCTTATTTGTTTAGAGATAAGGAGATTTGGGAATTCCGGTAGCCGGCGTTGTCAGATTTCCTGATGACAGGGTTGCCATTCGTCGTTGCTGAGGGAAGAATTAATTAGGATTTTTAGGGACTCAAATATGCGTTTGATTTTAACTATTACTAGTGTTATTTAAAAAAATTATACTGTTTTTACCACACATACCAAGATATCTAAGCTAGTGCCTGCCCTAAACCGCCGAATTTGAGTTTATAGTTTAGTAAATTAAAAGAAAGTTAAAAGTTGAATATTTGTATCAATGTGTTATATTTACTTTTTCAAGTGGTCCTCACCGACAAGTTTTGTAGAACTTGGTGAGGCCAAGACTATGTAAAACAACTGTTTATAAATAAAATAAATAAATAAATAAATAAAAATAAATAGTTACATTATAATCATTTATCTAATAATTTCTATGTATGACTTGAAGCTTATTGTTGATATCAATGTTGTGCTATAAAAGTATTTCATACCCCCTTGATAATTTTAAAAATATTTGAACTTTTTACACACATGAGAAACAAACTACGTGGATTTTAATGCAAAAACGATTAACTCTTGAATAATAAATAACCCCATTGTCATGAATATCAATTAGGTTTTCTTAGTCCAGACCACGTCAAAAACTTTTTAATACAATTATATTCTTCTGTAATTCTTGAAGTGTCGGTTTAGTAAATGTTTAGTGAAGAAAGCACTCCACAACTAGGTAGACGTATTTCAAATTTCTAACTGTGTTATTATTTCGACCAAAAGTAAACTGGAAAACATAGACATAATTAATACAGTAGACGTTGTCAGTTTTTGATTTATCACTTTTCAAAATACTAAAATTAAAGTTATTACATAGACAACGCTTTTATCTTGTATGTAACACTATTGTAACTCAAAGGTTTGATAGTTACAGTTACACTATTTCGCAGTAATCGCCTCAAATAGAAAGGAAATAGCAACACTTACTTCAGATCAGTATTCTTTTTAGATTTCATCATGCTCGTCGTTACTTTTTAGGTAATGATAGATATATAAACTTCCAGAAATTGAGAATTATATGCTCTTCCTTAGCTCTTTATCCTTACTGGGAAAATTAGTGTGGTAATGCATAGTGTTTTATTAGTTGGATAGGGATATTATATCATGAGATCCCAGTAGGTAGATGTAAATCCCACGATTTACTCAAAAATATTCTACTCGTGTTCCTTGTTAAATATTCGGAAACTTAATGATTAACAGAATCAGTAACTTTTGGCTGGAATAAAAGAAGCTATAAGACAACTGATTCGTGACCACAAACATTCCATATTTTGCAAGAAGATATGCTTGAAAGAATTTATAATGAACAGTTAAGAATACTTCAAGAATTATGCAGCTTTACCTGATAGTCCAAAGACCTGAACATGAACTAAGTTAAAGTTTAGAATGCCTGCTCTTTGCGTAAAACATCAAATCGTTGTAAGACTTTTACTGCGATCTATGGATAGAAAGTATCAGAGGGAGTACTGGACTTTAAAATCTGAAATTATTACCTTTGGGTAAGACCACTTTATTAAACTTGATACAACGGTGGTAAGAAACTAGTTGAAAGTCGAACTTGTTTGTAAGAAACAAGATACCTTGAAAACCTACAATGTCAAGTATAAAAAAATGTTGGTAGGAAACTGTTAGAGCAGTAACTTGGCTCTCAGAAAGGATGATGAAGCACGTATGAGTGTATCTCCTTCAGCTATAAATTTCCACAAGGCTTACTCGCCAATATTAAGACATCAGCCTGGAGAACGTTGCTTCATTTCTCTATTATTACACAAGACGCAGTCTTAAATACTACAATGTTGGGTAAGTTGTTGTTTAATAAATCTTCTACTTAAAAACAATGTACAATCTTTAGTGGCTAACTTATAGATTATCACAAGAATATAACTGATTGTGAATAACTTTAGAAAGTGACCCATTTTACTTATTGATCAACAAGTAACTTGTCGAACAGTGTCTGTGATTGAAGGAACAGTGATGTCACCTTACCCAGATTTATGACACACTATAAAAAGTTGGCAACATTCCAGCACTTGGATGCTTGCGTTTGTTTTTGTTAACATTCCCGGTTAAATATTGGTTGTGTTATTGTTGGCTCTATAACTTCAGCTTACTTCCTACTGCCGTTTTTGCAGCGGTTTGTTGGAGATGAATATTTAGTCTTTCTGATTAGTTACTGAGAGGAGCAAATGTTATATTCGAGATTCCTGAACACGATCAAGTGAAACGCTAGTCCTGTCACAAGTTCTAAAAGGCAAAATTTAGGCCATATCCGTTTCATAATTTTATTGGGAGTTAAATTATTGTTATTTGACGATGATGATGTAAGTTTAGAACGGCCTTCCAAAATGGCCTTTTAATATTCAGAATTACAAAGGTGACTTTATACCTTCATTTGGTTTTCGTAAAATTTGAGAAAAACAAGCCACTGCTATATTCTTCATGCCTATTTTTTTTACCGTTCTTCAATACTAAAAATAAAATTCTCTAACAACCATTATTTTTATATTAAACTGTTGGCACTTGTTTATGTCAAACTAGGCATAACATTTCGACCTATAACTACATTATGTAAACTAATTGTACGGAATAAACAAACCCATAATTAATCGTTAATTAAGCTTATACATATTCAAACAAAGAAAGATTAAATGTAAAAATACGTATAACTGTATAATCATCAATTTCTGAAGCCAATTGATTTGTGGTTATGTTCGCACAGCACAATAAAATGTACCTCAGCCAAATGTTTGTCATAACTAAATGTTTATAGTTAAACTGAAATTACTTAGCTTGTTATTTTTAAGCTCGTGACTCCATAGAAAGATTTTATGAAATCATACTTCCTGTTGGATTTGATCAAGTTATCATGGTGGCTTCATAACTTTTCATTAACCTTGACTATGTATAAGCTATTCATCTTAATGGAACTATGACTAAATTGAAGTAGGTCAGAAGTATTTCTACTAGCTTGACTAATTAGGACAGGAAAATTTCTTTCACAGTTGCTTGATGTGGTATCTTATATATAAGATTATATATATATATATAATCTTATATAAAGATTATATATATATATATATATATATATATATATATATATATATATATATATATATATATATATATATATATAAGATTTGGAGCTTATCCGATTCTACCTATTCGAACAAGTCGTTCCTGAACCGTTATTACCTCGGAACTCTGCACTACAGCGTAACAATGTGATCTTTAAAGAACAGAGAACAATCGAAAATCGGTTCAAGGGTCCCGTAAGCTTAAGTAAAACTGTCCGAAATGGCAAAAAGGAAGGATGAAAAGAAAAGAAAGCGAAATTACTTACATATAAATATCATGTTATAAAACGTTTTGCCGTGGATGGATTTGTCTCTACATTTTCCTTGGCTTTGTTCACAGCTGTACGTTAAAGAACTATCATTCTATAAACACGTTTTGTATATCATAATTCTTCTCCTTTACATAAACGTTTTCGTTGGGAATTGATACACGGACGTATTACAAACGAGTTATAAATTAATGTGCATGTTTTTTGCAATTGTTAATATAAAAATACCCAGAAGCGACCAAAATTTAAGCGTAATACAATATAAGGAATAAATCTTCTCCTGTGTTGATAAAAATCTAATATTTCGAAACAGTTAAAAAAATAAGGGATAAATACTTTGACTTAAAATAATGAGCATCTGTGTATTCAGAATATTTTGAGAAGCGTAAAATGTACAAAACCGACTCAAGACCAAGATTGAAGAACATGACAAACTAGGATTTAGAAGCCATTTTTAATTTTAAGAAATTCAAATGTTTTATGAATGAAGCAGGATTTTTTCAGATATTTGCCATCGTTCAGTGATGTAACACTAACACTTTATTTCACAGCCATTCAATTGTCAAAAACAAACTTCATGCAAATGTTTGCTATAAGTATAAGAAGTATAGCAGCCTACAAAGGTAAGTAATGGGGTACGTTACCCAGCCATTACATCAACAACATGGGATAAACTGCCACACTGCCATATAATATAACGGCCGTTACCGGCTGAACTTCCGGCACAAGGCACCTCCTCGTGCAAGTAATTTTAACTATATGACCTGTAAGACGCGTTGTTTGTTAAATTTTAAGTAAAGATAAATTAAAAAAAAATTTAATTCATCACTTAATCCATTAAATGTGTTATTTAATTAAGGTTTAGGCTACACTTGTGCCATTTCACAAAGTAAATATATGAAAATGTGTGTCTAATTCTAAGTAAACAGGATTCTCTGAAAATAATTTTTAATATTCATCTATAAAAAAGGAGAATATTATTATAAGAGTTTGGAATACTGATTATCTTTCTTCTACCTGTTCAAAACTCATCCATATACTGAAAATTAAAATGCGATTACACTGTATTAGGGAAATCCAATGTTATAATATCGAAGAGGGAAACAAATTAAGAACACAGTAAGTTTTAAAACCTCTCGTCTCATATCGTTATCACGCTGATCAATCATATTCTTGAACAAATCCTTAAATTGAAAGCTCTATAAATTAAGATTTTAGGAAGAGTCGCGCTTATGATCGGAATTATATAAATATATCCTATTTGGTGTATGATTAGTCTAAAGTTTATATTATAAATCTCTCACTTACATTTGAATCTTCCTTTTGTATTAGTACAGGCGATTTGAAATTGTTTGCGTATAATAATACACTGATATAAATGTATAGAACATTCATTGAATAAAAAAAATTCATATTTGATATGGTTTAGATTAGTAGCCACATATGAGCCTGTTACCAGTTCTTTTGTCTTGTGACACTGTGACATTATCACAACCCCTCCCTCCACCGTGCTGTAATCTATGACTAGGTTTTCTTCTTGTTAAATTTGGGTTTAATTAGAGTACAAATAATTCATGCTTCTCGGCTCGATTTGTTCCTGTACACGAAGGAACGTGTAAGACATCGATTTCTTAAGAATTATTATAAAATATTTGTGTACAAAACCCTATCTATATTTTTAAATTCAAGAGTCTACTCGAAGAGTTTCCTTTCTCTGCGGATTTGTAGAAGTCTATAGGAATCTAATTATTTCTCTTTAATATTAGAGTTTATTTCAGAATGAAATAAAGTAATAATGTAAACATAACAATATCTGTTAAGAAGAAAATTTAAAGAATAAAATTCAATTATTGAAATAATAACTTTTTTGGGGATATCGAAATCAAACTGGACAACCCAAAATAAAATGTTGAAGCAAGTATAGTTGACTATATTTAAATCAATATTTTTTAAATTAAAACAAGCTGTGAATTAACATGATATGATTTTATAGATTTCTTAACTCCAGTCCTTACCGTTCTTAGAAAGGATAGATTTTGTATTAATCATATATGATTTAAGATTAAAACAGAGCTGTCAACGTATAACGCCAAAGAGAAGGAATATTTATGAGACAGCTCCTAGGGAAGTCCATTAAGGAGAGGAAGTGGATTACTGCGAAGGAAAGAGCCCAAGGTGAGCGCAAGGACTTGGATAGAAGGTTAATGTGATTTGCGTTTATATTCGAACATTGAAATTTGGATTAAATAACTGAAGTAACTTTATTAGAGGCATTAAAATTATTATATTTACTTAAAAAGGAACTTAAGTATTTTGTCTATAACAAAAATTAATATAAAAGACGTTTGTCAGATTGTTTTAGGTATTCATTCTGTGGGATAAACTAATATAAAATATAATATCAATGCATTTTTAAGCTACTCATGTCTTCATGTGTCGGTATATAGATGAATATTAAACATTATTTTCAGAAAATCCTGTTTACTTAAAAGTAGACACACCTTTTCATATATTTATGTTGTGAAATGGCACAAGTGTAAACCTTAATTAAATAAAAAAATTAAGGGATTAGGCTATGAAATATAAATTGGACAGAGCTTTAGAATGTCATGAGAACTATGATTTCTAGACTTTGCTAGAAGTAAACGCCTTTGCAAATTTTGACCGAATCTCAACATCATGCTCTCTCCAGATCAACCCTCTGATTGGTTGCATTCCTAGAAAATGTAGTGTTAAATACGTTAGTGTGCATAAAACCCAAACCTACGCACAACACACAAACGTTAACATCCACAATATATGCATTCAATCTCGGTATTCGGTGTAAATATTTACCAAGATACTGGGACTAGGATCCATGACTAGGGTTCATGACTAGGATGATGCAAGCAACAGCGTTTTATGTTAGTTTCATGTTAGTTAACCCTCTGTTTGGTTGCATTCCTAGAAAATGTAGTGTTCAATGCGTTGGTGTACATAAAACCGTAAACTACGCACAAAACAAACGTTAATATCCACAACATATACATTCAATCTCGGTGTTCGGACTAAATATTCTACCAAGGTACTGTTCATGACTAGGATGATGCAAGTAACAGTGTTTCATGTTAGCTTCCTAATTATTTTCTGATTTTTATGTCCCTAGCTTTACAACGGTATGTGTTAGTATTCTTAGTAAATTCTGACAATGTCAGTTCAATAGCCGAGAGCCAATTCGCATTATATCCACAAATCCTAGTTTTTACTTGAAATCGATAGAGGAATTTTTCTCTTATAAAGAAATCTATCATCGTTGATCAAAAGAAAAATATATGATAATTTTTGGATACATTGTTTTAACAGGACACTCTCAAATACAACCGTTAGATGCTTAAATAAGTGATTAATCACTTTCAGATAACTACACACAGAAACTTATTAGCTACTTTCTGTATCTTATTCCACCTATCTGACGGTGATGTAATTATTATTTATGTGTCTGACGGTAAGTTTTAAATGTATTAAAATACGAAAAATGTAATTCGAGTACAAACATTATCGCTTAAAATGTTCAACAATTGAACATTTTTCAATTTGGACTCATACCAAAACTAGCGTGGCTGGTGATAGTTTTATTTGTTAAAATATATTTTATGATCGATTTCAAGAAAATCCAAGTTGTATCCACTTGTATTAATACAGGAAAAGTGCAAACTTGTTCTCTGATCGAATACTAACATCTATCTTATTTTACCTGCCACCTTCTTCATCACTGTACAAAATTTTCTATAGTTCTTAGTGTTTTCATTTTGATTAAAATAATTTATTCAGTCTGTCAAAACAAAACAAGTGTGAGAGCTTTGTTACTTATGGGACAGTTAAGCCATCCTCCATCACTGCTGTCATTGATAGCTCTCATACGGACAAGGACGGGTGATGGATGTTTGGACACTTTACGATTTGTATCATGTACATGATATACAAGATATCATTGTACATGAGAAACGTCAGAATGCAGACAGATATATTACCATTCGTAAGCGATACACCCACAAATTTTGAATGAAGAATTATTTTGGTGTTAAAGTCTTTTGTTTAACCCTTTGCACGCCAGCCTATTAGTATGATTTTAATGCAATTAAACTTATTATTTAATGACGTCTTCCTCCAATAAAAAATTTGTTTGTTGTTATATTAGAACCAAATGATAACTACGAGTTTTTAGAATTTCATGAACAAAAGACAAATATTATCTTCAAACTTGTCAAAATCAACAAATACGACGGTGTTGAGGTGAGAAATACAGTTTCCTCTTGATACTATGCAGATGAAACTGAATGTCCAATCGTTCAGTAAACGGTGGACAATTCAGAGAGAATGAATAGTAAGCCTCATTACAAGACTGCTTCAAACAACTCAGCGCACACACAGAGAGAAGTGGGTAATTCCATTCAGCGATGGAAACTGTCTCTCCATGCGTACCACTCGTTTGAAATAAATATGCTAATCAAGTTGTGTGGATCTCTCTAAAGTAACTTTGTTACGTTGCCCTTTTAATGACACTATATTCCTAACGGATCGTTATAAATAATGGTATAACATTTTTAATTACACGATTTTATGGTGGGTAGGTTGATTGTGATTTTGAGCAAGCAAAACGCGAAGTACTGCACGTAGCTTTGACTCTTTGTAAAAAATTTCGCTATAACCACTACCAAAATAGTCATTTCGTTATTTTTCAAATTAATCAAGAAAGTAACTTACACAAGTATTTAAATAATTTGTTGATTTAAAATCTTTGCAAAATAAAGGCTATTTCTGCTATGTTAATATTATTTTATTTGTGTTCATAAGTGGAAGGACGCCAGTATTCAAATTTCTTCATTTACTTCGATTCCCACACATCCAACTAACTCGGAGAATTTTTGGAACTTACTTGGAGATTTAACCACTTGAAACATGAGACCCTAAGTTTGATTTCTGCGCCCATATCAATCTTCAAACATCATTACTTTGCCACTTAATTTGTTGAGTTTTCTCTTTCATAGACTTCTTTTACTGGGCATGATATATTATAGTGATACAAAAATGTCTCAATGAATGATTCATATTTTTTGTTTACATCTGTCTCTCTGTCAAAATCAGTCCAACTTTCACCTCGTTTAATTCCATTAAAATGTTTTGATTGAGCTTTCTAATAGCCTTTTTAATCACAATTCAAGCAAAGAAAGTCCATTACGATGTTTTAACTTCACAATACTTTCGAAACAGAACATAATTTACTAAATGACTGGTTAGCCGTATATTGGCGTCAACGTTGAGTGCGATTCGACTTTGGAACACAAATAACTCCCACAGTGTCAGTAACACATTGTCATTATGGTAGGCATAATTTAATTCAATCAGAATACAATCAAAGTCGGACTTAATAATCCTAATCTTGTTGCATACAGCATGCATACTTAATATGACCACCATGTGTTCCAAGGTAATTTGAATTAAACAAGCAGCTGTCTTTAATGAATTAATGACAACCAAAATTAAACTGACTATCAAAAACCAATATCCTTGGGAAGCTTTGGACTTGGTCATGGGTTGTACATAGCCCCGAATTTTGAATCCAGTAGAGTCCGTCAATGCTGTTGTGGAGGTAACAATTTTAAACTGTCAATTCTACTGAGAAATTATTCGGTCTTCAACTTTATCCAAAAGTACGGCAAATACTTTTATTTTTTCCTTATTCCGCTTTGAACGTGCCTATAAGATAGTAACCTGAATTAACGACTTATATCAGTCATCAGGTCACTAATCAAAGCTGCAGATATTATAAATAGACGGGCCAAACACCTCCTTTATGTAACAGCTTTTTATCAACTAAATTCCACTCTTCCGTATTGTTGTGTTACCAAGAATACAATAACTGATTGCCACTCTGAGTATTCTTTAATAAGGTTTGCAAAATATTAATATCCTCCTTATAGAAATCAGTTAATAGGCACGATGTTTATTTATTACAATACTGGATGATGGCGTCTACAATTCATAAACATATGCTCTTTCACTGTATGTGCCCGTATAACAAATTAAATAAAGAAATTCAAAAAGTAATGTTACTGTAAATAAATTATTATTACATTAATCAATCATAGTTGAATATGAACGCAATATTCATCTAATAGAAAATATGTTTCATTGTTTAAAGTCGAGTTAAATTTTTGGACATTGAATCTGAAAAATATAACTTTAGCACAAATGTACTAGACTGTCATTAAACTTTGACAATAGAACAAGGTGTACGTCCTACACAATACTGGCGTACTACACATAGCGTGCTACCATAGAACAAGCAGAGTATGTTTTTATTAATAATGCTATCCACAATACTTAACGCGAGATACTGTCTTTGAATTTGTAAAGTTCATAGTCATATATTTATCGGTGCTTGTTATGTATTAAAACTTTTTAAACCTAAATATGACGATGGATATCAATCATCAGAACATAGTGCGTTTTCCTTGTAAGAAAAACGATGAAAAATTTATTAACTCCTGTCATGGATTTGAATAAAACATCTTTAATAATAAATTGTGAACAATCTATCAATTAATGACTTGTTGCACGTATTGTAAAAAACGAGCAGTGTGATAATTGATAAACTAAACAGGAGGAAGTTGATTGGCAGTAATTGAAGATTTAATGAAAGGATGAAGTCATAATGAATTAAATTAAGTTAGACGTTTTAATACAATTATTCGAAGTGACTTTGAGTGTGCTTGACGAGATAGTTAAAAGTTCTTTTGATTTACAGAAGCAGAATAATTGTTGAATGAGTATCGCTTAAGTAACATTAAGATTAAACTACTTCATCTTAAAAGTTTCTAATGAGGTATTAATAAATGAGCAAAATCAATCTTTTCACGTGTTTGTATATTATGACTCTAAATATACACTATTTGATGTGTTAGATGAAAATATAATTAATATAAATACATAAAAGTCCAATTTTGCCACGTATGCTTTCATGGACAATTATTTTTATCCCAATCAAGCGCATATGAGAGTTTAAATAATTTTATGAGTGATAAGTAGAAATATTAGTAAAAAATCTTAAAGATATAAGTCGTGCTATTGTATTCCAGAACTTTTTCAGCATTTAGATTTTCGTACAATTAAGGGGATAAGAGTTTGAATGAACATAACATCTGACGTCTGTATTAATTTTATGGAGAAATTTACATTTCTATACAAAATGCGATAAATTCGCATGTCCTTAAACATTAAAATGTAGGATTACTCCAATACACACGTGACATAAGAGGCTTCTCTGAAGTTGCATGCCAAATTTCAAATCGATACCCCATTTTACTCTCGAGATATCTCCATGAGATCTCTCACTCTATGTTGCCTACATACGAGTAGATATGAAGCTTCATGCAAAATAGCATATCTGTAGGTCAGCACGCTTCAGAGAGTTCAACAGAAATGCATTTTTCAGCTCCACGAGTGATACGTATACTTCGTTAAAGCTTAGCAAAAAATGGAAATTAGTTAAATAAAGTTTCTTATTAACATCTACCTGCTATTTTATAAGACTATTTATTAATCGTCTGTATGGAAGTTACCGCACACAATTGTAGACAAAATAGATCACGTATAAATGAGACTGAGCCAAAGATAGAAGTATCTAGTATTTTATGGTTCGAGAACTAAATGGGCTGATAATAGTTCAAAAATTTTCTGAGTGAATAATTTGATTTCTCTGTATCTCTTTATAATATTTTATGACCATACTCACTCAAATAACTCATTAATGTCAAATAAACATTTATAAGAATCGAAGCAGTCTTGCAGAATTCAGTCTGTCATTTCTGATTCAAAGAATCACGACGTCATGACTCCTTTCACAGTCTTTGCAGCAGTGAATGGAAACATGAAAGTAGAATATATATTACACAGAGAGTTTTTACGATTGGGTAAATTATAAAAAGGAGGAATTTCGCAGTCACAGTATATTGAGTTGAGTGATATAAAATCTGTTTAACTACCTAACCACAAAGTTAAGGCATATTTCCTTCTTATTTTTTATAATACCTTTCAAACTTCCGAGTACTGAGAACCCTGACCAGAGCGTGAAAGCCCCATGGTGTACAATTCAATATGGTATGATATACGTAACATAATTGAATATAGAACTGCCACATAGTCGTTCTAGATGCGTCTAGATCAGTCCGAGACTTTGATATCATCATAAAAAACCTTATATGATCATGATATCTATTTCCAAAGTAATACATTTTCAGTGAACATTTTTTAAAGCTTTTATGTACATATACTTGTTGTAGCAAATGATTCTGGGGTGTTTTTTATGATGATATTAAAGTCTCGGACTGATCTAGACGCATCTAGAACGACTATGTGGCAGTTCCATATATATATATATATATATATGGTTTAATAATTAACAATAATAGGCCGTAGCTCAGTATCAATTCGTGACAAAATGTGTTAAAAAATCATATGATAAATTTAAAACTTACTCTGTACAATAACTTAAAACGCATGATATTATCTAATTAAGGCCCCAATTGATAACTGTAATTGATTATAATTAAACGTATCAATTTGTTGCAAATCAAATTTAACTTCACTTTTAGCTAGATATATGTACACTCTGTGACATCATTATTTTGATTATGTTATATTCACAGTTTCTTATTTCATCATATATTTGGATCCCCTTTATTTGAATTATTGCCTAGGCTATACTTGTTTACCTAATTATAGGTTGTTAATGTCATGTGGTTATGTAAAGGTTGCTCAAGCTTAGTAAGAAAATAATCTTTACATTATTGAATATATATTTTAACTCTATTTATATGTTAGTTGTACATTGCTGTTAGGTTTTATTGTGTTGCTGTATTTTATGATTGGTCTTATTTGGTTCCTTTCCTTTAAGAAGAGAATCAAATACATTCAGTACAACAAAGTTAAGGAAATTGACATATTAACTTGCATAAGTCAACTGTAAAATAGTTTTAATTAAAGGCAGTGAAATCAAAATGAAGTCTCAAGTTGATGCGAAGCGTAGAGTTATGGTACGCATGGGAGAGGTCGGATTACACTAAAGCTTAAAAGCTTACGCAGCAAGTTGGGTTGTTAATTAAACACAAGTGGTGGGGCGTTTACACAATCAAATGTTCTGTAGGGGTACAGAGAGTAGAGATGAAATAATCGAGAACTTCAGTTTCAAAATCCAGAACTTATTTAACAAAAGTTATTGTCAAAATCGGGTGAAAAATATCATACCCTAAGATTATTTGGTTACGAATGGTTGACGAAACAGGATGACAGTACAATATCCAAGGGTTATTTGGAACTAGTGTTAAATAATCGAGGTAACAGCGATATTTTCCAGAAATGTTCGTACATAAATGGCGAGCGAATAAAAGTTAAAAGCATAATTTCTAGGATATTTTGTACAAGAATGGTTAATAAATCAGTCCAGATATAGCGATTTTCTGGTATTGTTTAGGCACTACTGGTAAATATGCTGAGTAAAGGCGCCATTTTATTTGCACAGGGCAATTTAATTTGACGCGGATTATTTGGTCACAACTTACATAAGTCGATGAAGCTACCTATCAGCCCTAAATCAACTGTTTAAGGGCTGTAACATCCCAAGCAGCGGTGAATAATGTCTTGTGGGCCATGGCGTGAACCTTCATCAATTAATCTTGAAGACCAACCAGCAATCCTCTTCTTAAGTAGGAGGATACTTATTGTAAGTTTAATGTCATCGTGAGGATAAGATCTTCTGTCGTCTTCACAGGAAACCTTATTTGAAGGATTAAAAAAGATAATAAGACATACAGTCAAGAAAGCCTTAACATTTATATCAATTTTACAAATTTATACAAATTTACACAATTTATAGCTTTTCTTTTAAAAATTAAACATTTTATAATAAGACTTTAGTGAAACTAAATAAATTCTGATATTAAAAATCAATAAGGAATTAACTAATGTTATAAATAACAGAGTTCTGCTAGTTTAAATAAATTTAAAAGAACATATTTATAACTTTTGTGGAACTTTACAACAGTTTTTTGTACAAATCTCAAATCCGTATCACTTGCGTAAAATTAATAATATATTCTAGTAGTATACTAAATTTATAGCTCAGTATTAAAAGCATCGTGAAAAATCCCAACCCATATCATATGTTCAGGTCACACAGAATTCAGGTTCACATTTAAAACGGCTATAATTAGTGTCTATAGTAAATTGACAGTAAAGATTCATGCAAGTTAAAAAAACGTTACCTGAAACTTCCAAAAGAAATACGGCGAGGGATAACATTATTTTAACACATCTAAACTAGACAAGGTATACCTCGACTGGAACGGTAATTGAGTAACCACTGTTAGAAGATAGATCGAAGGGAGCACGGCAGATCCGCTTGACTAGGCATCACTTAATCAAGTCTGACGATATCATTGCTTATTATGAGCAAACTTTGCAAGTTCTGCCTATCAGTATACTCGTCGATATTGTAATTAAAAACCTGAGTATTCGATAAATTACACCATGTTTACAGATGCCGCATTCCAAATATTAAACAGCGTGACGATTTAGATTATTTAAACAAGATTAATAATACAGTTATTTTTATCAAATAGAAAATTTAATAAGTAATTAAAAATAAGTATTTTTCCTAAGAATTCAGTTCTTACTGTATTGATTCCAATATTATGGACATAAATTATGAACGTATTTTCAATTAAATTAAACAATTCTTTATTGTAATTATTTAATAACAATTAACTTATACAAAATCTATGACAAGTTTCATCGGTACTTTGGGATTATACCGACCACACCAATATGAAGAACACAAAAGTATAAATTTATAGAAATAAACGTGATAGAACTAAAAAACAACTGTTTTTTACAAAATTACAAACTTACAAGCATTTCCAGGTATTGTGATCGGTATTGTCGTCGCTGTTATCTTATCTTTCTCGAGAATCCCGATTACGGCAGGCCGCGCGGCATCACATGATTTGCACGGTACATAATTGCCTTTCCATTACAATTCAATTTATATATCTGATCAGCCCCTCTAGAATTTGATATTTTACTGATAGGTACTATCTCGAGGGATGTTTTTCTTTCGGTGTTACCCCGCGCTGATGGCCGAAGGCACTCGCATTTTGGGTGGCGGAGTGTGATCAAGAATAAAAACAAGTTTTGAGTGTTTTTTCAATAAAGAGGTTAGTTTTAGTTTGGTAATGTTTGTTTTTGTTGAATTTTTGTGTTTGGAGAAATGTAGACGTAAAACACGGAAGTACAACAAAGCGACGCACCAGCTGAACGGGCGGCGAGACTCAGCAATCACGTTATCTACTAGACCGCTCGACTTTGACCTCTGTCTGAGGATGGGGAGGGGTTTGCGATAAGACAATTCCTGTTTTATATTGACGAAATATTGTTCTACGCTAATCTAGTAATCAGTAGAAGCAAAATGTCAAATAACGATTCATGTCTGGGTGTGGTCGGTATAATCCCAAAGTACCGTTTCATCATGTATTTAACGAACATGTTTATATGTTTAATATATAACTTCAATAGCCTTTTCCAACAAACATAATTTTTTGCATAAAAGTAAAAGACATTCTAACTTAATAGATTATCTCTCTAGAAAAATAGCAAAATTAATGTATATAATATGTATTGTTAGATAGAATAACTTAAATAACATAATATCTTAGAAGTAATATTTATTTAAATAATAAACATGTATTCAGGACTGTGTTTATCGAATCTTTCACAACTTACTATACAAAATACAATAATCAAATAAAAAAACAGTACAACTAAATACCAATTAGGTTTCTTGAAATTATAGTGTAAAGGGAACAAATTAAATAAAGATAAGGTTTGTTAAGGTATTTGAGTAATCATTTAATGATAAAAACAGTCCAGACGCTTCGATCATAGAGTAATAAGTATAAGTATAACAAGCAGTGGAGGAAGATTCTACTACAATGAACTCTATAAGGTCTTCGAAGCTTCGAAGCGACAGGGTTTCTCAAGGTGAATATGGGTGACGCTTCATGTCGAGATCCTGCCGATAGTACAGCCACCTTGATGAAGGACAGGGAAGAATAGGGGATGGTTCTCCTTCATTTTCAGGTTTGATTAAACCTTGTACACATTAAGGAAGTTCCCTCACTTGATCAGTCACTCTCCGTTGTAAACATATCGATAATCTTTTACCTTTACCCTTCATCTTACATTTGCAGTTAGTGGAGTTCCGTTTCTGTATATCCATGGGGTTGCCACTGCAATCCACGAGGGAGACGTAACTGACAACATCTTTTGATACTCAGAAGGTTTTTTTGGCAGTAGGAGAAGTTAACCCTTCTATAAATTACAATTGAGTTAGAAAAGTTTCATCACATGCCAGCAAAATTTAATAACTTTCATTGTGTTGTGTAATTATACATGAAAACTTAAATAATGTATTTACTAAACCACCTGCAATTTATAATAAATTCTACATAAGTTAAGACATTGACTTCTCAAAAGTTAGGATTTATGTTAAGAGGACTCAAAATCACTCTTGACGTTGAAGAAAACTTAAACTACCTTTTAAGATGTACATCAATTGGGCTGATATACTTTTAAAATTTCAATGTGTTCTAATCTAGTTAAAATACTAAAATATGAGTTTCCATAAAAGGAACGTTTGTTTTACTTAAATTGTCAGAGGGCTTGAATAAATGCAAACATGCTGATATAGCGGCTACCTTTTCGTACCCATGTAAAGGTGAAGTGTGCTGGCAGTGAAGAGATAACATGTTAACGCACATATCAACTGATGAAAAAAAGAACCTTATAATCAAATATGACAGAAAACGCAGTGTGTGAAACTGGCTTTTTTAAATATTTGGAAGTTTACTGTACTTTATAAGCTAAGAGTGCGAAATGTGTAGACAACCGATGCCTCCTATGCTGACCGACAGTCGAGTGTGCATGTTGTTATTATGATGTTGTATACTCGTATTTATTGATTTAGTTTACTGGATATATTTCTGCAGCCGTGATGTGTCTTTCAATCTCGTTATTTTAGATTATATGAAATACGATTTGCTTGACATTACATCACTATTTGTCATTACCACAACTGGACACGTGTGCAGGCGAACAATCATTAAACAGATGTAATGTTACCACAGCAACGATCATTAAGTTTGTTGCCATATCCACCCTACTCCCGGATTGATTGCTATTTGCACGTTTGTTCCAACTGTGATTATTAGCATAGTATAGAGTAATACTAGCACTTTAATTTTACTATAAAAAAATATATTTAATAAATTTGATAGTTTTATCTTTTACATTTGTAACTTTATCAATTGGTTAAGGATTTTCATACGATATTTTCTATTGCATCCGCCAGGTTGTCTCCAAACAATTTATTCTTACAGGTAGATAGAAGAACAGTTTTTCAAATCCATGAAAGGACTTTTATTGCCCCAATCTTAGGTTATAAATTAAGGAATTGTAAGGTACAACAGCCCTTTATTGTGTGTTTGTCAAAGTGTTTTATTTGTGAAGGATATTTTCTCGAGGAGTAAACTATTTCTGCACCGACACGTGGCTTACATTGGCTAAGGATTACTTGAGAGGAAACAGTCATTTATTACTGCCGGCCATCCTGGAACTTGAATCATCCTTGTTATCCTATCGGGAGAGAATACCGTTTGTAACTGACCTGGTAAGTATACAGCTTACAGTGTTTAACAATTACGAAATAATATTGCAGGTAATAAAAATAAGATCAGTTCCAATCAATTAATTTCTGGATATTCTCGGAGTAGGAATAGTAACTAGACAATTTATTTTAGAGGAGGATTTTTGATTCCGGCTTGTGATGACTCCAGAGTCTGTTATATATTAATTAATAAGCATCTGTTTATTACATGTATGTGTTATAAATTGGGATAATAAGGACTGGAAAACTCTTTAAGTGTTATGAATACTTGCTAACATTTTAACGAGAATTATTGCTAGCACTGGAAGCTTCTGTGAAGAAGTACCAATAAGAGTTAATATGATTGTCCTATTACGTTATACAACAAAATAACACGTGGATGTTGTAAAACAAAGGAGGAGTGTGGTGATATGTGTCCGGATGTGTTTCTCAAAGCTCCACATCCTTCATACTAGGTTAATTATAAGGGACTCTAAATGTATTTCGTTCCATTTACAATTCGTTACTTTCCTTTAAAAATGGTTAAACATATATTAAATCTGGATATTGTAAAGTATATGTGTGTGTACATCTGCAAAAAATATAGATGGGCTGTGCGTAAGCTAAATCAATAATTTTAGAGTGGGATGATAAAATGACCTCTCTATGTAGTTGTCCGTTCGATATTTCGATTAATATGTTATACATTAAACATTAAACATGTATTTATTTAACAAATTACGACACCCAATACTTTAAAGCATTGTAATTGTTCAGAAAACACGTTGCATAATTAAGGCTGAACGTTTATGGACAAACAGATCATAATTATTTAAAAAAATCTAGGAAATTTTAATATATGTGTAGATTTGTTTAAATTTAATATTATTGTCAATTTGTTTACAATATCCATTTAGAAGAGAGCTAAAACTGTTTCAGAATATTAGTTGTCATCGAAAAAAAGTCAAATCGATAACAGACATCACTACTTCATTATTTGATAAAATGCAGGCACCAGCCTAAAAATTGCATTTTGAAAGTTGGAAGAATAAAAGAACATAAACTTAAGCGATTAATTAATAATTTTTCATTAAATTTAAATATTAAATAAAATCCATTGAATGAATTCAATATTTACTGATTGGAATAGTCATCAGATATGCATACTGAAACCAATAAGAGGGGCTTGTTTTGTTCGGTTTTATATTCAAAATAAAATGAGTTGAAGGTTTCACCTATGATTACACGTCGGTTATTAAAGCTCGGATTATATTTGATGTTCAGAGCAATTCCATAACAATTGAAAACAGTTGTTTTAGGGGTAGTTATAAATGTTGTGATTGAAGTGAGGATATTCGATAAGCCCCCGAAACTGGAGTATTACAAAATCATGACATGAAGTAACGTAACATTCACTGACAAGGAGATTACAAAAAGTTATAATCCCACTTTTCCCTTCAATTTACTTGTTTCTTGTATAGCACAGCTGGTAATCTAGAACTGTGTATAGTTTAACCAGGAGTGAATGGAGTAAGGGATAAAATTCCTGAAACTATTTATCATGAAAACGTGTCCTTTTATATTACTCTATTTAACAATACATACACATGTCTGTATATAATATCGTATCCAAAAAGTGGCCTATTTCATTCTTATAAAATATGTATAAAAGTACAAATTCTCATTCATGTAGTAGATGGTCCTACATGTTATGGGGAAAGTCTAATCGAAAGTGTTTGGGAGGAATGGTACTCATACCAAATCAGCACAAAACCATGAGTTAAATTACATCAGAAATGTAGTGAAATATACATTTACCAATAATGACTAACCCAAAACTTAGGTATTCAGTTGCTCTGTCTCATGGTTTGTACAAAATCTGAATATATTCTGGGTTATCCATAATACATTTTTTGAATTCATTTAAGTGCACATGTAAATTTACAACGTATGGTGTTTGATAAACTGTTTTTCCATATTATTATGTTTTCACACATGTACCTTTAATTTCAGTAATAATATTAATGATAAACGAACAATTAACAATTTGCATGATGATAATAATAAAGCTAATTGTATTTTCCATGTAATTATCCAGCAATCAACAACCTTATCAAATGTTATCTTAAAATAAAGCCAAAGCAGAAAACCAAAACTGCAAATTTTTGCTACAATCCTCCAACCCCCTTTGGTATAATTGTAAGCAGTACATTAAAATTAGACATCTCTCTAATGTCATTTTTAGATTTTTATTTAAGAATTCTTATGCAGTTAAAAGAAATTTAGTTTATAGCATTGCTAGTGTGAATTGTAATAATACTATTTACAATAGGAGTGTATTATTTTTTAGGACAGTAATCCTCAAAAAAAATTTGTGCGCAAGTTGTTTATTTTTATCTCCTTAACATTCAATCAATGGAGTGAAATGTAATTGAAATAGTGGTTCAATTCTTTTACTATGTAAATTTCTGGGAAGAGAATTTTTAAAATGTTATATAAATTCGTTTGCTATGTTTTATGATTTAAAAAATGAATAAGAGTATAAGAGTACCCAATTAAAAACTTAATCCTCGTTAAAAAAAATCTTAAAAGTCTGATCAATTTGTAATAAAAATAATATATTTTCATAATGATTGGATATGAGTTGAGTATGGATGTTTATTTATCCAATACATTAACAGAGTTTTTGGACATTTTCTTTTAATATAAGATCTTTTACTAAAGCAGGCATAAAATATCAAGAATGTTTAATAAAATCAGTATTTTTGAAGACTGTGCCTCTATAGTCAGCACACCAAACCAATATTTCACTCGCAAAAATTAGTCTTCGATGATAAATAAAAGCCTTCGAGAGTAGGCTAGGTTAATGCCCACTTAAGAAAAGTGCAGTTATAAACCTAAAAACAAGGCAGACCCTCGTTACGGTTACTGATGCGTTCGTGTGATAGCAAAGAACTCGGATGGCTGAAATGTCTTGAACCATTTAGTCCTTTACTACAGCTTTTAAGGGGTAAGGAAACCCTGTATCATGAACTTTTTTGTTTGGTGGAATATTTCCATCAAATAGTACAAACAACAATTATGTCTAGATTCTTTGTTTAAAATCTTGACTTCGACAGTCAAGTTACTAGGCGCCTTCACTCAGTATTAGAGCTGTAGAGAATATTTTATTTACTCGTACATATATTAAAGCTAGACAGTTGTAGTACATCAGTTTAAAGTATATTTTTTGCGATGGAAGGATTGTGAAGGAAACGCAAATTTTATGGAAATTTTTCATTGTTCATTGATACTATAAAATAGTAGCTCTATGTTTCGAGATCTGCAATCTGAAGAAGATATCAGATTGTAGATTTTGATACAGAGTATTACTGATTATTGGATTATATCTATAACTGAACTATGGCACATGTTCGAAAAAATCATGTTACTAAATTGTTACATATATTGATAAATGTGATTATTTACTCAATTTAAAGCCTTAGATATTTTTAGTGGACCATTATATTTGCAATATAAGCATTTGTTAGATCATATTAAACTAAATTATTTTCTACGTTTACTTTTTGGATAAGCTTCATGTAGATTATACTAACAATTTAGCATTTAATATTCAAATGCATTAATTAGGCGTTATTTTTCAGGATGAAGTAATTTTATTGTATGTAGCTCACATTTTTTTTTCAATACAATCGTGTCACCAGCTGAAGCTGACTTTTATAATGTTTCATTGCTTGACTTAAACTAACATTAAGGAATTACTAAGATTCTTCATGAGTGAATCCCCTAAGATTAAAAATGTATAGTGGTTCCGGGTCTTTCAAATAATTCTATGCAGACTGTATATAGGTTGTGGATAGGTTGTAAATATTAGTCATTTAATACCATATATTACATTAAATCTAAAAATCTCAGTAGATAATATCATAATTTGTGTTTTATTGTAGAAAGGAATTTTAAGACCAAAACGATCGTAAACCTTACAGAAAATTTGTAAATTTAAAAAAATAGGTTGATTGCAATAGCTTAAGTGTTCCGTCTGACTTGAAAAGGAGTGGAAATGCACAAGAACACAATATGTGCTGACTTTAACCATGTTCTCAGAAAAGAGCCTAAGGAAGATAGGGTTTAAACAAATTGCTCTGAATGATTAAGAAATTATTTGCATTGATCCAGGTGTTCATCAGGTTTTTAAATTGAAGAGATTTGTTATTTTGTGTAAAAAATTGGCTTAAAATAAAAAAAATGTATAATTTAAAATCCTAAAAAAATTTAAGTAATGTTGCAAATTGATCTCTTTTCGTATGCTTTATGGACTGTAAGAGTAATCCTGGAGATTCGGGATATTTACATGATAATACTACAATTTACCTTACTAGGTTGTTCATATTCAAGAGTTATAGTGGAAGATAATAGTTTAGGCGATTATAAAACCTAACTACTTGTATTTGGAATAATAGTCGTCTATGAAGGACAACAAATTGGTGTATTACACTCCAAATGTTTTTCTAAATCCCAAATAACTAAATACACAAAGAATTTCCCTTGCTATATCCACTGATGAATGAAGAATTAGGTTAGGAATATAAATATTCTAGATTAGCAATATAACTTGCCATAGACAGTGACAAGAATCTTATGTAACACAGATTCTCAATTACGACCTTACCAAATAATAGTTTTAAATTAAGATATCATTGGAAATCATTATAATGCAATGTGTTGAGTGTTACAGAGGAATCGCAGTTAAACCTCTTCCTCTGTTTGTCCTGTGCTTACGTCTCAACATTTGGACGCACATTTATCTCTCGAGAAATCAGGGTGACTGGGACTCTCAAGCGCTTCCTTTTCTTCATGTTGCAGAATCTTGGTATATACCTGAATCAAGAAATTACACAAAAGCCTAAAAGTTTATTTGTAGATTTATTGTGATGAAAACTACAATTATTTTTTGTTATTAGACGTAAACAAATATAAATACATTAGAATGTTGCTTTATTATCAATATTTCATCTTCACACCACCAACATACCTGTTTAAAATTTGTAATAACGTGACTCATTAAGTATGAGTAAACAATATCAAAAAAATAATTTTTACATCCAATTGTCATTTAACAAACTGTATTATTCCCACTCAAATTATTATTTAAAATGGTTTATGTTTTTAGGTAGTGTATACTAATATCATGTATACTAATATCATTGCATAATTCATCTACACGTTGTATTAAAGTCATTTATTTGCATAAACTCGGGTTGAGCTTATTTTTTTAAATAGAGCGTTTTATTTAAAAGCGTTGAAATTTTAACCGTAAAACGATTCGATTTTCATGATGTGTTCTGGTTCAATCACGTGAGCCAGAAAAAGGGAATGGGTGCAAGGAAGCTGATTATTGAACTTTTGTTAATCAATATTTGATTATGTAATCAAATCTGCTCATTAAAAAAATATTTTGGAAGAACTACGGGTGTTTAATTTTCAATAGTTTACAGAAGTAGTGGGTTTGTAAAAGCGACAATTCATTAGTTTTACTTAAGTAATGAGAATCGTTTTTCGCTTAACAGTCATGCTATTTGCAAAAGATATTTAGTAGAAAAACCTCTACTACCATACGTTCTACTGTAGCATTAATTTTAACATATAAATAATTCCTTAAAACAGTTGAAATAGTGTTAATAAATGTATCTCCATTCATGGAAAATATACGCCCGTTCGGACAATATCTTCGGCGGGATCTTTGACCGATGAAATGTTGAACATTAACTTGGCTCACGGTTCAGGAAGAAGATATTCTGAACGGGCAGATATTTAACACCGGAGTACTAACATGATGTAAAGAGAAGTTCAGAAGGAACCTACAGTAACTTAAAGTAACCTTTCTGTATCTTGGTTTAGTGTCGCAATTTTTGCAAAATTTATCGAAGATCTACTACTGAAGTTAATTTAATAGTGAGAAAAATTAATTAAACATGTATTTAGAATAAGAATAAAAGTGAAATGTTGTGAAATCAAAAGCAAAATAAATTTTAATTAATGATGAAATTTTAAAATGAAAAAATATTACAAAAAATTACACATAATCTATTACGAAATAGTTTTTTTCTTAATTATAGATATAATAAGAAACTAACCCCATTAGTGACAAAAGTTAATTGGTTTTATAATATTGTTTGCACTTTAATTGGGCTACATGTATCTGGAGAATTATCCTAACGATATTGACTCACTGGGTCAAAGTATAATTTGCGTAATGGGTTGTTGGACGTTGGGTGGAGCCACTTACAACTTGACCTGGCCAATCTCTTTAGCCAGGACATTATTATATCCCTCATTTTAGTGAATTTATCAGATCCTATAAGGAGGGTTTCTCACACATAATAAGAAGACGTACGATGATCATCTAAGGAAATTGAAGGGACTTATTTTAAAAATTTGTGAGGATAAAATGTTTTAAGAAAACTAAAGTTGTTTAAAAACATATTTATAGAGACATAAAAGATACGAAAGTGTTTCGGATGAAGTGAGTTATAATCACTATATTATTTCACTAGTGCACATATTGTAAATAGTATTTAATATTTGATTACAGGATGGAAATCAAGGGTTAACAAAAACACATTTTTATTGCATTATTGTTATTTATAAATTACTATCAACTAAGTCATAAAAGGTCAGGGTTAAACAACAACAAAAATAAAGCAAAATTGTATATCTACTTACTTTATTACATAAGGATACAAACGGTTTTCTTAAAAGAGCTTTTTGTTCTTCAGAGTTCTTTCTCTTACAAAAAAGTACCGTCATTTTGTAAAACTGTATTTTTAATCACTACTATTTGTAGCGTGATAGTTAATTTTGAGTTAGCATGTGATAAATATTTGTTTACAGTTATATGGTCGATTTATTTCCCACACTAAAAGATTGTGTCCTTTCCTTATTCAAATGTTGACAATACTTTAGTTATTACTTTTAGTATTTAATTTGATAAGAATTTTTATGATATATATTTAAGTATATATTTAAGCCTTTTAACACTTATTCAACTCCACACAGGCCGTAACTCAGAGAAAGTAAAAACCCTGTTGTATACAAACATTAGTTTTGGCTCTTAATTAACATATGAAACTGTTGATTATTCGAGGTCAAACAACAACAACAAGACAACAAAAACCAAAGAGTAAGGTCATAAAAAACATTGAATTTACTATTAATTTTAAAATGACAGTTTCAGGCAAATAAATTTATACCCGCTATCATCCGAATGTAATTATTATCAATTGGACTTTATTAAAGGAATTAGTTGGTAAGTAGCTACAAGATATACTGGAAATAACTAAAACTAGTCCCATTGCAATTATTCAGAAACCACGAAATTTATTTTATCAGTGTGACTATTTTATTATGCATTTGAGTCAATTAGTAAAAACTACTGTATTATGTTACTGCAGAGCAGTATAACAACTCAAGTTCTGTTGTATAACAGTATAAAAGTATAACAACTTTTAGAGATGTAATTACCTTTTTGAGAGTGAAAGATTCCAAATCACTGGTCATAACTATGGGCGTCCCGACAGCTTTTTGTAAATTTTCAGTGTAAATATTCTTTTTCTCAATAAAAACCACTTACTGTAAAAAGAGTATAAAATTTATTCATCACTGTTTAAAATCTCTGTTTGATCTTTATAACTGTAAAATATATTGACGTTCTGATGTTCAAATTCCAATTAGCTCATGATTATGAATTATGGGTCGATATAGAATGAAGGATTAAAATTACTTGTATGAGCAAAGTAGTTTGTGTGGAAAAAGTATATCAAATGTTCCTATACACTTTTTTATACATTTTTTGTTTTTATGCGCAAATCTATGTAATAGATAATAAACACCCTCCTAATTCCTTTTTATAACCATCTAAGGATTAAGACTAGGGCGACAAATAACATTTTTTAAATATTTGTTATATGGATAAATTGGAAGGATATTACGATTTCGGACGTTTGCCATCGATAGATGTTACAAAAACAGTGAACGTAATTCTTTTGGCGTATTATTTATATATTGATGCCAGTACAATGCAGCACTTTTCAGATAAAAGTTCTTTTTATATTAAAGTTTTGGGCACCTGAAGAAGAGGGTGGAATTCAATTTTCGAAACGTAGTCATACTTTTTGTAACAATAACGATCGAGAATGTCCGACATCTTACTATCCTTTCATTAGTTTTTTATTCGGCTTAGCAAATCCAAACATTAAAAGTTATTTTATGGAGGCCAAATATTCCAAATTTACAATACCTAGATGTGCGTAATGATAAACAATCCAAAACCAGGGCAAAACCAATAACATTGACTAAAACTGTTTTTCAACACTATCGTTTACGCGAAGCAAAAGTTTTGAGTACGTGCGTAAAGTTCAACGATTAGATTTTTATAATTTCCGTCTTAAAGTGGTCTAAAACGAGAAGAAAATTGTGAAATTGCGTTTCTGTAGAAGCACTTACTTTAAAATTCGGATGTGCAATTAGATAAACAATATTCTGTAGGCAAAGCCCATTTTTTCAATTCTTCTCATTTGAATTTAATCCTATACAATATTTTTATATTGGTGTATCCACTAATAAGATATAGCACTTGTACTCTGTCACAGGCCTCTGATCACGCAGGGCCATTACTATGTTGCAATATAAATATTGTAATGAGGTACTTTACATT
Source organism: Homalodisca vitripennis (assembly GCF_021130785.1). Classification (NCBI taxonomy): domain Eukaryota; kingdom Metazoa; phylum Arthropoda; class Insecta; order Hemiptera; family Cicadellidae; genus Homalodisca; species Homalodisca vitripennis. The sequence continues at coordinate 134,228,360 of NC_060211.1, read as the reverse complement.
CAAATCTGGAAGTAAATACTAACCTTTAATCGAGATAAGTTTACTATAATATTTATACTCAAGAAGGTAGGGAAACGTGCAAAAAGTCGCGTAACAGGTTTAGCTGAGTTTAACAACAAAATTTAATGTCTGTAGCTAATTTTTATTTTTGAGATGCGAAGAAAATCTGGCAGACAACTAAACAAGAAAAGTGTCCTCCCCACCGGCAGAAAAAATAAAAATTGTTTTAGACTACTAAGTGTTAAGCTTTGATGAAACACAGTCAAATCCCCTGGATGGACTGCACCTGTATAGAACTATTTCTTGTTTAGGTAGACATCTTAGTTGCATTCAAAGTTTCATGCAAACTTTAATATCTACAGAGGGAATCTTTGTCAAAATGGACATATTGAGGATAATTAGGTTACACGTATTACTATGTCACGTGTTAAAATATCATTCCTCTGCGATTGCTCTCAGTTTTTACACATATTTATTTTCCAGTGATTTTTGTTCCCATCGCAATTATTATCCTCAAGACGGAGTTAAAAGGTTTGTCACTCCGAATCACATCCCATATTGTAACATGTACCGTTATCAAACTCTGCAAACTCTATGTTGCCTTTATAAAAATGAAGATTTTTTGTAAAATATCAATCCAAATGAATAGTACATTTTCTTTCCCGTTTCAGGCTAATAGTTTGTAACTATTTGCATGCTATAAAATATATACATACATGTGTCTTTTTATACCACGATTGATTTTTAAATTTAATTTCAAACTCAAGTTACAAAATAACGATGTTTGTACTATATTATATCTGTTGCTATACAGTCTCAGACTGCCAGTGCCAAATAATAACAGGGAACGGTGTAAAGTTATTGGCAACATGGTAATTCTCAGGTGATGTGAAAAGTAATCAGCATGTTAAACGGTTGTGTTCAAAGCATAACAAATTGTTTACATTAATATTAACGTTTATTATTTAATTGCACTTGTAAAGGTTGCTTATTAATGCTTTTTAGTCGGTCCAATACGAGATAACAAAGTGAGTGAACAATAATGTAACAAAATGCTAAATACAACAACGTAAGAAACTATTTACGCTTAAATATTTAAAACGGTACTGAAGAATAAAACAATCAACGTAGCTCTCAGATAAAGTAAACGTAAAAATTTCTGTGAAGTATTAATACAACTCAAATACTTAACCTTTCAATTATTTCTAGAAAACGTTCTAGATGACTGTGTTTGGTCAATCATTAAAATGTTTGTGACAATCTTCATAGTGCTATATATGGGTGAGCAATAAGATGTTATGACCGAATGAATATGGATATGAGTAACCCGTTCCAATTCAGCAGTTATGGCCTCTAGGCAACAGTTGTCGTGACTATATATTACGTACATTATACGCGCTATTTCTCATGTACCGTACTAGTTACATTACACTGCAAGCATTCTGCGACAGAGTTTTATCATCTTGATAGAGGCCATTGAAATTTCCCTACACAAAGCGTATTGCAAATACACTCATTATTGTTGGTAAACACTAGATATTCGTGTTGGACTGAAATTTAAATAAACTGGATTGCTTTTAGTTACAGTTACGATAAACATCATGAGTAAAGCAAGTCTTTGTTATATGAATAAATAATATAGAATCAATACTGTGCTATTTGTTGTCTCCCTTGAATAATTAATAATCGTTGGAATGTATTAGTTCTCTCTCAGTCATATCCCGCTAAGCTAAATTCTCTGGAAGGACATGCTCAATAGAATAGCACAATCTTGTTTATGTAGAAGTGAATTTTGATGCAAATTTTGAAGGTTTCAATCTGTCTAGAGAGTTAGGTACAAGACATAATATGTCACATGTTACAATGTTACATGACTATACTCAGTTTAAAAAATTTTGTAGTTCCTCGATTCTCTCATTGCCACTATGGTTACCCACAATGATAGTTAAACAATCTTCGCTACCTCCTTTGACTGTATTAGATACACGACAGATAATTCATCCAATGCTATAACTTGATGAACGGCAAAAATGAGCTCTCAGGCTGCTCTCTGTGGAGTGAGAGTCTCAAGTATCTCAGAGAGCAAATATTTGAATGGTAACAATCAAATTTACGTGGTGCTACACTAGCGTTGGACCTCAGCACTCTTCGACCGTATAAATGATTTACCTCAGGATTAATTAAAATAATCAAGGCTAGCGCTCATTTACACCCCAAAGAGTGAAATTTACCACCAACAAACTTTATATTGCTTAAACAGAAATGAAGGTTCAAAGAAAATTTCATTCTAAAGGTTATTTTATTTTCACGATATAGTGCAGACAAACGGTCAGAAATTAAATTTTTCCAGCCCCTCAAGTGATGGGTGCATAAGTAAATCTATCTGTGCTCATAATAGTGGATTAAATTTTCATTAAAGATAAATGATTTGGATCAGAATTTTTAAAATTCACATCTACTTACGTTTAAATTTTTTATAAGTCACGCTTCCTAAAAAGAAGCAAAAGTAAATTGGAAGTTACTGGAAAAGTAACCAAATTATTCAACAGTAACAATTATACAGAAAATCGCTAATTATTTGAGAAGGCCATTGCAAATGGAAGCCAGTTGTAGTTAAACGATCTTGAATTCACCTGACGAAAAAAATGTATAGCTATAATATTGATATGTACTTATTTTTAGTTCTAGAATGATAGGATATATGTAATAAAATTTTAAATTTATATTCAATGTAAACGGGATTTTATGGTTTCTTAAGTGTATAATACATATAAGTATAAAAAACAATAAAAAACGAAAACCTTAAGAGCTATTGAATGCCTATTGATAATATTTTTAATAAGAGAAATGTACTGGAACCCTACATTTCAAAAATAAAAGATTTAAACATTTTAGAAATTCAATATTGGCAATAAGATACATATGACCACATATTTAACCGGTTCTTAAATGAATACAGCGAACCCAAGGTATGTTTTTTTTAAATGTACACTTGTTGAAAAAACTATTTTTATGAAAGTATTTATGTTTTGAAGCTACATTTATGAAATTAAATGTTTTGTATAAAACCTTTATAGAAGGAAATTTGAATAGTTGAAATCCGACAAGCTCATGCTCTGTGAGACCCTAACTATTTTACTCGCTGTAGAATATTAATGGAAGGTTTCTCTACTCGGTCAATTAATAAATCCATTTTAAATCAATGGACGCTTTAATACAGCTTTAGCCTGATTAAAGTAATCTATTTCTTATGCCTATCTATTAGCTTGATGCAAAGTGTAAAACTGCAGGGTCACGTTGGAAGGTACCGGTCTATATTTATGGACTCTGTAATCGTTCCTGACCTAGTCCTGTGTGAGTATACTCTACCCTACACCAAAAAGCATTTTTATAGTATGTAATCACTTCAAGAATATGAAGACAGACAGTAACGTAAGTCTCCTTCAAGGTTCACTAAACTTCAAATTAAAAAAAAATGACAGTTTTCTTGTTAAGTAAACTTTCTCATTTATGTTCGAGGTTCAAATCCCTTAACTTATAATTTCACAGCACCAGTGAGTGTCATAATACCAAAACAGGCTTCCATTAATACGTCAAAACAACAAAACTTGAAATCATTTTGTAAAAAAAAGTCTATTAGCATTTGGTTCCACAATTGTTCTAAACAATTGTTTAGAACATATTTTAAGACTTCACCGACACACATTGATATCACACAAGGGACTTTTTTTAAAAGAGATGGTTTCCTTTACATTTTTTAATTACGTGTCAGACTAATTGATTACTAACTTCTTGAAAGGTTAGTCCGTTTAGTATGATTTTTCAGACGATAATCTGATTACTAATTTAAAAGAGAAATTGGACGCTATGTAATTCATATAAGGTACCACAATTTTCTGTCGCTTTAAAATCAGTCATATTTCAGAAACTATTCAATATGGATTGATTATATATATATATATATATATATATACACACTATATATATATATATTAGACAGGTGTTTGGTCTTCCGATCATATGTTAGTTTGCATTTAAACGCATATGTGACAGATACGGCCAAATACAAAATAATTGAATCGGATAAGCGCTCTGTGGTGTAATGGTAGCACATTCACCCGGCAAGTGAGAGATCCGGGTTCGATAGCAAGTACTTTTTGCGATTCAATGTTTATTGAAATTAAATAAGGCTATTGCCATTTATACAATTTAACGTAAATATCGTTTGACAGGTGTTTGGTCTTCCGATCATATGTTAGTTTGCTTATTTAAACGCATATGTGACAGATATATACAAAATAATTGAATCAAAAAGTAAGCGCTCTGTGGTGTAATGGTAGCACATTCACCCGGCAAGTGAGAGATCCGGGTTCGACTCCCGGCGGAGCAAGTACTTTTTGCGATTCAATGTTTATTGAAATTAAATAAGGCTATTGCCATTTATACAATTTAACGTAAATAAAAGTCGTTTGACAGGTGTTTGGTCTTCCGATCATATGTTAGTTTGCTTATTTAAACGCATATGTGACAGATACGGCCAAATACAAAATAATTGAATCGGAAAAAGTAAGCGCTCTGTGGTGTAATGGTAGCACATTCACCCGGCAAGTGAGAGATCCTGGGTTCGACTCCCGGCGGAGCAAGTACTTTTTGTGATTCAATGTTTATTGAAATTAAATAAGGCTATTGCCATTTATATACAATTTAATGTAAATAAAAGTCGTTTGACAGGTGTTTGGTCTTCCGATCATATGTTAGTTTGCTTATTTAAAACGCATATGTGACAGATACGGCCAAATACAAAATAATTGAATCGGAAAAAGTAAGCGCTCTGTGGTGTAATGGTTAGCACATTCACCCGGCAAGTGAGAGATCCGGGTTCGACTCCCGGCGGAGCAAGTACTTTTTGTGATTCAATGTTTATTGAAATTATATATATATTTATATATATACACTATATATATATATATATATATATATATATATATATATATATATATATAGTGTATATTTGGTTGATATTGGATTGTGTATTTTTGTTCGTTTGGGTTAAAACACGCAATGATTTTATATAACACTGCAAGGAGAGTATTTCATTTTCCAGAACCAAAGAAATATTGAGAGATTGCGAAGGAGATAATCTGGCAACGTGTTTACTTAATGAATTCGCTTCCCTCCCGTAGCCCAGATAAGGGAGGTAAACTTTAAATGAGACAACTTCGCTCATAACGCCACGCACTTTTATGAAGCCGCTTGAATCTAACGTCAACGTTTAAACGTTTTGTTTAAACATTATAATATCCTCGCAGAAAATAGAGGGGAGGGAATCTTTACTCAGGTTCGCCAAGTAAGGTAAGAGATCCAACACGACTGTCACACTCCATCAATTACTTTATCCGTGAGGCGCGGCGCATCTGTTGAATTTACTCGGTTATCCAAACAGATAACAGCGCAAAATACACACTAAACAGTAAATTCAAATGTGTTGGATTAATTTACCTACAATTAAAATATATATTTTCGGTCCGTGGAATTCGGTGACAGGTAAAGTTTTGAGATTACTCAGGGAGTTAAAATTAGACAGTAGTTTGTTTAATTTTCTGAATTTAAAAAGGAGTGTAACGGCATTTTGTGGCTTCACCGTTGGAGATACGTCTCAAAAGTGACTGAAAATGATTTTAGAAGGTGAGATTAAAACTCCAGGGATTGAAAGAACTGGTGGTTCTTTTCGGAGGTCTGTGATGGGTATAAATTGACCCAGGAGACAGTTGTGGAACATTCTTGTTCATGCTACGAGTTGAGTTAACTGGGTGTAAAGTTATCCAGGGATTTAATACTATGCTGGTAATAAATCTATCCGTGATAAAATTATGTTAGAAGTCAACCAAAACAGTGTGAGGAAGAATGAAGCGATTCAGATTAATACGCTCTGCTCTGATACGAGTATATTAATGGGATATCTATCAGTTTTTCAGCAGGGGATTAAAGATCGTGAAATGACCTCAATGACAACAATATTTTGGTGAGCCAAACTAAAAGTGTGCTCTAACCCTATCTAATACGGCTATAGTGGAGTTAAATCTCACTACCTTTATGTACTAATGCTAAACAAAGTTAATTTGGACCAATGAGAATAGTAAATTATCAGTTTTATTCCTTCGGAATGTTTGGTTTTCTAAAGCCTCTCTGTCCCTATCGGCTGACTTTTATTTTAAGAACGTTTTTGTGTAAACAGAAAGTAAACCTAAATTTCAGTTCCTAATCATTCAGCTGCTATCGTACTCAAATAATTGTTTTTAATAGAATTTTAAATACTAAAGAGTTTTTTGGCCTACCTACAAAAGATAGGACAAAAAACACATCTTCTTTTGTAGGTCACATCATTTCCTTCTTCCTTCAAATATTCACATTTAAGCTTTGGCGAACGGTTCGGCTGCTATCAGGTCCGGAAACAAAATTCTCATGTAAAAATTACAAAATGTTTGCACTTAAACGCGTTTTGCGGCTAAACTATTTAGCTAATCCTAATCTAATTTTGGATTAGATATGCTCTTTGAGGATGAAGGTGAGGGATAAACTTAACGTATTTAACTTACGTCTCAATTTGCTAACGAAAGAAGTATTTTTACTTGAAGTGGCATATCTGTATCTTAAATTAGTGCATGCAAATATAATACAGTACGCCAAAATTGTTGTATGTTAAATTTTTCACTGGAAGAATTTTACTATTTAAAGTTCAGGCCCCATTTTAAACACAGTGTTTAAAAAGTGTTAAGCGCTCTTGTGAAATCTAACCCATTGAAAAACTATCAATGTTTATGTCGCAATATATCATGAGAAAATTAGCATCTGCAGACTTTAAGTTTTATATGAAGCTTCATTTATACATAGACAAGAATAGTCCTATAATTGTGCAAGTTTAATTCTGGAATTTGCCTGATTGTCATTGAAGCTTATCAGTGGGCAAACACAATCTCTTTTGTATGTGCCGGAAAATAGTTAATGAATTCTTTTCTGAATAATTTTATATCTATCTGACCGCAGGAAATCTCGAATAAATGAGCCATAGACTTGAAATTTTGCATACACCATTAGAGAAGCGTGTTATGTGACTCTTGGTGTGGCGTACTCTTATTTTGTCAAGACGTTTACCGTTAATGAATGTCGATGTCATATTTAAAAAAAATCTTCATTTAAGTTGAAATGTTTTATGTGACAGTGAAAGAAAACGGCCTCCGAATACTCTAAAGTACACTCTTTGAACTTAAAAGCTCCAGAAGTTCCAGGCACGATGTGCAATTTCCTGACTACTCTACTGAGTGTTACAACGCTCAAATGGGCAGCTTTAACTATCACGTGCGTTTCGTTGTTCTCTGAGCAACATTCACATTGAATCACACCTTCCCACTATAGGTACGTTATGCCTATAAGTATAGTTATACAAAGTCAATGTTAACTCATTTTAGTAGCTGAGTAGTAATCTGCACGTGGGAAGTTAGGTTTTAATTAGAACGTTATCACTACACACATCATAGCGGTATGTACTAGAGCATAGTCTTACTTTCAATGGCTGAAATTTTGCTGTAATCATTAAAGCTGAATGAAAATAAAATAAAGATATATTTCAGTAGTTAATTAAAGTTTTTTAAGGATGAATAGTTAAAAAAAGCTCAGTGAAATTATGCAATATATCACTTCCCGGCACTTAATAGTCAAGTTCTTTATTATTGGTCAATCAAATTGCATATTAAATGCATTAAAAATAGGGAAATTAAAGAACTGTTTGAATTATTGTAGTAAGATATTCAAAAAAGTGTGAAAAAATCAAGACTTTTGTTGAACAATTTCCACAAATCTTGGGCATGCAATCGGTCATGGAAAAGTTACGAATGAAGTGCGTACATTTAATGAAGTGCGTACATGTAATGAAGTGCGTACATTTAATAAAGTGCGTTGTTTGGTTTGTTTTAGAAAATAATCATGGAACCAAACTATTTAAAAATAGGACGCTTTTTTTGACAACATGAAATAATTGCCGATTCCCATATATATTTTAATTTCTTTGTCAGTTTGGTGAATAGTAAAGGTTGAACTGTCGCGAACCGACAGAATTTGTTATGAAGATATAATGCAACGCCAAAAATATAGGAATTGTTGTGTATTACGAAAGAGATTTTGAATTAAGATTTTATAGTAGTAAAAGAGAACCTCGTAAATAAGAATTCCCGATTTTCAGTTGTTTTAGAAGAATAAAGGCCTCAATGCGTTTACATAATGATATACTTATAAACAACGCCAGATTCTGAAATCAGTAGAAAACTAGCAGTTACTGTTTAATAACTATTATACCTAACGTGAGACCATGTTGAACACTTTATTTGATCTTAGTCGCATAACTATAATTTTTATAGTCTAACAAAATATTTTTCTTACTCATTAAATTAAATCTTTGAGTATTGTAAAACAAAATGTAGTTTTCTTACGTTGTAATGCGTTACCACTATTTGTCATTAATTGCCTTGAATAATTTACATACTTTTATAATATAAACATACCATAATCTTCTGCAGCTTTTAATTCTGTCTAGTATCCATTGCCTATTGATATTCTTCAAGGAGCTATAATTTTTCATGGATTAATAACAAAATGTTTAAGAAAAATTGTTTATAAATGGCTAAGAGAACATTTTTAAGGCTGTAAATAAATTATTGCCGAACAACAGTTTTACAATATTAGGTCTTAGATTGTTAGTAAAAATATTCAGGATTCTCCTGACCTCAGCTTCACCTGACCTCTTGGTGTTAGATTGTACGGACTATGTTGACTACAATAATTCATGGCTTCTGCGAGCATAGGGCCTGTGGAAATTCGCAGCCTGCGAGAATGTTTCCTTGAATTTTAGATCCATGGAAGCCTCCAATCTCAGCTAATTTCTAGTATTTAAGATTTTTTTGCTTTTGAGAGCTACTAGCTTTTTGGAGCCTCTAAATATTGTTGTAGAAAATATAACCCAATCTTGAGACTTGGGTTTTCTGCGGAGAAAATGTATTTTCAATTCCAGTTGTATGAGGGTTAATATAAATATCTTCCCAAATATTAGCTTTGCTAGTTGGAAACATAAAATAAAATTATGAAAAGATTATCGGTAAATCTTAAAACTTTTAACATTTATAAGTAATTTATGTTATTTAAAAATCATACATGGCTTTTTTAACATTTAAAATACAGGATGGAATGATTTATTTTAAAAGGATTTCGTCATAACATATATAGAGAAACTACCATAGGGATCACCATTAAATACAACTTCAATTTAGATCAAATCTGAGAGAATGAAATGTTTCCTGTTGAATATAAAAAAACATATATGTGTAAAAGAGGAAATCCAGTAACGAAATCCTGTTGGTGTTACTCCCTCCTTAGCTTCACACACAACACACTACCTTTCATATTTCGTGACTTGAAAGAGGTTTTTTTTTTATATAGTAAATAAATATATGAAATTGTTGATAGAATACTTAGAATACTAGAATAGAATAATTTAGCAAAGTAAAAAGTTCAAAATATACTTGTGAAATACATATACTTAGCCATTCTATACACGGTTAGGATATTAAATTTAACGATAAACATATATTAGCTTAAAGTATTTTAATATTAGATGTCAGCTTAAAACAATCAACATAGATTAGAGATTGTAGCTACTTTTTCTGAGGGGAAAACAAATGAAACTATACCCATCGACAACGATTATGAAATCTTCTTATCGCCTAATCGGACATCAGATATTATATAGACAATGATCTAAGTGACTGTCACTGTTACACGTGTTATAGACATCGAAGGGTGATCACTTACCGGTAAGGCTCCACAGATCAAAGCCGATGGTTAACAGGTCCAAATAATTATCTGAAGAGTTTGTTAACAAGACAAGGGATTCATAATTGAGTAAGATCTCAGACTCGGAGTAATAAAGAACATACGAGTCGTGTACTTTCCATCTCTCAAAGGCGGCGGTTTTAAAACTGAATCTCTCATGTGACTGGATCCATTTATAATGAGAATGAGTTCCAAATCTGGCCTTTATGTCATCAAGATTTCGTTACTTTTACCCTCCCAAAAATGAAAATATAAAATGAAAATATATATAATAATATAAATGGTTAGTATATTTTTGTATTTAAGTTCAATAAGTATCTAAAGATTTGACACTGGATACACTTACAGGTATCTAGCTCAAATAGATTTTATTATTTATATACAGTTGTCAGGAAATGTCAACACAAATTAAAAGTTAAATGCATTTTAAATAGAACAACAAAGAAAATATAAATTACTCTACTTTAATTTATAAATATAGCAAATCGCTGTAAAGTTTACTTATATCGTTTTGTTAGAAAACAAATACTTCGTTGGGGTTGAGGTTTCTTGAAAAAAAAACCAATAGCTCGTGATTGGGATGCTTGGAATTCTTGTTGGATCTCAACTAATTACTGCGATTATTAATATCTTATCTTGGAGTTATAAATCTTTCCAATAACCTCAAAATTCAGTTCAATCACTCCATTTCTTGGAAAAAAAACTTTTAGTTTTACATATCCCTTTAATACGTATAGAATTGACGGTAATTTCACACGGTCATCCCTTCATCATCATGGATCTGTTTGAAGACGCTAAACCGTATTATGCAAATTCACTTCTAGAGTCAATCAACTAATTTCCTAAGTTAAGTTTAAATTTTAAAAAATTGTACTACATAATTTATAGTAAATTATTATACATCGTCCTAGAGTTGCCATGTTTAACTTGAAGCTTACTGTTTATACCAACCTTTATACTAAAACAGTTTTTCATATACCTTTAAATATTTTTACCACATTTGAACAATAATTTGACTAAGAATACACAAAAAATATTATAAAACATCAAGGAAGTCTATACAAAAAGAGTATCCCTTTGAATAAGATATAACACAGCCAATGTTAAGACTATGGATTAGGTTTTATTAGTCCAGAGCGTGTCGAAAAATTGTTAACACAATTATTGTAATTTGTAATTGTTTAGTGTCGGTTTAATAATTGTTGACTCAACAAGACTCTCTACAACGACGTAGAAGTATTTAAAAATGTTTAATGTGTTATTGTTTCGACAAAGATGTGAACTGGAAAACGCAATCGATAGTCAATACAGTAGACTTTATCATTTTTTGATTTTATAAAATATTAAGATTGTAAAACGTTTTATCTTACGCGTGGAAACAAAATTTCGTTAAAAACATTGAGCGTCATACACACACACTTAAATGCCCTAAATAGGAAGAAAATGTCAATTCTCATTTCAGATCAGTGCCTTTGTAAGATTACCTCATACTCGTCTCTATGTTCTAGATAATGATGGATCCATATTCCTCTGTTCTAACTGTCAAAATAAGATGGTAATGCTTAGGCAGAGTATTTCAATTGTTAGATAGTGATACTTATTCATAAGATCCCAGGACGTTACTGTAAGCTATATCCCGCAATTTACTCTAGGATTTCTACTTGTGATATTAGTGTATGATTCGGGAACTTACAGACTGAAGCAATCAGTAAATTTTGGTTGCAGGATATCTAAAAGGAGATCTAAGAGCGCTAAATCTTGACTATATTCCACCCAGATTTTGCAAGGAAATATACTTACAAGAAACTATAAGGGTACTTTAAGAATACTCAAAGAAGTTTGCAGATTTATCTGATAGTCCAAAAACCTATATATCAAGTCTGTAAAGGTGCCAACAGAATAAGTGACTTTCAGTAAAGTATAGAATTTAATAGTTGAATACTGCTCTAGTTAAAGTTTACCAACTATTCTATACTAGTTTAAAATCGAACCTTTTTGTAAAAAAACAAGACAAAACCAAAAGTTTTTTACAACAAAAGTTTGATTGGAAAGTGTTAGAACAATAACTTGTCTCTCAGAAAGGATAACTATGAAGCACATATGAGTGTATCTCCTACAGCTATAAATGTCCACAAGGCTTTTATACACCCCAATATTAAGACTTCAGTCTGGAAAATGGTGGTTTATTTCTCTAGACTTACACAAGACCCAGTCTTATGTACTATGATACATAAAAAAGTGTAAAATATTTAGTGGCTAATTGATTATCACAACAATACAACTGATTGTAAATAACTGTAGGCATTGACTAAAGTTGACTTTATTGGTCATCAAAGTACTAAAAACGAACAGTGCCTCTAATTGAAGGAGCAGTGATGCCAACTTACCCAGATTTATGGCAAGATGTAAACAATTGGCAACATTCCAGCAGCTGGATGCTGCGTTTGCTTTTTGTTTACGTCTCAGTTAAATATTGGCTTTGTATTAGTTGGCCTTATAACTTAAGCTTACTTCCTACTGCTGTGTTGGCTGGGGCTTGTTTGAGATGAATGTTTGTCTTTCTGATGAATTACTGAGAGGATAAAACATTATGCAGAGTTTTCCTGAACAAGATTTCAAGTGAAAATATAATCCTTTTCTGATTCATAATTGTTTGAATGACATATATCCAGCAATCCTCCAGCATTCGTTTGCGCTTTGGACGATTGATATAGTTACATTAGTCAATTGCATAGGCAATTGGCTACGAATTAGCGAATCATATCAGTCGACAGGCTGGATAAAGTGCATTTCTGTCTGTTTTTGTGATTTGCACGATATGTTGAAAACGAAATGAACCACGGGCTTAAAATGTTCCATGAAGCTTCATTTTTATATGAGCATAACTGAGTTAGATTATAGGGTACTTGTCACTCAATGGGATTTTGATACTTTTACATTAGTCTTGTGGGTAATAATGATGGTAAATATAAAATTGGAGATTAAATAAATCTGTAACAATGTGAGATTTTGCAAATGCGAAATTTTCATCCATAGAGTAAAATATAGATTTAGTACAGTGAAAAGTCAAAGTTAAAAGTCGGTGAAAAGATTTAGTTTCAGTGCAATATTCAGTAGCTTACAGGTATTTTTATTATTTGAACATTGCTATGGATACTAACTGAATAAACACAAATTTAAATTGATAATGTGGCAAGATATATCAAGAAAGATTTCGTGCCACAGACTTGGTTTTACCTGTGGAAGGATGGAAACAGTTTGCTCTTATTGTTGTTTACTTTATTTAAATTGTACAACATCTGTTGATGGTTCATACGTTGTATGACCGCTAAGTCAGATAGGTCTAATGAAGAGGTCTATGCAGGTTTATGAACGAACTGTTCTAATAGTTAGATAAGCTCAAAATATCGTATACCAAAGTACCACAGCAGGCAATAGTAAAAGAAACTTTCCTAAAATAAATATTCAAGTTTGTAGAAATACTTCTTAAAAACGTTTAATTGAGTCATAGTTTAATTTAGATAAATAGCTTATACACATTTAAGGTTTATATGAAGTGATGCCACGACGATAACTTGAGCAAATTCAGCAGGATGTGTAAATTTACAAAATCTCTCTATAGAGCCTTCACGAGCTTAAAACCAACGATAGACGAATGGGTGAAGAGTTACCAACGAGCTAAGTAATTTAAGTTCAATTATAAACATTAGGTTAAGTATGTGATACTAAGTACCGTGTTGTGTTGTCCGCAGATAAGCGCAAATCATAGCCATCACAAATTGATAAGTAAACGGTTATATTTTATTTGTTCCATTTTATGTTCATTTGTTTGAATATGAATGAACAGATCGTTTTTATTATCAAAGGGTCTATCATTAATTATTGGTTTGTTTTTTCCTACTATTAGTTTACATAATGTTGTTAAAGATCGATATATTGTGCCTAGTGATAGATAAATAAGTGTCTAACAACAGTGAAATTAAACTATTTAATATTATAATACACAAATATATAATATTATCAGATTCTTAGTGATTATCTTTAATTAAATCTTTTAGCAATATTCAGTAGAACTTTACGATCGATTAATCACATGGCTTTTAAAATACAGAGAGTTAATATATTAAAAAGATACCGGTTTCCTGAAAGTAAAAAAAAAGTTAAAAGGAAATAGCGATGAAAATATCTTTTTGCTTACTTTTCTCAAATTTAATAAAACCTTTGGGAAGCTAGATATTCAATTAAAACAATGTAAATGACACACAATTGAACGCACAAGTAAAACTTCTCAGTTTACTTTTATGATTTTATGATTATGATTTACTGTAAATTGGTTTGCAGTCAAACCCCTTTATCCGATATAATCCCTTGACCAGAGGCAAGATCGGCCTAGCCAGTGCTCAAGAGGTGATTACGACTCCACTTGCTCCGATATACGTAATTGGACCGTTCTTGTTGTCAGGGTTCTTTCAACTTCTGATTTGTTCCTTGGAAAATTATATAGAAAATTGCTGGGTTAATTTTTGACTGAAAGGTCTAGCATTTTTAAATAAGACATTTAAAATGCAAAGGAAAATACTACAGTAGAATATTAATTAATTGAAACCCAGTAAACAGAATATCAATGCTCTCCAAATTGATTCTAGGCAAAAAATAACAAATAACTTTAACCACATCTCATGATGTGTAAGAGGCTTCGCTGATGTTGCTTGTAACATTTAAGATCCATAATTCATTTCATTTTAGATATCTCTTGCGGACAAATAGATAGACATACAGTCATACAGAAAATATATTTCTAGATAAATTTCTATTTAAATCCCCCAGGGAGACAAAAGGATATTGTGTCAGCTGAGTGATGAATTCAATAACACTCCAAATTCCAATGTAACATATGCATAATAACCATTAACACCTTCTTACATAAGTAGAAATGAAGTTTCATGAAAAATGTAAAGTCTAATAAAATTTTTTTTGAGATATCTTTCCGAATAATGCACTCCTCATATTTTTATTTTAGTTTTCATAACAGTGCTCCGAGGAGCAAGTCAGGGTACAAAGCAAGGGTGCTCTGAAATCAAATGTTTCACCAACTGATAAAGTTTCTTTTTCAGTCTAATATTTTTTATTTTATTAATAAACACGACATTGCTAAAACCTGATATCCTTTTATTTTATTTGCTTACACATTTATTTAACCTGCTATTTTCTCGGTGCCATCATGGTTACTTATAAATTAATTTCAAAATAATTGCTCGCGCTCAGCCAAATATCAAGGATGAAAGTGTCATAGAATTTAGTGTCCACATTTTGAAATGAAGCTTAATGAATAATTTCAAGTCTGCAGATTAGTCGCTTTCGAGATATATCACTAGCGCTCAATCAATGATGTTGCGGATCTGCAGGCGCACTTAATGCCTACACACATTTAAGGTTTAATAATAATGACTTTGTACATTATTCTGTACAAAATAAATTTTTTAAATTGTAATTACGTTAATACAACAAATTCAGTTAAACACAACTCCTATGTACTTTTATATAACGAATGATAAAACATTTTCCGTGAAAAAGAGAACTAAGAATTAAAGCATTAACTTAATACACGTGTTATGGCAAGTGCATAAATTTACCAATAACATTTAGAGTCCCGATAAACACTAGATCGATATTTTAGTTTGGATGTCCCAATAATAAATTTGTTATTTTTCGTTTATTGGGAACGTGAACATCGGTTGCTTCATAATTTATTCAAGCGGAAGAATAACAAAAAGATTGATTACAGTAACTGGACGTATAAAAATTGCATAAAATCTTAAAAATCTGAACTCCAGGGCTCAGCGTTAACTATGTTAATTATGTGATCTGTTAAGAACAAATAACTGTCGCACATCGATGCACAGGTCTCGTAAGGTGGAGTAAAACAATCTAAAATGAAAAAAGGATGGAAAGAAATTAATCCACATGACTTAGCACAAGCCTTTGTCTTAGAAAAGCCAAGAAAATCACCTTTCTTGCATTGCAGTAGGTCTTAATGCCTAACCGTAGCCAGAATTACTATATAAATACGAGTAAATACGTTTGTAACAAAAATGTAAGTAACAGTCATTTATGGATTTATCTTATCTGATAATTTCTATGTTGTACTAAATAGCTGATTTCAACAATGTGTGCAGTGAAATACCAGTCAGGTTTACCAACTATCCGAATAGTACAATAAAAATTCCCTTCACATAACCATACAAGAACGTGTTTTATGATTTATTTGAAGACAACCACGCGGAAAGTATAACATATATTGTGTATTTTAAATGCGTTAAAATCTTACTTTCTTTCGATCAGGTGATAAATGGGTCGTTGCATTAGAAAAGTTTTACTCAAATCCTAGAGCTCCTGCTTGCTTGTCTTTAAAATTATACTATATTTCTGATTACATATTTTTCATTATAACATTTAAAAACTAGAAGAAATTTCATGTAGATTTAATGTAAAAACGTTTAAATATAGATACGTGTTGTGAGTATATAGATAAGAGAGTTGTGAAAGTTTGAAAATGTTGACCAAAAACGAAACCAATAATCAACTTGACCACATTAATTTGTTGGTATTGTAATAATGTGCGTAATAACGCACAACATTGTTTATTTAATATTTGACGCATCCTTATAGTTTCAAAAATCTCTTCAGTATGTATTGAATTTGGAACACATGGTATATGCAATTTTATTACCGTACTTATTTCTTCAAGACAATATAAAGTTTTATAGATTATATTAATGAACAACTCTCTCGGCAAGACTATAACCGATGCTGGTGGGCCAGGAAGTGAATTAAAAGCTTTCATGACGAGTATTCAAGAGCTTTCAATTAAGTTGAAACGTTTATACGCTCTTTTGTACAGTATTTTCTATTTATCGTTAATTTGAATTGAAGTAACTAACTGGGAATGGAAATGTATGAAAGATGACATTAAATAAAGGATAATATTCAATGGTTAAAATAAAAAAACATGATCCTAATACAAGTCACTTAGTTTTCTTGATATCAACACTTTTCTTAAAACCACAAAAACAGCCAGTCTAGAATAATATTTAATTTTGTAATATTACGATATATTTACTGAAATAATTTGTAATATTGAAAAAAGATACTATTCAATCTAATTGGAATGTCTCATTAAACGGAAAATAGTTTCTTGCATCAACATAATTCGTATATTCAGATATTATTTTACCTTAAGTAATAACAATTGCGAGATTTTGAAAGTGAAATAAAATAACATATTTTTTACACAATAGTAATCATTTTTCCATTTTATTAATACACTTCTACTTTGAATAATTATTGTGGATTTAAAAAATGTGATTATAACAACCGCATATATCTATATAACTAACTATAACTATATAAGAATATATTCAAAAGCAAAAATTGAAAAAAATTGAGTATTACTAAAATGATTGTTTATTAAGAGATGGATATCCTCTTGGTTACCGACTAAACAATACCTATTTATACGATTGGTATTTAGTAGCTGTGACAAAGAAACATTTTACTCTCATTAATCTAAACATTAAATTTCAATTATGCGATCTTACAACACTGTATAAAAGTTAAAAAATTTAAAGTACAATATAATGATATAACAAACAGTGATGTAATAACTTTTAAAAATAATTTCTAAGCACGTAGCAGCTTGTTAAACTCATTTATTTGAATCAGCTTGTAGCCAATATATGATCAGGTAAGTAAACTTGTAATTCTGTACTATTCAGCAAATAAATATGCTGAAGAAAGTCTGTTTGATTATTTGACCCTTTTAAGATAAATTTGATTCTTACATGTAATTAAATTGTGATTTCATTTAACTAAAAGGAGAAATAGCCATGAAAACCGTACTTGTTTGTTTCCTATTCCTTAAGTCCTTTTCACAATCAATACTATCTTTGTTTTTGGAAAGAAAACTCTGTCAGGTGCAAGGCCAACACATTAAGGACGACCAACGGAAGTTTAGCCTGTAACAGCCTTCTATATTATGCAGCAGGAAGGCAATTTACCAAAGCTTGTAGCTTATGCAGACCGTCTCAGCCAGCACTGGTTGTGTTCTGTGCCCTCGTAGCGCTACACTTTCTACCCGAGTAGAAATATTTAGTAATGGAAGGGAAGGCACTTTATATTTTTCATTTGAGTTAATATGATATGGTTTAAAATCACTTATATTCTACATATTTATGACTTTTCAGAGGCGATTATCTAAGCGTATGCATTGCGTTATCTTGATGAAATGTTCTAACTTATGAAAGAACAGGTGGCAGGAAGCGCCAAAGTTTCATATATTGAGCTCAGGTGGGTTGACTACCGGAGTACCTAATATTTTTCTTGGAGAATTCGTCAAATATTGTGTCTAGTGCTGGACTGATGCCACCTTATTCCTTTTGATACAAACCCCTCAGAAACCTCTAATCCATGATAACGGAGGAAATGGATATTCAGCTTAAAAGAAAATGTCGGGAACTTATATGATATTATCTTATTTGTTGTCTATCTATATTATCTTATATAACTTATTTGTTACGATCAGATAAGTAGTAACTGAGGACGTAATATATTTATGCTGTTTAAACAAATGTATCTAAATCTGTAACACTCTTAAATAAAGTACTGCAAGGCACTAAAAATTACTTTCCTCAGACCACTTGATGTTAAAAAGTAGTGTTTATATGTACAGTCCAGTTGATATATTTTTGATGATATTTTAATGATGGTTTAAGCAAATTTTGAAATTAAATTTATAACAAAGCCACAGTTTTGAAATTAGAGTTCAAATTGACCTCAAGTGTTAAAAATTAATTCAGAGAAATAAATGAGTAAATTGAAATTTTTAACTTATGAAACGTTGTTAAAATGTAAAGTCACATATATTCAGATATTAAAAATAGTTAGCTTAGAAATTTATTGCTATAATATTTTGTATTTGTTTACCTCACAGAAATAATACCAACAGATTTGTGTACCCTTTCATAATAATTTTAGTTACAGATAAAATATTCCTCCTAAGTTCGTTGTCAAGTATGTATAAGAATTTTACTGCTTTGAATAAAGTTCCTTGCGTTATTTAATCCAAATGTCAATGTACGACTATAAACCTAAATCAAGTTAACCTGCTCTCCGCGTCCTTGCGCTCACGTTGGGCTCTTTCCTTCGCAGTAATCCACTTCCTCTCCTTAATGGATTTGTATTATAAATATTCTTTTCTTTGGCATTTATAGTTAACAGATCTTTTTAAATCTTGTGTCCTATATGATTAATAGAAAATAAAAAAAATGTTTTTTCCTAAAAATTGTATGAACTAGACATGATGATAGCATTTTAATTTACTGATTATTAGAATAAAAAAGATTAATTTTGGGAATCTGCATTCCTTACGAACAGAAGTCAAATTCGTGCTATATATAAAATGTACTATATAATTTCAACTAAACGATGAGATTTATATAGAATCTTTATATAAGGAAGACGAAAAGTCGTAACGATAGGTACTCTAATATCTTGGTTATATCGTTTTCAAAACGGGTACAGACAGCGTATAGAGTAAAGTTAAATTTAAAATAATTTAGAAAATCTAAATAAAATAAAATTTTACAATAGTTAAACTTAGAAAACATATATTTTAATTATTTTTATAATTTATGAAAAAGCGTTTGCCTTTCATGAGAATTATTTAATAAAATATTCCTTACAAAATGTAATAAGTATGGGAATATATTAATGATGGGAATATTTTACTTTCGGTTATTTCTCAATATGAGATATCCAGTTAAATTATTTAAAACAGATTGCTTTTCCATAGATATAACATTTTTATGTGGCTTATAATAGGACAAAAGTAAAATGCCTTATTATTATAACTAATTATGTGTTTATAACTACTTACGTACATTATTGTAAGTTTTAAACATTATGGGTATTATTTATATTATCACAAACCCATGATTTAATTTCTAGAATATAATGACAATGAAAATGAAGTAATTATTTTGGAAATACAACATTGTAGTGAATACAATACAGCCCAAATTATAGAAACTAATATAAACGATAGTAAGGAAAACATACAGATATTCATTAATTTAACATTTATAAGGCTGTGATCATTGTAATATATGACATGTAAAAAATATTTAAAAAATATGTATAAGAATAATGAAAAATATTAAACTTTTATGTGAAAGAGTTTAGTTTCTTGTATTATTTTAAATATAAAAATAAGCATTTAGTAATTAGGAAATGTACTTTTTCAAGATATATATTAAAAGCCCGTTATAAGCTATCGTTCAGTCTCGTGACTGCCATTCCATTTTTAAGTATGTTTTTATTTAAAAAAAGTTCCTAACAATTGAAAAGTTTTGAGAGATGATTATGGAATTTTTACTGATTTTGCTTTTAAGTTGTTGAAATTAGTTTACGTATGCTTCCGTACTCCAACAGTTGTATAGACATAGCCGCTAGTGCAATGTTCTGACGTGTGAGAGCAAGGTCGGCAGTCGGTGACGGACAGCGTTTCCCATCAGACGATAAGTACCATAATTATATTGTTTTTAGGATTTAGACGACATTATTAATAATATATCACGATGAGTAGGATGGTTGGTGTTATAATATGGTTAAATAATATTGAAATAATATGGCACTATTGTCAAACAGAACCAATTCGTAGTTTTGCCAGCCAACAACGGGAACGAAGGCTATTAAAACCTATTTGGGACCCTATTAGCTCTAGTGTTCATTGCATTTAGTAGCTAAATTAAATTCCACTATACAATTACTTTAATATTGGAATCTCCTCTAAGTTGGCTGTTAAAATCCAATCTATTACCGGTAACTGAAAAAGAGTGTTTACTAATCTTAATACTTTTTTATTTTATAATGGCATAGCCTAGCAGACAACTAGCGATGAGAGTTTCATCGACAGTCTCAAGTATAACCAAATATACAAGACATTTAATTTTATTTGGTGTAGAAATAGAATTAAACTAGAACCAAGATCTCGATCTTAACTGTCCAGGACAGTTACATGGTGCATTTGTAAAGTTAAAAACTAATGCTTAATCAATACAGCTAATACGTTTGTTCCAAACAGACAAACTCTATCTTAAAATTGGTCAAAATAAAATAGTATGACGTTTTTGATATAAAAATACAGTTCCTTCATGATGCTGTACAGATGAAACTGAATCTTTCAGTAAACAAAGGGCAATTCAGCGAGATGAATAGTAAGCCTCAACATTGCTTCAAACAGAAAGGCAGAGAGAAGTGGTTAATTCCATTCGGTGATGA
The DNA here is from genome assembly GCF_021130785.1 of Homalodisca vitripennis. Lineage (NCBI taxonomy): Eukaryota > Metazoa > Arthropoda > Insecta > Hemiptera > Cicadellidae > Homalodisca > Homalodisca vitripennis. The sequence goes on along the minus strand of NC_060211.1, from coordinate 134,207,144 downwards.
AAACTGTCTCTTCATGCATACCACTCGTTTGAAATGAATATGTTAATCAAATTTTGTTGATCTCTCTAAAGTAACTTTGTTACGTTGCCGATGTATTATATTCCTGTCGGTTTGTTATAAAAATTGGTTAACATTTTTAGCTACACGATTTAAAAGTGATTTTGCAGTTTTAGTATATAAATAGACGTTCCACAAACGTCCTTCCTTTAATCGTATTTTTGCAGCTGAATATCACTCTCCAGAACTGGAGGTTCACACGATGGCGGAAACAATCGCTGATTACCCCTCTGAGAATTTGTTAAGAAGGTGAACGATTTGATTGCACGGACCTCAATGGTTTACACTACACAACTCATTGACAATATACTAAAAAAAGCTTTAAAAAGAAGAAGTAGAAAAGATAAGACAACATTAAGACCACCTCAAGACACAAAACATGAATTTATTTGCACAACATACAGCACTTTTTCAAACAAAATATGCAAAACTTTTAAAAAGCATACAAATAAAACTGTCACTCACAGAACAAGCAACAAATTATCCCAAATTTTAGGAAACCCTAAGGACAAAATTTCAAATGATAGTAAATCGGGAATTTATGAAATTGGATGCGATGACTGTGACAAAATTTATATTGGACAAACAAAAAGAACAATAAAAACACGATTTAAAGAAAATTTATCACACACAAAATATGGAAGAGTTGACAAATCTGCTGTAGCCAAGCACTGCATTGAATCAGGACACAGAACATCAATTATAAATCTAAAATTAATAAAAGAAATAACAAAACCAATGAACTTGAATGCTTGGGAAACACTATACATAAACAGAAATAAAGAAAAACTCATGAACAATGAAGAGGGCGCTATTGAAAATTCCAATCTTCTTTCTTCGCCATTTATTCAAAAATTAAACTCTAGTCAAACCTAATTTTTCATACTGGCTGAAATATTTCCAAAATTTTTGTGTTTACATTTTTACACCATATGTTATTATTTAATATTAACTGTAACAAACAATGTCTAAATATTTATTTGTGGAGTTGCCTGAAGATGAAACCTTTGGTTTCGAAAGGCCTCGTCCAAAAAATAAACAATTTGGAAAAAGTAGTGTTTTTATTAACATTTAGTAATATTTAAAGAATTTTCCAATTGCTCCAAGAGTCTACAATGTTTTTATCTATTATGCTATACACATCACATAAGGCGAAAAAATGACTTTGGATTTGTAACATGCATATAGCTATATTGATAAGTGCTTCCTTGACCCTATGTATTAAGACTTTTACACCTGAAGGATACATTCCAATTATCGGAGCAAAGTGCTATCCTTATAACATAAAATGATGACAAATTTCCTATATCCTGTTCTTTGTTCAATAAGCCATCGTTAATAATACAGTCTTGTTAACAAATAATAAAATATTTACTTCCTGTACGCATTGCACAAAACAAGCAGTGCGATAATTGAACTACACAGCTGGACGTTGATTGACAGTAAGTGAACATTTAATGAAAGGATGAAGTCATAGTAATTACAAGAAGCTAAACCTGTACCTACAATTGTACGAAGTGAATTTGAGTGCGCTTGCAGAGATCGTTAAAAGTTCTCTTAATTTACGGAGACAGAATAATTGTTCAGTGAGTAACGCAACATTAAGATGAAAATACTTCATCCTAAAAGCTTATAATTAGGAAGTAATAAATGAGCGAAATCAGTATTTTAACGTGTTTGTATACTTTGAAACTAAATATACACTCTTTTATATGTTATGTGAAAAAATAATTCATATAAATATATAACAGTAACATTTTATTACGCATGCTTTCATGGACAACTCTTTTATCTCAATCAAGCTATATGCAAGTTTAAAATGCTTTTTTGGGTGTTTAAAAGTAAAGTACTATTATAAAGCATAAAAATCGTGCAAAATATTTTAAAACTTTTTGACGTGACAACGTCTTAAATTAGGTTGCGGCTCGGAGTCACTCATGAAAAAGTGTAACGCCCGGTAACGTTACGATGCCCGTCCAGTGGGTCCGCCGCACGGGATCCGCACGGGATAAAGCAGATAACTGTGGGTCCGCCGCACGGGATAAAGCAGATAACTATGTTTATTCGTGAAAATGTGGAGTGCTTAGATTCGTCATTTACAACAACTACAACAATAAAGGTAAATAATTGTACACTGATATTTCATTATCGTAAACTATATTTGATTGATTAATTGTTAGATTGACACAAAAGTTGAGAAACTGAGTTTATAGGTTATGTCATACTATTGACAAATGTTGATAGTGTTAAGTAAATTATTAGTTTAAATCACTTTGCAATCAATCGTAATTCAGTCGATTGAGAAGAAACAGCGCGTATTGCTAGTCAAACATTTAAAATAACAAATTATAACCTCTAACCTGTCATAACAGTGCGACCAAACAAACGAACTAAACCGACCAATCACCACGCGCGGAGTTAGAATTTAACTGTGTTTAGCAAGAATTTCAAATTCCAATTTTAGTAAATGTTTTATTCAACTTTACCATTTACAATAACAAATTTTAATTAATTTCAAATTATGTACAGTGTTTTAGTAAACAAAATATATTTCTATAGTTAAAATTTGTGCAATTCTTATTTTCATTCAATTCCTTGTTCCTATTGTGCAATTTAATAATATTCATATCCATAAATATTCTACCGAGAAAAAGACGTTGTCACGTAAAATCTTCGCCCGTAAAACCGACTTTACAGGCAACCATAATTTTTTTTTAGTAAATAAATTGTTGTACAGTTAAGGGTATTACAGAATCCGAGTGAACATAACATACGTCAGAGAATTAACGTGTTATCCAGAATGTAAATTTCTATCATAAATTCGATCAATTCGCACGTCCTAAAACATTACCAGGTAGCATTACGCCACACCACACGTTACGTACTCGCTTCTCAGAAGTTGCAAGCCAAATTTAAAGTCTATTATCCTATTTGATTTTCGAGATATCATCCTACGATCTCTCTCTCTCTCTCTCTCTCTCTCTATCTATCTCTCTCTCTCTTTCTGCTAAGCCCCACAGAGGGTCGTTCATCACCATGGAACTCTTTCTTGTTTTAATACAAAAAATCTTATTATTAGCATATAACAATCGAGTAAAGTAATTTCATTACATGCGTTTCAAATAAAAGTGTCTATTTATCTATGAAGGTGAAGGTAATGAAAGGTGACAACAGTGTGTTTGAAACCTTGAATGTTTATAAAGGATACAGTCTTGGTTGGAGTTACGAGAAATTACAAGGTAATGCACACAGTCTGGTGGTGACATCAGTCAGATGTCAACGTGATGATGTGTAATGACGTACGTCACAATAACCAAAGTAATCACGCCGGGATGTACAGAGGTTTAGGAACCAATCACATTTACTCAGACATGCCCCAAGACACTCACAATCGATTATCAATCGTGTAAACTGCGGTCCTAAGCAAATCCTACAGACAAGCATTTTAAGACAGCTAAATAATTAGGAATAATATTTATTGCAACTACTTTTCCCCAAAAAAATTTCAGATAATTCTATTTAAAACATCATTCTTTAGTTAGGTTTCAGTAAGGCTAAACTCTGAGGGTATTAAGTTTCAAAAGATAAAAATTTAAAAAATTATGGGCGTTTAAAGAAGGTTTCCGTTAAATAATAACTTATATTATTCATTTCATAGTTATGAAGCTCTCAATTTGGAAGTAATAAAATTCCAAACTTGTCATAATAGTATGATTTAATCTATACATGTGAGTCTGGTTTGCTACACTGGTTAGTATTTTACTCCTAATAAGATTACTACAATTTTTATTAATATAGAGCTAGGCAATGTTCAGAAAAATTTAACCTTAACGGAAAGATACAAAAATCATAATCTTTGAAATTAAGCTGGATATGTTGCCTGAACTAGTTCTGATACACAGGTAATGGTCTGAATTAATGGATGGTGAAGTTGGAGACTTGTTCGACGCATCCATCAGGTAACGTCACGCCCCAACAATGATGGAGAATGGCTCCACTGAATTGCTTGCTACGTGTAGATACATAATCTTAGAAAGAATATCATATAAGATTAATTTAAAAAAAGTATTTATCATTCATAAATGTATTTTTTGGACCGCTTTTTAAAAATAGTGTGATAAGCAAGGTATTGAAAAATTTGAAGTGATGGGATTTCACAACGATACCTCAACCATGATAAGTGTACTTGTGTTTTATTCAAATTAATGTTGATAAAAATCGAGAATATTCTAAATTTTAATACTAAAAAAATCTTTAAATGGGCATCCAATGCCTTATAATATCTTAAAAAATCCACTATAAACAATCACTACAAATTCTTTTTAGAGAAAAGGGAAATCTCAAACCATATTCAGGACGATTATGGAGTTTTAAAAACTGTAGGTAAAGCAATGTTTGTAGCCTACTTACGAATAACGTATTAAAGAGCGTTATCGAGTATAGAATAAAAATTATTGTGCAATACACAAAAGAAAATAAATATCAACATTTGTAAAACAGATACCATCACATTATTTGTGGGAATTTTACTAGAAAAACTAATCTTGCAAAATCAATAATTCTGCAATACACACTCGCAAAAGCTTGCAAACACGATATTTAAAATTAAGTGGATGTAGGATTAAGAGTGGTAGGGATAGGGATCTTCTGGACAATTGTTACGTGGTAAATTTTATGGGAAAAATATTAAATTTACAATACTTTTTCCTTGTCTTTTACTTACGGGATACACTGACTGGACTACATAGTTCCATTTTAGTTAATTTTTAAAGTGCCAAGTTAAGTTTTAGATTTTAAACTTCACTATTTATTGAAACGCATTCTAAAGTATAAGCTCATATTAGATTGAAAAAATTGCAATTCATTGGTAACTACACTTTTTTTACCAATTACTTCATAAAATAAGGAAAGTTCTCTAATAAAAATAAGAGAACAACAAATCCAAGCATGTAACATTTTAGAAATTCTGTTTAACTCTAGATTTATAAAGAATTACAAATATCTCCTTATCTACAGCAGTTTAGCACGCATTGTTCTACAAATAATGACTTCTTAAATGATATAACCTTAACAAATAAATATTACACTTAAGTATGAGAACGATTTAAACCATATATCATTGTTAAATTAACATTGTGAATTGTATGGTAACACGATGAAAATTAAATGTGTAAATTTCATAACAAACGTATCCAAATGGCCATTCTTGTTATGACGCAGCACTGACGTTAAATAGAACATTGTTTAACATCGATGGTTAGCATTTTGTCTAGTAACCAATTACTGTCAAACATTATCATGATATTTGTAAACTAATATTGCTTGACCTTGACCCATATTTGATAAGGTAGTATAATGATTTTCGGAACTTATATCTGTATACGTTTTTATAAAGACTTAACAGTGGAAAAAACTTTTGGTAGTTTTAACTCAATTATGGCAACCTCTATATATTTAATGGCATAGATTAAAAATTTTCTAATAATTACTAAAAATCCATATTGGGACAACCTCCAGTTCATTTAACCTTAGTTGTGGGAAGCATATATTAACAAACCTTTGACTCGTTTACGTTATGTGGTACAGCGCATATTAACAAAGTACACATATATTAACAAACGAGCCATTACCTTTTTGATCACAAAGTACAAATTATTTTCTGCAGCACGGGTTGTGGTTTCTGCAGTTATCGGAAATTCTTACTCATCTTGTGTATATATTTACACTATTTTTGACATTTATAGATTGACAAAATTATTCTTTTTCCTATATGGTGTTCATTTTACAGTTTTCATTCAAACACTCTTCAAATAATAAGCTCACTAAGCCTAACTTATTTTATTTTACAAATGTTTATGTGTGCTTGTTTCATGCTTTTAGTTGCTTATATTTAAATTTAACACACAATATCTGCTGTTCAAATTAGAAGAGAAGAAAAAATACAATTCGAACGGGCATCTGTGTTGTTAGGACCTACTCACAATACTTTAAGGGAATTAGAGTATTAGATACTTAGATGTCTGGTTGTTTTGAATCGCAACGTGAATATTTTCATTCAGTTGCTTGTAGTATTTTAAAAATTAAAACAAAATATTTTTTAAAACAGATTTGTTTCTCGCTTAGCGAACAAAAACCATACTAAATAAACATATTTATTTATTGAGTTTTGTTGTAACTTTTTAAAGCTTGAATATACTGTTATCATAATTAGAAGCCTATGCCATTAAACTCAGAATATTATGAATCTGAAGTAGAATTTATATTCAAAATCAGCTATTGCAATTGTCCTCATGTATTACTCAACGGATATTTCCTGCATAATTACCGAACATGACTTCCAGCGCCAAAAACCTCCCACCATAATACATAATACTCGGCTTGTGGAAACTTGTGGATAACTGTCCTAAAAAAGTCAAACCACTTGAAACTTAAATGCATTTACCTTTTAAAACTTAATGTCTAAATACCATGGTTCAGTTCATAGGAATATTTTGGTACATACTTTAGTTTTAAACATTTACAAAATCCCAACTAAACGAGTATTGCTTATAAACCTAGAGAGAATGGTATTGAAAATGTTCTAGAATTTATTTAGAAAATTACCCAATTATTTTGTAGTCAACCATTATTTTCTATCTCAAAATGGTTCTTATGTATCATAAAAGGTTTTTCTAACCCCAAGAACTGTTTATAGAAAGGCTGACACAAATTTAAACTTGGTACAAAGATTAATCTTGAAAATATATCGATTCTGAATTCACTGAGACCAGCTGGTACGCAATTCGGAGTTCCATTACAGTTCAACAACGTTAACAAAATATTACCTACACCGTTAATCTCACGAACAATGAGAACAAATAATTATTTATGTCATAGAATTCTTAAAATATTTCAACTCTTTGTGCTTCAAACAAGTTATTTTTTTATCTATACGTGTTTTTGAGATGTTGAGTAGTTTGTGCGACAAGATAAGGTGTAGCTAGCGAGTATCCTTGAATATTAAATATATTCTAATCTTTAGCGCTCAGGTTCGTAACCACTAGACCAGGCACGGAATCCCCAGAGGTCTCGGGATCAGGATCTTTTGTGCTCCAGCCAGCCTTAAAATGCTCGAAACAAACACTCTATATACCTCCGCCTGCCCATCCCCCAAAAGACACCAAGTTCCCCTAAATAAAAAATATTTTAGTTTACATCTCGATTGTTACCAGTCGCGAGAAAATATGAGAAAATTTAGTCTTAAAATACTTAAGGTTAGAACACACCCTTTCGTATGTTTGCACAGATTTTTCTTAATTCTTTCACGCCTCAACTCTGCAAGGGACTGCACGAACTCTGGAGGACTGGCGCCGGGGGACAGGAAAAGCTTATCCAGCTGTTTTGGGTAATCGGACCGCCAGCCTACCATACTATATTCGTCAGAAGTAAATGTTTTTTTCCGTTTCTTTTAATGGAGGTCATGCTCACTGCATACAAGAACTAGAATACTGCAAGAGATGTTGTTATTAGATGTAGGGGAGGGAAGATAGAAGGTGGGAAAAAATAATACATAAGTGTATTTAATTTACGATCACCGACTACTTTGTGTTTAAAATAATTTAGGAACCGGTTCCTTAAAAACGCATACTTTACGTCTCTAAGTACAAATGAAAACATCACATACTCGAACCTACACATAAATAACACGTATATGACGAATAAATATAGCACTTTACAAATATAATATATTAACAACATAACAATAATAAAAACTAACAATAAATAAATAAATATGTACTTGTCAATAATAACAATATAATAAAATACTGTAGTTTCCGTAGGTGACTTATCGAAGTTTAGATTGAAATAATAGTAGACAGCGTTTGTTGTTACCATGGAAGTTTCTTTTGTTTGTGTTATAGGTGTTTATTTGAATATATGGTTGGTGTGTTGTGTATACGGATGTATTACTCGCAAAGAATCTGTTCAATATTGTCGACTGAGATTGAAGCGTATGTCCATTGTTCATTAGAAGGCGGGGAGAGAAAGCTTATACAGCTGTTTTGAGTACCGTACTGCCAGCGTACTATAATTCGTCAGATGTACAAGTTTGCCGTGGCGGGCATTTTTAAATCCAGGCTGACAGCTACAGTTGTAAGTTCCATGAGAATACATTAGTGATATTATTCAGTTGTAAACAAAATACTTCTTGTACCTTATTCTTACGAATAACCTGCAAAGGTAGTATTTTATTCATTTCAATACATGAACACGCTGCATCAAAAGCGATAAAATAAGAAAGAAATACTGGTCATAAGGCACACAAGAATCAAAACCTAACAATTTTTAAACATAAATTTATTTTAACAATATGCCTATTCAACCGCATCGTTCTAATGACTTATAAATAATGACTTTATAACAAATAAACAACAAATATAATAATTAACTTCAACTATTGTGACACGAAATAAATCACACATGGGCCTTATAAGGCATTTCGACTGAGAACAAACTATAGTTTGAAAGATATATATCTTCATTACGCATGAACTGACTATGTTAAGTAAGCTCATAGGTTCTTGGTGGTCAACTTGTGAGGAGGGGGGGGTTGGATAATTACGAAAGTTCAGGCACCCAGCGTGAGGATTTAATCAGGTGAGGTATTAAAAAGTATCCTATGAAAACCCTCCAGAGATCTGGTGTGGTTTCTATGCCTTAAATACGGACAAATATTGAAGTTAATAAATCCTGAAGTTGACATCTACCTCAACGTAACAAACACTTCGAGTGCTACAATTATTTGCCACTGAATTCAGGTCTCATCATGTATAAATCTGTATAAACTAATTATGTTTTAATTTTACGCAATTCACCAAAATCATTAGTATGATTGAAATATTATATTTTTATACAAATATTTCAAACAGTATGATTACTAATGTGTTCTGTTATATATATATATATTTATATATAATATATATATATATATATAGTGAGTTTTAAATGTAACACCTAGTACCTTTTAATGCAACCCTTCATATATCGATAGCAATTAACTGCTGAAAACTGTAAGGATCACGCATTCAGCCACCATCTTAAATCCGTCATGCTGAAATTATTTTCACTCACACACGCGCGCGTGGAGATAAGGAGATAAAACACATTCTGATTAAAATACATTCTGTACAATAACTTAAAAATGCATTATATAATCCAGTTAAATCTCTAACTGAGAAGTGTAACTGTAATTATAATTATATAACGTATCAATTTGCTGCCTTCATAAAATTGAATTATATTCTAATTAGTTGTTTGTAATGGTCTTTGACATAATTATTTCCATTTAGGTATTGCATATTCTATTACTTGATCCTTATTTCTACGCAGATGTAGATTATCATTTATAATAATTTTTGCCTTAATACAGATAGGCTATACTTCTTATTCAACTAATCATCGGGTTTTAATGATATTACTGGTTGCAATTATTTAAAGTTTGCTCATGGTTAAAATAAAGTTATCTTTACATTATTGAATATTAATTTTAACTCATACTGAACTAACACCGGTTTCACTCGATTTATGAGTTAGTTGTGCATTGCTGTAGGAATAAAATAAGGGAATCAAATAAATGCAGTATAACTAACTTGAAGACACTGACTTTATAACTTGAACAACAGCTGTCAAAGAGATTTAAAGAAAGGCAGTAATAGCTGTATCTCAAGTTGACGCGAAGGGTAGAGTTATAGCTCGCATGGAAGAAGTCGGATTACACTAAAGATTAACCTCTTACGCTGCAAGTTGGATTGTTACTTAAACACAAGTGGTGGGGCTTTTACGCTATGAAATGTATCTCAAGTTGACGCGAAGCGTAAAGTTACGGCTCGCTTGGGAGTGGTCTGATTACACTAAATCCTAAATGCTTTCGCAGCAAGTCGAGTAGTTAAACACAAGTGGTGGGACGTTTACGCTGTCAAATATATCTCAAGCTGACACTCAGCGTAGAACAATAGCTCGCATGGGAGAGGTCGGATTACACTAACGTTTAACTACTTAATCATCAAGTTGGGTTGTTAATTAAACACAAGTGGTGGGACGTTTACGCTGTCAAATATATCTCAAGCTGACACTCAGCGTAGAACAATAGCTCGCATGGGAGAGGTCGGATTACACTAACGTTTAACTACTTAATCATCAAGTTGGGTTGTTAATTAAACACAAGTGGTGGGGCGTTTACGCTATCGAATATATCTCAAGCTGACACAGCGTTGAACAATAGCTCGCATGGGAGAGGTCGGATTACACTAACGTTTAACTACACTTTAATCATCAAGTTGGGTTGTTAATTAAACACAAGTGGTGGGACGTTTACGCTGTCAAATATATCTCAAGCTGACACTCAGCGTAGAACAATAGCTCGCATGGGAGAGATCGGATTACACTAACGTTTAACTACTTAATCATCAAGTTGGGTTGTTTAATTAAACACAAGTGGTGGGACGTTTACGCTGTCAAATATATCTCAAGCTGACACTCAGCGTAGAACAATAGCTCGCATGGGAGAGGTCGGATTACACTAACGTTTAACTACTTAATCATCAAGTTGGGTTGTTAATTTAAACACAAGTGGTGGGACGTTTACGCTGTCAAATATATCTCAAGCTGACACTCAGCGTAGAACAATAGCTCGCATGGGAGAGGTCGGATTACACTAACGTTTAAACTACTTAATCATCAAGTTGGGTTGTTAATTAAACACAAGTGGTGGGGCGTTTACGCTATCGAATATATCTCAAGCTGACACAGCGTTTGAACAATAGCTCGCATGGGAGAGGTCGGATTACACTAACGTTTAACTACTTAATCATCAAGTTGGGTTGTTAATTAAACACAAGTGGTGGGACGTTTACGCTGTCAAATATATCTCAAGCTGACACTCAGCGTAGAACAATAGCTCGCATGGGAGAGATCGGATTACACTAACGTTTAACTACTTAATCATCAAGTTGGGTTGTTAATTAAACACAAGTGGTGGGACGTTTACGCTGTCAAATATATCTCAAGCTGACACTCAGCGTAGAACAATAGCTCGCATGGGAGAGGTCGGATTACACTAACGTTTAACTACTTAATCATCAAGTTGGGTTGTTAATTAAACACAAGTGGTGGGACGTTTACGCTGTCAAATATATCTCAAGCTGACACTCAGCGTAGAACAATAGCTCGCATGGGAGAGGTCGGATTACACTAACGTTTAACTACTTAATCATCAAGTTGGGTTGTTAATTAAACACAAGTGGTGTGGCGTTTACGCTATCGAATATATCTCAAGCTGACACAGCGTTGAACAATAGCTCGCATGGGAGAGGTCGGATTACACTAACGTTTAACTACTTAATCATCAAGTTGGGTTTTAATTACACACAAGTGGTGGGGCGTTTACGCTATCAAATATATCTCAAGCTGACACTCAGCGTAGAACAATAGCTCGCATGGGAGAGGTCGGATTACACTAACGTTTAACTACTTAATCATCAAGTTGGGTTGTTAATTAAACACAAGTGGTGGGGCGTTTACGCTATCAAATATATCTCAAGCTGACACTCAGTGTAGAACAATAGCTCGCATGGGAAAGGTCGGATTACACTAACGTTTAACTACTTAATTATCAAGTTGGGTTGTTAATTAAACACAAGTGGTGTGGCGTTTACGCTATCGAATATAACTCAAGCTGACACTCAGCGTTGAACAATAGCTCGCATGGGAGAGGTCGGATTACACTAACGTTTAACTATTTAATCATCAAGTTGGGTTGTTAATTAAACGCAAGTGGTGGGGCGTTTTCTCTATGAAATATATCTCAAGTTGATACTAAGCGTAGAGAAATAGCTGGCATGGGGAGGTCGGATTACACTAACTACTTGCAGCATGTTAGATCGTTAATTAAACACAAGTGTTGGGTCGTTTCATGTTCTGTAGCGTACTGCAACAACAAGCGTGTGCATGATGACGTAATCGATACTTAAATACATGAAACAAAAATAATGTCTTATTCTGGTGAAAAATACTCTTTTCCAGGATGATTTGGTCGCACTGGTAAAAACAAGTCATGTTACCAGCGCCATTTGTAAGAATGTTTGGACACTATTGAATGTGAAAAAATTTAGTGCTATTTCCAGGATTTTTCGGGCGTGATTGGCGAAAAAATCCATTTAATAGTGCAATTTTCCAGAATTACTTGCGATTATTAACAGACATGCAATATTACTGGTAAACTAAATCTAGTTAATAGTGCCATTTTCTAGGATATTGTGCAGATGACTGTTTGATGAAACAGTGCGATTTTCTGGTATTATTTAGAGACGACTGGAGAATAGGTCGAGATTAGGCGCCATTTACCAGGGTTAATGTGAACACGACCATTTACATAAGTCGATGGAGCCTATCAGCCCTATATCAGCTGTTACATCAAGGGTTGTAACATCCCAAACAGCGGCGAATAATGTCTTCTGGGACATGGTGAGACGCTACATCAATTAATCTTGTAGACCAACCAGCAACCCCCTTCTTGTATAGAAGGATATCTTTGCTCTATATGTACATTCTAAGTTTAATGTCACCGTGAGGAATACGATTCTCTGTTGTTTTCACAGAAGGAATTTCTGAAAAGAAAACAAATATGGAAAGATATAAAGGTAGCCTTAAGTTTCAATCAATTATATTGATAAATTATACTAAACTTATAGTTTATCTTTCAAAATTACATATTTCAAAGTTACACTAACTCAACAAATGCTGATATTGTCATTCAATAAGGACTCGCTATAAATGGTTGTGTTGCTATAAATGCTGGATTCGTCAGATACAATAAAATGTACTGAAAATAAATAAGCTCTCTCTCTCTTGCCTAAATTAGGAATATTCCAGTACTAGACTGAATTCATAGCGCAATATTAAAAGTATTGTTCAGAACATCAACCGTCTCAAATGTTACAAAGAAAATACGTATCTATTTCTGAAAATTTTCTAAATAAATACAACAAGGAATAACAACGTCTTACCACACCTAAATTCGACAAGGTATAGCTCGACTGCAACGGTTAATAATTAGCCAGATAGATTGATGGGAGCACGGCAGATCCGCTTGACTAGGCATCACTTAATCAAGTGTGACGATATCATTGCTTATTACGAGCAAACTTGACAATTTCTACCTATCAGTATATTGGACGATATTGTAGTTACAACAATAAACATTTTTAGAATGGTTTACATATTCCCTTACTATTAGATAGATAAGACCATGGTCGCAAGATATTTCAACATTTCAAAAACAAAACAGCGTGACTATTTAGAACATTTAAAAGAGTTAAGTAAAATAATAATAATATTTTTGTAAAATAGAAAGATAAATACAAGTATTTATCCTGAAAATGCGGTTCTTTCTGTTTTTATCCTAATAATAATGTCCTAAATTATGAAATTTGACACGATTTGAATTCAGTTTTAACCATCAAACCAATCTTTTGGATGTAAGTAAAAGAATCTTATAAATAAATTGATTGTCTGTATACGTTTCATATTAAAACTTAAACAACCAGTAAACATGGTAGCCACGGACCAGAAATATATCATCTGTATATTTACATAAAAAAACCTATATGACACAAGACATCTAATCATATTATATTATATATAGTGATTTACATGTATTTCGAACTGTGTTTCTCAAAGCCTTGACAAAATATAAGAAATAAAATAAGTCGATAAAAATAGTCTCTAAATACTTATTTTTACAGTATAATTACTTACATGCGAACATCCAGCTCAGAATAATTCACACATACCTGAAACAATAAATTTAATTTGAAATTCCTTACTACACTTGCATTCTAAATAGTCTACAGTTATTATCAATATATGATACATTTTCTTAGTTTGTATTAAGGTTAGGACAGTTGATAATCATAAAAAATGGGTCAGACTTTGTTTGTGTTTTAAATATTTTACACGTATTATGTATTATGAAGTGTTTGAATGATATTTGTATATTAAAAACAAATAACAATCCTAAATGGGTGATCGTAACATAATAAGTCTTCATATATGCATCCGTTACTGAAAATTTTAAAAATAAATCTGAACCGATATCATCAAACACCATGTATAAGATTTGTTAAATAGTAGTTAAATAATTATTTTATGACAAAACAACAACCCAGACACTTCCATTGTGAGTAATGAATAGTAAGTATTAATTAATTCAGCTATATATTACTAGGAGAAGAAGTGGAGGATTTTCTACTACAATCAGCGCTATAAGGCCTTCAGTGCTTCTAAGAGACAGGATTTCAAGGAGAGTAGGGGTGGAGGAATGGGCCGCCTCCTGCCGCGATACTCCCATGGAATAGAACACGTGAATGCTAACTCAGTCATAACAATTTTGAAGAAGAGAAATCTAGATTTGTTCAAGGGTCAAAAAGGGTAGTCTTACCTATCCCATTCTGTCATTCTAAAACATTTAAAATTAATGAAGCTACATTCTCTTCTGTCATCAGTCTTCGCTGTAGATTTTCGATAATTTTATTCCTTTACCCATCATCTCGACATTTGCATATAGTGGAGTGCCGTATCTGTATACACATAGGGTTACCTAGATGAAAATGACACTGAGGAGGTTTTAGAGGCTGTAGGAGAAGTTAATCCTACAATAAATTACAAAAGTATTAGCAAATAGTCACCATAGGTCATCATCAAGTTTTAAGAACTGCAATTGGCCGTTGAAATTTGATACGACATCTCAAATAATTTACTAAACTGTAATATAGTGCCCCGGGTCTTTTAGATAGCTCCATGTAGGCTATTTAAGTCCATTGAAAATGCTTTTCTGATATGTTCGAAGCAAAACATGGATATAAGTAATAATAATGTATTAAGTTACTTAAGTGTAGCTGTTGCATCTGACTTGCTAAGGAAAGTACATGTACAAGAAGAAAGAACCTGCGCAGAATCTTCGAGGAAATTAGCTAACTTTTATAATGTTCTCAGAATAGATCCTAAGGAAGACAGGTCATATGCAAATTGTTCTTTATGCTATGAAAATTATTTGCAAAGTCCTAAGTTTTTTGCTTTCAAAATCAAAGAACTTCTTTATTTTGTGTAAAAAAATTAAGTAAAAATTTAAACAATAAGCATTGCAAGTTCATGAAATAAATTATATAATGTTGCTAATTAATGTCTATAGAATTATTCTTGATAGTAATAATAATCCTGGAAAGTCTGGATATTGTACAAGATAATACACAAAATCCCTAAGTAGGTTGTTCAGGCATTATAGTGAAAGATCTTAGTTTAGTCAATTCTATATTTTATTACTTTTAAGTCCTGATTTTATTTGTATTTGGAATTAAACATTGGAACATTGTAATAAAATCCAAATTTATGTCAAAATCTCAGATAAATAAAACCGCAATGCCTTTAGAATATCCCATGTTGTATTTAATGCCTATTGTGTGTAGGAATATATATACAATTTGCCATATACGTTGACATGCATTTTATGTAAGACAGTTTATGGATTGTAGTAATTTATAAATACTATTTTGTAATCAAAATGTATGAAAATAATTATTACGCAGGTGCTGAGTATTATACAGAAATCTCAGTAAAATTTCTTCTTTCTGTTTGTTTTATGCTTTTGTCTCACGGAGTAAACATTTGGACGGACATTTAGCTCTTGAGAAACCAGAGTGGGTGGGACTCTCAAGCGCTGTCAGGTGTTACAGTTAATTATTTTTAAACTCTGGCATAATGAGAGAACAATCTTGATGTTGCAGAATCTATGAATATATCTTCATAAACAAATAAATACATAAAACTATTATAATATGATTTATCCCTTTTAAAAGGGAGATAGTATGAGGTCACTATTAATTTTAAAATTGCAATCCCTATCTTATGACATTCATTTTAATGATCCTTTTCAATAGAAACATATTGACACAAATAAATCATCTTTACGACGTTTATAGCAAAAGTTATGTCAAGTAAACCTCCATATACTCCAAACGGATTGAGATATCAATTTACAACCTTCACCATACTATATTTTACATATAGCCATAAGTCTATGTAGAAAATAGTGTGTTTTTATGAAACTTAAAATACTTACCTGTTACCAGACACATTAATCATATTAATACAAAAGAATTTGCTTTATTTATCAGTTCATCGTTACACGAACTACATACGTCTTGAAAGTTTGCAATAAAGCAGCTCATTAAGTTCAGATAAACGATATCGAAGAACGTTTTTACATGCACTCTTTACTTTACAAACTGCATTACTCCCTCTCCAATTACTCTTTTAACCATCGTTTGGGTTTCTTAAATACTGATGAATGTACTAATAATCCATTAGCTAATCAACCTATGTATCTTATAAAAGTCTTTTATTTACAAACTTGTGTTGAAGATGTCTGTTACGCGAGAGAGTTTTATTTTATACTTTTGAAAGTTTCCGATTTGCATGGTGTGTTCTAGTTCATATACGAGCGTCGCGTTTTCCACTTAAAACAATGTACCATCTTTAGTGGTTAGCTAATTGGTTATCATAGCAATAGATTAGATGTGAATAACAGTAGGAATTGACCCCACATAATTTTATTAATCAAAAAGCTAATTGTCGAACAGTATCCTTAATTTAAGGAGCAGTGATTCCAGTTGTCAAATTAGGTGCATAGTGAATTAGCAAAGCCTATCACTCTAGAGGATAGACAAATTTTATTTCTTTCAGTCTGGCTCTCTGTTGCCATTTTACATCAAGCTTAATTTCTATGTGAGCAACATTGATATCGATGACGGTACATCTCACTCTATAGGAATTATGCTGAGCTTTACCAACTATTTTTACCAACTGGTGTTATGGGTAACCATGGTGTCAAAGATAACATTGAAGATTAATACATTTTAAAACAAACTACTTCCAATCATATGGAATTTTAACATCGACGTGTTATACATAAAAAAATTCAAAAATAATAGAATGAAAAGACATGGTAAAAGTCGGTTACAATAATTGCAGTCAATCTTGCGTTATAGTATTTGAACATCCTCTCTAGCTCACTAGAATTCATATAATTTGAACAGTGCTATGTAATCTAACTTAATGAACAACGAATCAAATTTATCATGTGGCACGATATATCACGGAAAATATTGTGTGACGCCTTGGTTTTACCGAAGAAAGAAGAAAACCAATTGCTCTTCTTGGGGGTTACTTTTTAAATAGTAGAGACGTTAACGGTTTATCTTTTAATAATCACCAAATGAACTTAAATGATGGAGTCTAATCAAGAGAAAGTTCGTGAAGGTTCAGGAGTGAATCTTTCTGATAGGTGAAATAAGATAAGCTCGAAATCTCTTATAACAAGGTACCACCACAGCAGGAAATGGTAAAAGAACTTTTCTGTAATAAGTAGCCAAGCATGTAGAAATACTTCTGACCTACTTCAAAGCTTTTAATTGAGTCATAGTTTAATTTAGATCAATTGCTTAAACATAGACGAGGTTTATGTGAAGTGAAACGACCACAATAACTGGAGAAATCCATCAGGATGCTTAAATTTAAAAACAATCTTTCCATGGAGCCTTTAATAGCTTAAAAATATGATAGAGACACCAACGAGCTATGTAATTTCATTTCAAGTACCACATTTGGCTATGGCATACACAGTTGTTTGAAGTACGTGTCATTGAGTTGTAGGCACATAAATACAAATTAATTGGCATCACATGGATGATTCTACTGTTATATCTTATTTGATCTATTTTATGTTTGTTTCTTTGATTATGCATGAGTAGATCGTTTTGTATTATAGGAGGGTTTACGATTAATTATTCGTTTCCCTATTATTATGTAACTTAATGTGATTGCAGATTGGAATGTTTTGCCTAGTTTTAGATAAAGTATACAATAACATAGAATTTATAATTTTTAATATTATGATATACAAATATAATTATAATACTGTCAAACACTTAGTGATTTCGTTTAAGTAAAGCCTCTAGAAATATACTTAAATTTCAGTTCACGACCGATTAATGAAATGAATTTTATAATAAAAACAATTAAATATTCTAAAAAATAATATTTTAGAAAAGTTTTTCCTATCAAAGAATGTTAAAACTAATAGGCATGGAAATTATATACTCGTAGATTGTATTTCTAAATTTAACAAAAGTGGAAATGTACCTTAGTAAAACTGAAAGTTTAATTCAAAGTTCAATTTTTCCCTAATTGAAAAAATAGGTAAGAACTTATCAGTTTGCTTCTAATTTACTATAAATTGGTTGGCAGTCAAATCCCTTTATCCGATATAATCTTTCGACCAGAGGCAAAGATCGCTATAGCCCGTGCACAAGAGGTGATTACGACTCCAGTTGTTCAGACAAACTTAATTGGACCGTTGGATTACGGCTTTTTCATCAATACTGAGTTGATCAATGGAAGATGATATATGCAATTATTGTGATAATATTTTATGAAACTGCCACGTGTTTTAAATGAAAAATTTAAAGTATGGAAGAATATCGATATTTATTACAACAGAATATCGATTAATTTAAATCCAGTTAATGGAATATACGGGCTTGCCGAATTGATGCTAAGCGAAAAAAAAAAGGAAATAATGACCAAATTCAGCATAAACAGAGCTCATCGTATTTTGAAACAACGTATTACGCTACACTGCATGATGGGTAAGATGCTTCGCTGAAGTTGCTTGCAAAATTTCAAATCTATAGCATTTCATTCTTGAGAACTCTTGCGGACAGATAGATAGACAAAAAAATCATAAAGAAAAGATATTTCCACATCCCCCGGCAGGCAAAAAAATAATGTGTCAACCAACTAAATGATTCAGCAAAATTTCGTGGTTGGACATACTTTATCATCTATGGAGAGAAAAGTAGGTTACCACAACGCAAGAGAGCGCTAAAATAACTTTTCTGTATATTTCTTTTTTTCACTCAATGAAATAAATGTCAATTTTAAAATGTCATATGCTTTTATTCAGTTTGTTTAACACATTTATTTTTCCTCCTATTTTCTCTTAGGATTACTTATAAACTATTGTAACATTATTTGCTCACGTTTAGCCAAATCCCAAAGAGTGATATGCATTACCATAAAATTTAGTTTTCCTTATACAGAAATGAAGCCTCTTGCACAATTTCAAGTCTATAGGTCACTTTGTTGGGAGACGGACAGACAAACATAAATTAATTTTTTCAGTCCACGAGTGATGGTATTCGCTACAACTCAGCTCATGATATCGTGGATCCGCAGGCGTATTCAATGCTTAACACAACTCTTAGGTGTAATAATGATGACTTTGTAAATTTTTCCATATGGAATTACTTTTCGTTGAATTGAATCAAATCGGCTTCATCACAATCCGTTAATCGAGACTACAATGCACTTTTATTTTTTGAACTAAAAGAATTTCCCGAGTAAGATTAAACTAGTAATTAAAGTACTGAATTACTACACGTACAAGGCTAGTGCATATATTTACACAATAACATTTAACGGTCAAATAATCATAAATTTAATAAATGTATCGTTTCTGTGCCCCAATAACATGTGAGTTTACATTATTTCTAAACATAAATATCGGTTGCCTAATGTTTATTCAAGCTGAAAAATAACAAATAGTTTCCTATAACTTAACACACTATAAAGTTATGAAATCTAAACTTAAATCTCTCGAGTTAGTTATGTGATTTTGTTTGTAGTTATGTGAAATAAGTAATGCACATCGGCACACGAGTCTTGTAAGGTTAAGTAAAACAGTCCGAAATGACAAAAAGGAAGGATGGAAAGAAAAGAAACCGCATGACTTAGCACAAAGCCTTTGTCTTAGAAAACCCAAGAAAGATTGCCTTTCTTGCGTTATGTCTTATAAGCGCAGCCAGAATTTCCATATAAATAGAATGTTATAAAATGTGTGTTAACCAGTGTCTTATCTTTTCCATATTTGGTACTGCTGTGGTTGGATTTGTTTTTATATTTTTCCTTGGCTTTTTTCGCAGTTATACGTTGTAGAAGTATTATTCTATGAACAAGTACTGTTTACGAAATACTGTTTAAGATAATTGTTCTCCTTTTAATATACCTCTTAGTTTGGACATTTTACCAAAACGTATTAAAACAGTGCTTGCTATAAAGGATCTGATTACCCATTAATTTTCTGTTGAAGAACTTTCAAGGGAATCTGATCCTACACATGATCATTAAAAACTTTTAAATAATTTCATTATATGAAACAGTGGAAGGAATAGTTTTTCCTCAGGATTTTTATCATCATAAACTACACGCCCTTCTTCCATTTAGTGTCCTTTAGAAAATTCAACAATATTTCCTGTTATACAATATTGTGCAAGGAAAATTATGGTGTTACTAACACAAAGTTTTATTAGGAAATTCGTTTTTGAGTACAAGAAAATGAATTAGTAGGCCTAGATCTGGCAGTGCTTCAATAAGCTACTAGCGTGAAAAGCCTTTGCAACATATTGGCCGCAAGAGTTATATTAAACTCACGCTTGCACGTCATCGGGATATGGTTCATACACTTTGAAAACTTACAATGAATTAATTAGTAAACTACCTTATTAAATAATATGCTGTGGGCAGACATAAATAAACTTTTCTTTGTAGTAAATTTCCAATATAAATACTTGCGACACTCTACAAGTGGTGTTTGAGAACACTTTTAACAATATCTCATTTACTAGAAATTGTATTTCATTATTTTTTGGTAAAAAACACCAGGAAGCACAGACTAAAATTGAATTATTACAATCGTTTTAAAAATGATTGGTGAAATACATTTTTGAGTCGTGATCACTGATCAATCTTAGCGGTGAGAAAATTATCACACTTTTTGGTGATAAATATAAAGAAGAGAGAAGATTCTAGCTCTGGAATCTTATTTTAAAAGGTTTTTAAATAACAGTCACTTGAAGAAGAGTGCGGTGTTTAAGAGGTTTGTTCTAGTTTTAGTTTTAAGACTTTTGTTAGCTAATGATATGGGATGTTGACGCCAAGATAACATGTATTATTTCTTGTGTGATGTAAAGAGGCCGCTAACTCATGCAGTTGTAAAAGCTATCCTTTATGGATTTCTGTCCTGTTTATATGTCTTTATCATAAGTATACTGCCAGTGGTTTTCAACATACCTAGGTCAGGCTCCACGGCGAGCTTGTGACAGAGCATATGTTATAATATTTTATATATATATATATATATATATATATATATATATATATATATATATAAATTAAATACCTTTATGTACAAAGAAAGTAAGCTTACAATTATTTCCAGTTCATATTTATGGTCGTGGTATGGTTGTTTTACATCGGGTTATAACTATTTACAATATATTTATTTGGGTTAGATTTACTATTTATATTATAATTAGTTACAGCCAACAATATATCTCAAAGCGAACTAAAATTATTTGTATTTATATTTGTTATTTTTAAAAATTGGTTTTAAGTAATTCAAAGAAATCATTTCTCCAATTTAATGTAATTAAATTTCCACACACGTTTTTGACACTAAGTATTGGGAAATATCCATCATAAAATTTATGAAAAGTATTTGACGGTCTGTAAATTAAAACATACTTTCGTACTGTAAAAATGCAGTTTTTTTGTATTTAAAGAAAAAAGATTTGCTGTAAGTGTAATGCCAAATCATGGCTAGACAAATTAAAGACGAAAACTATATGAAAAATAAAATTAAGAACTTAGCTCTTTGACATGCGTTTCGATACTAACTCTATAGTTTTATATCAGATGCACTGACCTAAGACAGTTCAATTTAAAAACAAATTTAAACTGTTTAAATGGAATCTTTGCTTTAGAATACAATAATCCATGACCAGCTAAAGTTTTCAATCTTTATTCCGATTCAATAAAGCAAAAAATGCAAATTATTTCTAAAACGATGATCATCCAGGAAATGGGTAGGGTCTTGTATTTTAATAACTAAGGAAAAATAAACAACGTAACAGAATAAGTCTTCTTCTATGTTAGTAACGGCAAATAAATTAATAAGCTATGGTTAGATGACATCAAACACAATCTTTCTTTACTACTCAATCCATGATTCGCTGAAAGATAAACATAATGGAATGCTGAATATTTGGAGAAGCGTGGAATGCACAAATCCAAATAAAGGCCTAGATTAAAAAACAAGTAGAACTAAAATTTTCTTCTCATTTTTACTTGTAACAAATTCTAATGTTTGATATAAACATAAGAACGTGTAGCTGTCTACGAAAGTGAAGTAAGTAATAGGGCACGTTACCCAGCCATTACAGCAACAACATGGGATAAACTGCCTCACTGCCGTGTAATATATGGACCGTTACTGGCTGAACTTCCGCCACAAGGCACCTCCACGTCCGTGTTTTGTGTTCAAATTCTACAGAAAACTTAGATACTGTTATTAGTAAACAGAATTTAGCATTGAAATGTTTATTGGTAAAGTTTATGAGATTTTTGCCAGATTATTGTTTTACAAAATGATATTTCCAACTATTATTTCTCACTTTAGATTTTTAAATAGTCTTTTTCCGAACTAATATAAGATTCCATTAAAATATCTCAAAGAAAAATTCATGTATGGGAAATTTTTAATATAGCCTTTTAATTGTCCATCACTATTTTAATATTTTACGTAAGAATTATACGTGTTAAGAATAGTGCTTTGGTATAGAGTGAGAAAATTGATACATATCTCTTGGTACAATATATGAAAGTAATTTCAGAATACTAAATATTTTTTCGGAAAGAATTATTATTTTACTGTCCAATAATTCATTATTAAACTAACTTACATTTGTGTACCTGTAACAATCATGTTCTTCATTGAATTCAAGTTCAGAAATCTTATGTAACTAGCTTACTTAGTTTACTTACTGCACGTTTCATATTGATAATAGAATAAGTTAAGGAATATTTATGGCTGAGCAATTGAAATTAAATAGTAGAGAATAAAAAAAAACATTAAAAGTTTCTTGAGATAAACCACTTCATTTAGTCCCGTTCATATAATATGCTAATTCAGGACTTTCGAATAAATTATTACCCGTTAAAGTTTACCCATTACATCCTACCACTATGATTTCCCGGTTTTCTCGAAAATATTTGATCTATTAACAAATAAAATAATTGTATTTATTAATGTTTTTATACGAAACATAAATTTTTAAGACCATACAAAAATAAAATATCATATTGTTTAACTAAAAGTTTTAGACGGAGGATTATACAAAACAATAAATTGACATAATTTGATTGCTTATTTATTTGCTGTCCTAATCTTATATGCTTAATGAATAAGAATATGATTACGATTAATTATTAAGTAATATAATATTGTGATTAAAATGATTATTACGTCATGTAAGATTGTAATTATGATCAGTATTTCCTATCGTGTCACACTGTACGTATAACATCATATGCACTTTTACTGTCGTACCTTTTTATTCATATCAATATAAAATGTTATAGAATTTTTTAATGCATGACGTTGTTATAGCCTTGAGGCTATAACAGGTTCTGGAGGGTCAGGGAGTAAATTAAAGGCTTTTATTGCGAGTATTCAAGAGCTTTTAATTAAGTTAAAACGTTCAAGTGCTATTTTATAAAGTATTGTTCTCCTTATATTGAATTGAGGTAACTAACTAAAATGCAAATCTATACAAGTTGACCTCAAATAAACGATAATATTCCAAGAGGTGAAGGCTATGCTGACAAGTTCAAATAATAAAAGTTTAAATATGGCCCTAATACCCTTAGTATTCCCATTATCGACACTTCTCTTAAAACTATAAACACAGCCAATCTAGATTAATATTTTATCTTGCATTGTTATATTATAAAACAATAATTTAAAATTGTTTTACTGAAATAAACTCATAGTATTTGAAAAAAATATTATTTAATTTGATGTCCATACCGTACTAAACGGAAAATCATTTAAATGTTAATGTATTTGAAATCACCAATATTAAAATGCAACAGTTAAAGCAAAACCATCTATGTTTTTACACAATAATAAAAATTTTAATACACTGGCACTTTAAATTATTATTGTAATTGTTTTTAATAATAAAACACCATCTACATCTAGAAATATTTTAAAATAAAAAAAACACAGTAGCAGTCGTGGGACTGCCGATAGAAGTGAAAACGGAACTATTAAGTTGAGAGTAATTAACAATACGTTATAGTAGCAGTACATCTGTAATTGTAAATGTGACGCGTTTTTAATTTTCCAATTTTAAAATCCACGAAAAAATATTATCAAATAACTAGAAATCTATTTTACCACGCTAGTAAGATAAATCTTATACCGTAATAATACTCATTTCATGATGAAGAGGTTAAATATTAAAAACATAATTAAAATGAATAATGCTAAATTTTAAATACAAATATTCGTACAAATATTAAAAATGTTTAAAAATATATTCGTTGTTTTCATTATTCATTTATCTGTATAAAAAATATTAATATGTTTCATACTCACTTTTGAACTTCCCACGTGGTCAATTTAACTTTACTTACGGATAAAGTATATAATTGCAATAACAATTAAACCCACCATATTTTTAAAACTAATAAATTAGTTAAATTAACTTGGTTCTTTCGTAAAGGTATTTTTATTGCACAATAAACTAATTTATTGAGTTAATACGGTATCAGTGAGCCAATGCGCCAACTACAGTTCCGGCAGAAACGTTCACTCATCACTTCATACGCTACTACAGGCTAAACTAAACATCCAATAAAAAAATGATAGATTACAAAAAAAATATTCATTTATTTTCACACAACTTTCTCGCTGACAAATTTTGTCTGACCAAAAAATAAAAAAAAATCCTCGCTTACTGCTTTTTTCTTGTCATTGTAAACGCTATGTAAAATGTAAACAATAATCAAAATTATTTCGAAATTTTTTTAATATTTAAAAATGTAACCAATAGATTGCCAATATTAAGAGCTTTAATTTGACGCATCTTACAGAATTGTACGACATTGGCTTCACTTTTAAATCGCGAGAGGAAGCCGTAAAGGTCACTGATTTTCGCAGTCTGTTTTCATACTCCGCCGGGACAGTTTTAACACAGCGAGACTGACTTTTTCATGCAGGTTAGTAGTCCGCGGCCAAGTCTACGGTTAAAAAACACACAGCGAGACTGACTTTTTTCATGCAGGTTAGTATCATTAGCATGTCGGTGACGCGAACCGAGGATTTTACCCTCTACCAAAACGCTCAACGCGCCTAAAGAAGTTTTCACTTCAAAAAAAAAAAAAAAACAGGTGAAACTCTGTTTTGGTAAAATGGTTAAAAATTAAGTGAAATATATCTTTTGGGTAGCGAATAAATAAAACTTCTTTATACGACTGGAGTTTTGTAACTGTGGCAAAGAAAAGTTCTCAAATCGATACCGTTATTATCCTTAACATTACATTTTATCCAAGCGATCAAAATAAACTGTATACAAAGTTGAAAATTGCAAGGTACAATATAGTATATGAAAACATTTATGTAATAAATGTATTACATTATTACAAAATGCGTAGCGGCTCGTTAAAATAATTTCTTTGAATCACATTGTAGCCAATATGTCATCGTTTAAGGGAACGTGTAATTCTGAACTATTCTGCTGATCACAAAATATGCTGAGGAAAGTTTGATTATTTGAGCATTTTAAGATAAATTTGATTTTTACAAATAATTATATTGCGTTTTCTTTCTACTGTATAAAGGAAGAAATATCTATAAAAAACCATACTTGTTCGTTTCCTATTTCTTACGTCATTTTTAAAATCAATAATATCTTTTTTTTGGAAAGAAAACTACGAAAATATCACTACATTGTATTTTGCTATACTGGCACACGTTGAGCTGTACTTTCTGACTGCGTGCATGGCCAACACATTAAGGGCGCCCAACAACGGAAGTTCGGCCTGTAATAGCCTGCTATATTATGCAGCAGGAAGGTAATTTATCAAAGGTTCTTGCTTATGCAGACCGTCTCAACCAGCACTGGTTGTGTTCTGTACCCTAGTAGTGTTATACTTTCTGTCTGAATAGAACTATTTAATAATGGAAGGGAACATACTTTATCCATTACAATTGAATTAGTATGAGTTGTTTTAAAAATGTACTCGTTTAGAAGTTTACAGAGAAGATTATGTAAGCGTATGCACTGCGTTGGCTTGGTAAAAGTTTCTAATTCACGGAACAACATGTGGAAGGAAGCGCTGAAGTTTCAAATATAGAGCCTGGGATGGGTAACGGATTGCCTAATACAGTTTGATACGGAGAATTCATCAATATTTTGTTTCGCGCTGGACGGATTCCTCCTTATTCAGGTTGAAACGAAACCTTCAGAAAGCTCTAATCCATGGTAACGGAAGAAATTGAAATTGAGGTGAAAAGAAAATGTCAGGAATTTATATTTTATAATAATAAAAGTATTAGCTGAGGA
The DNA here is from genome assembly GCF_021130785.1 of Homalodisca vitripennis. Classification (NCBI taxonomy): domain Eukaryota; kingdom Metazoa; phylum Arthropoda; class Insecta; order Hemiptera; family Cicadellidae; genus Homalodisca; species Homalodisca vitripennis. The sequence continues at coordinate 134,180,526 of NC_060211.1, read as the reverse complement.
CAAATATATATATATATATATATATATATATATATATATATATATATATATATATATATTTGTCCTCAGCTAATACTTTTATTATTATAAAATATAAATTCCTGACATTTTCTATATGTCAGTTATATACAATTTAACGTAAATAAAAGTTGTTTGACAGGTGTTTGGTCTTCCGATCATATGTTAGTTTGCTTATTTAAACGCATATGTGACAGATACGGCCTAATACAAAATAATTGAATCGGAAAAAGTAAGCGCTCTATGGTGTAATGGTAGCACATTCACCCGGCAAGTGAGAGATCCGGGTTCGACTCCCGGCGGAGCAAGTACTTTTTGTGATTCAATGTTTATTGAAATTAAATAAGGCTATTGGCATTTACACAATTTAACGTATATATATATACAGGGTGGAAAAAAAGTATGGAAACGCTTTCACTAATTTTGTATGGCTTCACTTATACAAATTAAATTTTTGTACATCACCACTTGTATTAAGAACCTAGTTTTTGAGACCAGTGGGGACATTTTATCTTTTCAGGGGGACGGCCCGTGAGAGTCGGACGAAAAATCTTAAATGTAAGCATAGGCCGAGTTTGGTATTAAATTAAAGGTCTAGTAAAGAGAAACTCATTACCGCAAACCGCACTTAAAAAGGTTGACCCTATCCAGAGAACGGGCCGTTTGAATTTCATAAGTAACGTTTGATTAATTATTATTTCTCCGCAATTTCACAGTCTCAAGTAAAACTGTTCTGACTGAAAATGACACTTTATGGAACACAATTATCCAAAAGAATTAAATTAAAAATTATCTATGTATTACAAAAAATAACCATACCTTTTAAATGAGGTGCTCAAACTGCTCTCCGAACACTTGTTGGCAATGAGCTAGTCTATTACAAAAACCTACTGCAGTCACATTTTGAAAGCATCTCGGGTGTAATTCTTCTTGCTTCTTCTAATAAACGATTTGTCAGCTCCTCAATGTTGGCTGGTTTAGTTTTATACACATTATCTTTAAAGAAGCCCCACAAAAAGAAATCTAGTGGATTAAGATCCGGTGACCTAGCCGGCCACTCAACGGTAACCCCTGCGACCAATCCAACGGTTAGGAAACACCTTCATCTAACAGATTGCGCACACCGCAAATAGTAATTGGGGCGTTGCTCACCATCTTGCTGAAACCATACTGCATTAAAATTTGGCCCCAAGAAGAGCACGCACTGCTGGCAAAATGTTATTTGTCAACATATTGAAATAAATTTCGCCTGTTAGATTTCCATCTATCACAAACGGTCCTACAATGTCATTGTTTATTATTCCAACCCACATATTCACTTTCTGAGGCCTTTGTGTGTGGCCTTCTATCATCCAGTGTGGATTAATGGTCGGCCCAGTAACGGCAATTATGCCTATTAACTTGTCAATTAACAAAGAATGTAACTTCATCTGAAAACAATATCGAACTTAGAAAATTTTTGAATTTCGTCACACTTTCTCATCATTATTTCGCAAAATTCAGTCCTTCGATCAAAATCATCCTCTGCAAGTTCTTGGGTTAGGGTTACTTTAAAAGGGTGATACTTGTTTTTGTGTAAAACATTCAACACTGAGGTATGGCTCATATCAAGATCTTCTGCAGCCACTCTGGCCGGGGTGCTGGGATTTTCAACAAATGTTTGGAGTACATCCAAAGATTTTTGTTCATTTGTTGCCGATTTAGGCCTGCCACTTCTTTCGCGATCTTTGACTGTTCTAGTTTCTTCAAATCTTTAAACACTTTTGACTTACTAATTGGGGGTCTATTAAGAAAAGTGTCATTAAACAAATGCGCTGTTTCTTCATAGGGACGAACTAGATATCCATACCCACGCATCATAAGTAGCGCGATTCTCTCAAACTCACTGACATTGCTTTTAAAACTAGTAGAATAAAATGTAAACACTTAAGTAAAAGAAAATTATAACTATCGCAGTACCTTCTAGTGAAGACTTTCAACTTTATCTTACGTGGACGAAATTATAACGTAGACTAAAAACCAAGTCTGATATTAAAAATACAAAACTGTGGAGTTTTGCTGTGACAGTACTGTTTGTATTGCCTAAACCAGTTTATGTTTGACTGAGATAAAAGGGCTGGAGGGACTGGACCTTGACCTCATGTTGATAAGGAGTTAGGTGGTAATATTGAATACTCTCAGTTTCTTGAAGACAAGACAGGAAAACCCCTATTTACTGGAAGACAAGACAGGAAAACCCCTATTTACTGTTATCCAACAAATGTAGAGGTAAACAGAATAATTTTTTGTTGGAAATTGTTTTTCAAATTTACATAACCGACATAAAACATACTACTAAAAGTAAATTAGTTACTTCACAAGACTAAATTACTAAATTTCTTTGTCATAAAATTCATACGGCCCGTACTCTGGATAGGGTCAACCTTTTTAAGTGCGGTTTGCGGTAATGAGTTTCTCTTTACTAGACCTTTAATTTGATATCAAACTCGGCCTATGCTTTACATTTAAGATTTTCGTCCGACTCCTCACGGGCCGTCCCCCTGAAAAGATAAAATGTCCCCACTGGTCTCAAAAACTAGGTTCTTAATACAAGTGGTGATGTACAAAAATTTAATTTGTATAAGTGAAGCCATACAAAATTAGTGAAAGCGTTTCCATACTTTTTTTCCACCCTGTATATACATATACATAATGTTTAAACAAACGTAAATTAATCTGTAAGTACTCTTAAATAAGGTAGTGCAAAGACACTGAAAATTATTGCTCTTAGTTAAAAAGTAGTCCTTTTTATATGTACGTGGCAGTTGATATATATTTTAATTTGACATTATGTTTATAAAAATACCACAATTTTGAAAGTTGAGTTATAATTTATCGTCAAGAGTTAAAAATATATTCGAAAAAAGCAAGGAGTAATTTCAACTTTCTAACTTGTAAAATTTGTTTTTTGTTTGCTAAATTTTCTGTAAAAACACGTATATACAGACACTCGGTAATATGTAGCTTCGAAATATATTAATATGATATTTTATGTTAGTTTACCCCACGGATTAACACCCAACAATTTCTTACAAACGCCTTTTATAATAATCTTAATTATAGGTCAAATATTCCTCTTACGTTCTTTTTAAAGTATGTATAATAATTGTACTATCTTTAATATTGTTTCTTCGGTTATTTAATCCAAAAGTCAATGTACGACTATAAACCCAAATCACATCAACCTTCTCTCCGTGTCCTTGCGCCAATCTTGGGCTCTTCCCTTAGCGGTAATCCACTTCCTCTCCTTTAATGGACTTCCCTAGGAGCTGTCTCATAAATATTCCATACCTTTGGCCTTTATACGTATAGATCTTTATTAATCGTATATCCTACATGATTCATTCAAAATCCAGCCTAAGACCTGTAGGAACTAGAATTAATACATTTACAAAATAATATCGATTCACAAATTATTCAAATAAGAAATATTAATTTAAATATACAAAATACGTTTTAATTGCTTCAAAATAAACTAAATGCAGTTTCTTAACCTTAAAGTAGCTTTAATTTACTAATTGAATTTACATTTGTGTCTTAAAAATATTATTATATTTTTATTTACCATGTTACTGTAACTCAGATAAAAGAAAAAAATATTAAACTTCGAGAAGCCTCCACAAGACCGCAAGGATAGAACGCCCTTTTGAGTAAGCCTCTTAGATTGAAAAAATGTAGTAAGGGTTTTTGTGCACAAATATTTTATGATAGTTTTAAAAATTGGATGCCCAAGGAAAAAATTGACTTACGTTAAGAACAGTTATTCAATCCTCTGTGTACAGGGTCAAAGCGAGTTATGAATTATGAATTAGTCTCCAGTGTAATTAGCTCCAGTTTCACCAAGATAAATCTGAGTCAAAGTATTATAGCATGGAGAGGTGAAGTGACGTCACAGTCACACTAGACAATACACTGGTCTCAGGCTCATCTTTGGATACTAATGTAAACCAATGAAAATATAATATTTTTTTTAAAATAATGGTTATACTTTTTTATATGTATAATTAGTCAGAGTTTCAAATCGCCAGCACTATAAAAATAAGATATTAATGAAAACATGCGTTTCAAACATGTATAATAAGGGTAATTAGTCATGCAAAAAGTTTGCATACGTTTCTACGTAAATATTTAAAGTTCATTTTGAGGCAATCCTCTTTTCGTATATTAAAAAAGAAAATTCTAAACGTTTAATTTGTGAAATGGCACAAATAAAAACTGTATTTAATATTAACTATTTGATGGGTTAGCCGATGAAATACAGACTAGACGAAAATAGACAAGTTTTTATAATTCCAGGATAACTAAAATTACAAAAATGTGCAGAGTGGATATTCCTTTGTTAATTTTGACCAAATCTCAACACAGGGTTCTTACCAGATCAACCTTATGTTAGGTTGCATTACTATAGATTTTGAGAAATTAATTTCGTGGGTGTGCATAAAAACATGAATTATACAAAACATGCACACATACATATTCATTACTATATTCACTACAAGATGGCGTAAGCATCGTGTTAGATTCCTAATTCTTTTCTAACTTTATAATTTTTTTGTGTCCTTGAATTTTATTCTTTTGCGTTACTCTTAAATTCTGGCAGTGTCATACCTGGAGCTGAGAAACAATTTACATTGTTTATAATCTTCGTTTTCTTTGAAATTGATCATCAGCTGTATTAGTGTTGATGATGAGGTTTCAAAATCATATATGACAGTTTTTATGATAAATTATTTTTAGCTTGTAGACTTAAATTACTTTTCTTTTATCTGCCACCTTCTTTACCAATTTAAAAATTTTCTAGATTTATCAGGGTTTTCATGTTGGTTCTACTCAGTTTGTCAATACAAAACAAGTGGTACAGATTATTTACTCATAGGACAAGTTAAATCATCTTCCATCACTGCTGTCCTTGATAGCTATCACACGGACAAGGACAGGTGATGGATGTTTGGACACTTTGTGATTTGTGATACATTATTGTACACGAGAAAAGCTAGAGCACAGGCAGGTATTTTACTATTCGTGAACAATACTCAAAGAAATTTGAAACTTAAGCAAAATATTGGTAATAATTGTCTCTTGTTTAATAAAGTACTGTGCAGAATTTACTACATTTCTATAAATATATATATTATAGTCTTTTTCATGTTTGAGCCTTTTGAGAATCTGCATCACTTGCGATTCATGGCAACACAAATTCGTTCTATATGCAAAATATATGTATATAATATAAATTATACGTTCAGGTTGTATATAATATATGTAAAATCCTATTATATACAAGACATCTTGGTATAGGTACTCTTTAATATATCAGTTACATCGTTTTCAAAACGGGTTCAAATATCATATATACCTTAAAACCTGATATCTATTAAATAAAGCTATTAATAAGCTTTGTACCAAAGTTTGTGATAGTTATTCAGTTTGACTCAGGTATGAGTACTCGTATTCAAATTCCTGAACAACAGATAAACATTATCTTAATAATTGTCAAAATGTACACAAGAGACCGTGTTGAGATCACAAATGCTCTTCCTTCTTGATACCCTGCATATGGAACTGATGTCCAATCGTTCAGAAAACATTGGACAGTTCAGCGAGAATGATTAGTAAGCCTCATTACTGCTTCACACAGCTCAGCGGACAAACACAGAGGAGTGTATAATTCCACCCGGCGATGAAAACTGTTTTACGTTGCGTACCACTCGTTTGAAATGAATATGCTAATGAAAATTGTGTGGATCTCTCTACAGTAACTTTGTTACTGTTGTCCCGTTTATTGACACTATACTTGTAACTGTTCGTTATAAATGATGGAATAACATTTTTATTTGCACAATTTAAAGGTGGGTAAGTTCAAAGTGATTTCGCCCAATCATAATGTGAGGTACTGTTAGGCGTTTTCAATTCTTTGTAAACTATTTTTTTGTCATATAAGCAACCAAAATAGTTGTTATGTTCTCTCATTTCGCAGGAATCATTTATAAAGTAATTTTAAACAGTATTTCAAGAAATTATCGTTTTAAAATCGTGCCTAAATAAAGGCTATTTCTCTAATGTTATATTTTTTAACGGTGCCTTATGTTATTTCATACGACCGAATGCAGGCTAAACAGGTTTCTACTTGATTTTGTATTTGTCCAAGTGTAGCAAGAGGCCCAAAATCTGAAAACCTTAAAAGTATATTTTCCAGCTTCTCCTATAAAACTTTTAAGAAACGTGTTATTTTCTTTCCGTATTACCATTATATAAACATAAAATAGTGACAATATGTGGCAATATTATTTCAATATTACTTGATTCTTTCAACAACGAGTAAACTCACTATTATTTTGGGTTTTAGGATTAAGTTATTTTGTCATATTTTCCTTAATATCAGGTTGTTGTTATAATGTCCACCATAAGGTACGGAATATTATAAAATTATTTACCTTGACCAATTTCTATTGAGTTTGATAAAAGAGGTCAAGATTTAATTTTCTCAGTAACTTCTCAAGTTACCCTCACTTCATATGTTATGGTAGGTCGAATTTAAACTTGACTGTATATTATGTATAAAGTGTATGAAACCAATTGTCATGTTCTCTTCAAGCAAGAAGATTAGGCTTTAAAAGAAAACAGTAATTTATTATTTCAGTATGTAAATAATTTATTTTGAATATTTACATGTAAACTATGGGAAATATATATGTGTTTTTATTGTAAAACATTTTCCACCATCTGTTGACCAATCACTGTAGATATCTTTGAAAACTGGTTTTACTATAAACGGAGGAAGGTGGGAATAAGAGTGAAAATAAGAAAGGAAAGTAATTAGAGAAAAGACGCCGGTATTCATGACGGACTCCATGTCCATCCATTCCACGCGCAACTTTGTAGAACTAATTTAGAATTTCCTTAGAGACCTAAGCATTTGACACGTGAAACTAAAATTTATATTTATTCACTCTGAATCAATCACAATCTAAACAAGCTAAGATATATCAGAGTGACAACCACTCGACTTTGGAACACAAATAACTCCACAGTGTCTGTAACACATGTAACGAACGCATGATTTAAAACTGTCACAATCCGATCCAAGTCGGATATATTGATTCTAATCTTGCTCCATACTGTGTCACAATGCTTAATTTGACCTATGTGTGTTACTAGGTCTCTTAAAGATACATGGTAACCAAAATTTTACTGACAATCTAAAACCGTACGCGTCTGATCTGACTGCCTGAAATGACCTTGTTTGGAATCTTATGCTTTGGTCATGGGTTGTAAATAGCCCCAACTAATGAAGCCAAAGAAAACAGAGTCCGTCAAGGCTGTGGGGAGTGGTGACATGTGGGCTCTAAGTTCAAACCTGTCTATTCAACATAAAATAGCTCTGGCCCATTCCCCAAAAGTACAATAATTAAGAACTCAGTACAGTTATTTATTCCTTATTCCGCTTGGATGCGTTTGTACGATATTTACTAGAAATAATTACCTTTGCAGTCCCCAGATCAAAAATCAAAACCGCATATTTAGTAAACTAAAGATTTAAAAACTTTTTCCTTTACCTGCATTTTACCAGATAACTTTCTCTCTCCCAAACTGGAGTGTCCCACAATGGCGGAAAAATAACTGATTACTCCTCTGAGTGTTCGTTAATATAGTGTGGATAGCTTTAATATCAACTGTCTAAAGTAATCGGTCAATAGATAACATGATCATGGATTATAATCCTCGACTGTATTAGACTAAGTCTATAATTTATAACAATAGGTTCTTTCACTGTGCGGAGCCAAAAGTAAAAACGAACTAAAACTAGCAATGTTTCTCTAAATATATTATTTATAAATAAATCTTGTGTTGTCATGGTTGAGATGTGAACGCAATGTTCACCTCATAGAAAAGTCACCTCTGTTTTACTGCTTAAAATTTGTAATCCATGTTCAATTTTTGGATATTGAATCTGAAAAAATATAACTGTGTCACAAATGTACTTGACTGTCATTAAACTTGAGATTTATTGTCATCAAAGTCAAGAAATTTGATAACAGAATAAGGGTACGCCTCAAATAATACTGCCACACTGCACATTATTTAGGTTTTTTAGGTTTTTTTTAGGTCAAGGACTTGTTGCTGGCTGGTCTGTAGGGGTGACGGATGGCGGTGCTCGTGGCGTGCTTGTGGTCAGGCTGTGTATTTGAGAGAATGAATGTAGCAATAACGAGAAATTCTTTAAAAAGTAGTCTGTTAATTTAAGTTTTAATTTAACTTTGTTTGAATTTTTCTACATATTAAGCTGATAAATTTTACTTTTAATTATTAAATAGTATGTATATATTTTGGTAAATTTTTAAGCATTTATTTTAATTTAAAATCTGTTATTAGTTAAGATCATTCACTGTACATATATCTGTATATTATGTGAGATTGAGTGGTAGAGAGGGCTAAATAGCCCTAGCTCCGCCTCTTAAATAAAGGCATATTTCATTTCATTTAATTTCACATAACATCCTACCATACATAAAACAGAGCACGATTTATCTATGATGTTGTCTACATCACATAAGACGAGAGACTGTCTTTGAATTTGAAGTCCACAGGCCTGTGTTGGTTTTTGTTGATTTGACTTTTCAAAACTGAAAATAGGATATATTCCAATCCTCGGAACATATTGCTTGTAACACAAATCTCTTTGTAACACAAAATGATCACAAATATCCTAAATCCTGTTAAGCTTTCCAATCAACAACCGTTGTTAATAATAAACAAACAATCAATTAATTAGTTGTTGCACGCATTATAAAAAACGAGCATTGTGATAATTGATGACATACACTAAACAGCTGGAAGTTGATTGGCAGTAACTGAAAAATGTAATGAAAGGGTGAAGTCATAATTAATTACATGAAGTTAAACGTTTTACTACAGTTATTATAAGTGACTTTGAGTGCGCTTGCCGAGGTCGTTAAAAGTTCTCTTGATTTAAAGAGGCAGAATAATTGTTGAATGAGTAACGCAACATTAAGATGAAACTAATTCATCTTAAACTTTTCTAATCGGGCAGCAATAAATTAGCAGAATCAGTCTCTTTCACAAGTTTGTATATATTTAACACTAAATATGTACTCTTTGATGTGTTAAGAGTACAGATATTTTAAACGCAAATTTTGTTACGCATACTTGCATGGACAGCTCAATTTATTCAAGGGAAACTTTATTCCAGTTTCAATAATTTTATCGGTGTTTAAAAGTATAAGTATCAGTTAAAAATATTTAGTATAAGAATCACGATAAGTTATGTTAATTCGTTTGTCAGTAATTTGATTGCCGTGCAAGTAAGAGTATGGGCGTTCTTAAGTGAACATAACATACTATTAAGTCTATTAATTCTTTATGGGAAATTTAAATTTTGATCATAAATGCGATCAATTCGTGTATTGTAAATCATTACAAGGTACGATTGTGCCACACTTTGTTACATATCACGTTTGCTGAAAGCGCATGCCAAATTCAAATCTATACGTCACTGCGTTCTCGAGATATCATCCTGAGATCTCTCGCTCAGCCAAATCCAACGGGGATACATAAGACATTATCAAACTCTTTATTGCCTGTGAAAAATAAATTGACATAACTGGATATTAAAAGAACTAAAAGATAGGAACTGAAGTCTTTCTGAACAATAGAATAATGTAATTTTATTACATCTGTTTGCATGTCATACGTAAATTAACTATAAGTAATAACTATACTTTTCTGTAATTTTTTAAATAATTTCATACAATAAAACAATTTTCTCGTTACCATCATGGTTTCTCGTAAGACTGGAAAAGAAGCAAGAAGCTTCATTTCTATCTATATGTTTGCCAACGATATAGAAATGAAGCTTCTTGCACAATGTCAAGTCTGCTAGTCAGTTCGTTTTCGAGATATCGGGCTGACAGTCAGACAGACAGAAATTCAATTTTATCGGCCTATACAAATGATAGGTCTTAGTAACGCCCGAGCAAATAAATGAAAGTTAGGTGAATACAGTTTCTCATTAACGTTTATCTGATCTTTTATAACTGTTTAATATCCCCATAAGGTGTAAACTTTAATAAGCGGCCTACACTCGTAATTCGGTTGTTTTTAACGAATGGTTCGATTGTTTTTATGCGAAGGAATAATTTGATAGATATTACAATTTATTTCAGTTAACATATGATTTCAGCTTATTAGTTAATTTCATTGTAAACAACAAATAACAAGAAATAACTAATATTTTGAAAAAATGGCGATTAATATGAGGAAAATATGTGAGTTATTTCTTACAAGTGACGATATTTGTTTAAGTGGCTTAAAACATAAAAGCAAGATTTTTACATTACCCTGTCCAAATGGTGGTCAAAACAGATGACGTATACATTGTACTAAATAAAAGATAGATTTTTATAGTAGTTTATAGTAAAAGAACTGTATTTGTTGATAATAATTAAATACTTTTCTAAGCAAATAGTTTGTTTTTAAGTATTATATTATAATATTTAATGGATCTACTTGCTAAAATGTAAAATAATTTACTTTTATGCAAGCAACCGTGAAACGTTTATATGAATTGAAGCAGTTTTGCTATATTAAATCTGTCATCTGTTCTATCGACTGACTCAAAAGAATCATGAAGTCACAATTCCTTTCTCATCCTTTGCAACAGTGAATGGAAAATGAAAGTAGACAATATTACAAAGAGCATTTTTACGATTGAGAAAGTTATCACTATGACCAATTTCACAGTCACAACTTTTAAGAAGGTAACAGATTAGTGATATTAAAGAGGTTGTTAAGAGAAAAATACTTTTTGTTGATCACCCCTAAAGTTAAGGTAGATATCCGTATTGACTTACTCAAAACTACATTTTCACAAGAATAGTTCTCTAAAAAGAGCTACATATATAAGTATATAATTTTATCATTTCTGTACTTTTCACTTCTTTCATAACCATATTCATGATACTAGGGACAGACGCAATTAATATTTCAGCCAATACCTGCTATAAAGTATTATTTGTGTGACTAGATCAAAGAGATTTATGAAACTGTCGGTCCAGGTACAAATAGTTGCTCTGTGGCTGGTTACTTTCAAGCCTACGCCAATTCCTCAAACTCTTTTCGAAATGTTCTATTATTTAAAACAATTTGACAACATCGAAACCCTGTGTAATTCATTGAGTAGTAAATATATTTAATTTCTCAAAGCACGGCCGTTTTAGTAATTTTATTTCTTAGCAGGTTAGAAGAATAGGATTAGGTAGGCCATGTAGCCTTAGGAATCCTTTAACAGGATCCTTAAAATACAGTCGATGACCAGTAGCTCTGCAGAAACAACAAAAACTGCTAAATAGTTTTGAGTGGTTAAATTATAATCTTAATATCATTCCTTTCCTATAGGAATATATACTGTTAAATAACAAGCCAAATTATTCTGCATCATACTAACATTTCTTGTAAACCATAAATATTAAAGAGAAGTCTTATTTGATTACCAAATTTATGTATGAGAAGCCCATCAATCTAGGAACTTACACCATTACATTTTTTTATGAACCATGAATACTATCTGGATGAATAAGCTAGCTATGACAGTGGCAACCCATCCAGAAGTAGCCATTCTTGTCGTTACTTGATTCGATTACTTTGTGACAACCGCTGTATCCACTAGACTACAGTTCGAGGACTTCAGCTGTGCGCGTAACCTGGAGTGTGTGGTGATGGGCGGGAGGGGTGGCGGGGTAGCATTATGCGCTGCGACCCGAAAACATTTCCTTTGACTCATGGTTAAAACCCTCCTTTCAGGAATTGTATTGGCCCAAATAACTCATCGCACTCGCCACAATAAGTCTGTTTTGTGACAGTGCTGAGTGTAGCTTGTGCTTCGCTTTTACCGATAATGTCTGTTAAGTTAAAGTCAAAAGCCTATTCATAGTCAGGCTCGCGAAATTGTGAATAATGTTTATACATTTATGAAGGAAGAGGCAGACCATCAAACTGTTAAAATTCCGTCAAAGGCTCGCCAAAGAACTGCTGCAGCAACTGGAGTGCCAGAGCGAGTTGTGACTAAAATAAACAGTTAACTTAACAAGTTGAAGGTTAGTAACATGTGTGAGGCAAGTTTTACTACACCAAACAAAAACCGTCAACGACGTAGAATAGTTGACAATTTGCATGTTGAAGAACATCGAATACCGACTGCAAAACTTTTGAGGGAGGCGCTAAGGGACAAAATATATATTTCCAGGGTTGTAAGAAAAGTTTTAGGTGTGTGTTAAAGGACCTGGAATTTACTTGGAGAAGGACGGCAAACAATAGGAAATTATTAATGGAAAAGCGAGAAATCCGAGAGAAGAGGATAACATACTTGAGAGCGTTAAAAAATTACAGGGAGCAAGGACGCCCCATAATTTATTTAGACGATACTTATATACTATCGTCTCACGTATCTAACCAAACTTGGTCAAATGGCTCAAATGAAGGGTTACACGTGCCGATTTCCAAGGGCAAGAGACTAATAATTATCCATGCGGATGAAGAGAAAGGGTTCTTGCCCAATGCTTTTACATGTTGGAAACAAGCAACCATAGTGGAGACTACCACGAAAATGTGAATGGGGACATTTTTATGAAGTGGATAAAGGAAAAAGTGTTACCGAATTTAGAACCAAATTCAGTACTGGTAGTCGATAACGCGCCCTACCATAACATACAAATTGATAAAGCTCCTACTTCTAAAAGTAGGAAGCAAGATATGAAGTTGTGGCTTTCAAAAAACGGAATACCATTCTGCGACGATATGCTTTTATCCTGAACTCTACAAACTTGTGCAGCTATATAAACCAAGGCATGTCCGGTACGCCTTGGACGAAACTGTTCAACTACAGGATCATGACATCTTACGACTTCCGCCCTACCACCCAGACCTCAATCCCATTGAGTTAATTTGGGCCGAAGTCAACATTATGAGGTTATGAGAAATACATCTTTCACTGTGTATCAAGCTAAAGCTCTATGCGAAGACAAGATATCAAGTATGGGCGCAGAAGAGTGGTCAGTAAAGTGCAAGCACGTAGAGAAAATCGAAAGGGACTATGCAGCCGCAGAACCCCAGATTGACAATATTATTATAGAATCCCTTATTATATCAGTTGGTTCGGATACAGACAGCAGTGACAGTGACCCAGAAGAGGAGGACAACTTGAGTGGAATTGAAGAACTCCAATGAAAAAACAATCATTTTAAGTAACATTTGTTATTAGAAAATTATATTCTAGCATTTAAATTAATTAAATATTATTGAAGTGATTGTAAATTAAATAATAAGAGAATACCAATAATAGGACTTATCCTTGTTTTTCAGTTGTTATATTGTTGTTTAACGTGTTTTTGAAAATAACGTATGTGTGAATAATAATCGGCAAATCGAAATCGTGAGTTTAAAGTCGTTAAGAGATTCTTGCGCCTTCATCTCAGCGGCTAGCACGTAAACGCAACCCGCCACACAGATAGCGTTCGTTTTTTGAAAGGGTAGTATTAGGGCTGCACGAGCACAGCTAAATTCCTCCAACTGTACCCTGTTGGCAGATACGCTTCATTTGTCAAGAGTATGTGTGTGGGTTCGTGGTTGGAGGCGTATGTTAGCTTAATGGTTTATTGGCCAAAACGAAAAGTAATACAGATTTTTCTGAACTATGTGTTGGATGACTTTTAAATTTAGATTGGATTACTAAATGCGTATATAAAACAATAGTTTTCGATACTTAAAATTTACGTACAAAATTCCAGGAATTCTTTACATTTAAGTTTTAATAAATATACATGTGTAAAAACTATATGAATCAGAAATAAAGTTAAGGGGTTAATATCGTATAATTTTTGTTTATTGACATTTGAAAAATTCTTAGAGGAAAATCATTTCAAGAAAAAAATCTATATAGGAAAAATCTATTTTCCTCATTTAAATTAGTGAGTATTTGGGTGCTTAAGTGAAATAATATGTGTTAAAATGCGGTATGTAGAGTTACCACACACTCACACAGTATAAAAAAACATGTGAAAAATGTAGAAATGGGCAAAAATGTATCCCTTTCAGAGTTATTTGCTACTGAGATAGTTATATCAGTGGTACCTTTACATGGAGATTTGCTACAGGGTTAGTCCACTGTCATATAAATTCAAACTGTAAAGCAACATAATGAAGTATGTCACATATTGTTGCAGTAGTAGTTCCAGAAACGTAATTCACTGAATAAATATAATAAATGATAAACAAATAATAAAACATGAGCAACTATAAAGGACATAATACATAATTTAGTTTCTTAAACGTATATAAATGAATAATTTTATTGCAATTTTTCTGATTTAATTTTTTGCTGGGGTATCGTAGTCATCAAGATTTCCATGTTAAGTTGACCAAACATTTTTTTCTAGATAAAACTTGGGATATTAAGAGTAAAAGTACAGCCACATAATTATTTTATTATTATTATTTAATTATGATTTTATTGTTGCAGAGACATGATTCAATAGTAAAAACTAATGAATTGCATTAGTATGGGAAAATCCTTGATTCGCAACATGTTTAGAACACATAGATGTCTTCCAGATAAAAATGGCCTGTAACTAAAAACACAAATTTAAAAAAATCTTTAAATATTAAGCGGTTTGTATCCTTAAGTCGTATGTTTGATCAACATGGCCCATTAAATGGTATAGATTTTTAACCTTTTAATGAATGTCATTTTATTGTGGTATAGTCAATGTTTAATTTTTACAATACCTTTTCACTCTTCATCAAACCATTAGTTTTTTTAGTTTTAAGTCAATGAGCCATAAAAAATAGTCTTTGGGCTATGTTTGTGGATATGCTGAATGTAATATTTTGTTTAAAATCAATTTTAATTGTTTAATTAACAGTTAAAATAATTGAGACCTGTAGATAATATTTTCAAATAACATAAAATTGAGTAAAGTATTTTGATGTGAATTATTTTTAATGTATACTAGATCTGATGGCTTTTAATAACATTTGATACCACCTTATCCGGTTCACATAAAAGATTTAAGAGCTTTAATTACATCCGATGCAATATAACCGTAAGGAAACAAAGTACTTTAATTAGCCTAACTAAGTTTGTATGTTAAACAAAGGATCTCATCCGCTTGAGTTTATTGTAACTCCCATAAAATGTTTACCTCCACTTAATAAAACATGAGGAACATTAAGGAACTGTTTACAAACATCCTATCTAACCCTCTATACACAAATGTTTTTCTTTCTTTAATGAAGGTGGACTTGGCCTGATTTTGATAATTATTATAATATTAGCTTACTATTTTTCATGCTCGAAAGTGTAATTGTCGAACTTAGATATGTTGTGTATCGCTTTTCATATACGATGGATTATGGTTTTAACAGATAAGTGGATTTTAAACAATTTCCATCGTTATATGTTAAAAAAGTTTAACATTTCGTTTCGGTAGTAGAAATCTACTCTCTTCCTCTGATGTCAAAAATCTAAAAATTGTGGCAATATGTTTAGTGGCAACACATTGACGAACATTTTAGTTAAATGCTTCTTATTACGCCTTAAAAATTTTCCGGAACTCTTAAAAAGTAGCGTACAATTTCATGCTCCATTAAACGATAGCAAATATCCGAGATCTCATTATCCATTGCCTATATCATTGTGATGTTTTCGTTGTCAGCTTAATTGGCGCTTCCCTGGAGTGCTGAAAACAAATTATAACCTACCTGTTGACATTAACAACTGTATCAATTGGTTATTAGTTCTGAAACATTATAAATTCAAAAGAGGGTGCTCAGTGAGCACAAATATACGATTAACCCAGATTGTTTAGAGAAAATTCAGCAGAAAATTTGATCACCTAACACATACAAGGAATGACACGTATTTTTATTTTTATATCAAATTAGCAGTTACCTTCAAAGGCAATTTTACAAATGGAAGGTCATACACAGCTTTCTTAGGAATAACATTTATGCTGTGATATATAATGGAGCCCATATTTTTAAAACATAAATACACATATCAGGTACCATAGTTGAGAGATTCAAAACGTAAAAAAAAACTTAATTAGTTTTATTTTGGCTTTGTTATATAAGAAATATATAAAAGTCTCGAATACTTAATTCGCTGAAAAAAATGTCTGTTAAGATTAATTTTCTATCCACGGCATTTCAAGTGTAATAGCTTGACATATTGCCTGATCAAGAAAATACATACCAACTTCAAGTTTTTCAAGTTCCATACTGATATATTACTTTTTTCCCGATAAAGAAACATATAACTTACGTCCAACCGTAATGTTACTGTGGTCCATACGAACGATTACATTCACTTCCGCTCTAATTTATTTACGGTTCTACGGTTGAATTTATGTATGCACTGAACAAAAAATATATATACGTTTTGGAATTAAACTTAGATTTGAAAGTGTTTTTTGCGGTCTGCGATGTTTCTGATGCTATAAAAATATTAAAGTTTACCCCAATCAAGAAAATAGCTTTATAAATGCTAAAAATAATGTAAAATATAAAATAATAGTTATAATGGGTTATTCTTTGGAGATTGATGTGTGCCACCGCGGACTTTTTTGAAGGCCTTTTTGTAATGCACAATTCCGTGAAACAATATTTTGTTAAAAGTCATAAGGTTTAGTCAGTATTAACAATGAAAGCGTTAAAAATATTAATTCACGCATCATAAAAACTTTTCACTACATAATAATGATGATATTATTAATCGATAATAATTGTTATCGAAGTCGACAGTGAAAACCATTTCAAAATTAGTTGATTAGTTTAGAAAGTGTCATTATGTATGGCTGCAATGAAACACATTTCTATATATTATTATTTGTTTTTAGAATTCATAGGTAAAGTTTAAAATAGTTTTACTGTAATAATGGATACTATAGTAATAAACGTTAAATGGGGTATAAAGATCCATGTACCTTTTTATTCCACTTTTTTATTTTATCTAAATAATTTAAAACTCCAGTTGCAAAAAAGATGATTATTCTATATTATAACTCTGACTATATAGTCTTAGACTGCCAATGCTGATTAATAAAAGGGAACGGTGTAAAATAATTGGTAATATGACCATTTTCAGTTGGGTTACATGGTTATCAACATGTTGAATGTTTTTATTCAAAGCATCACATGTTACTGATATTAATACTAACGGATAATATTAATTTATTAGCACAAGTAAAAGTTATTTATTATTGCTATGCAGTCGGGATATAATACGAGTTGACAAAGTGAGTTCACTATGAAGGAAATACATGCCAAGCAAAAATACATAGATATTTACTTACGCCTAAATAATGAATATTTTGCCGAAACGTCAAATAACCAACGTAGCTCACAGATCAAGTAAACGTAAAACTTCCGGTGGTGAAGTATTACACCACTCAAATACTTAAAGTTTCGATTACTTCAGAAAAGTTCTAGATGAATGTGTTTGGTCAACCGTTAAATTGTTTGTGACAATCTCAACGGTGCTATATATGGGTGAGTAATAAGATGTTATGACCGAATGAGTATGGATATGAGTAACCCGTTTCAATTTAGCAGTTATGGCCTCTAGGCAACAGTTGTCGTGACTATATATTACTTACATTATACGCGCTATTTCTCATGTACTAGTGACTGTTTACACTGCAAGCATTCTGCTACAGAGTTCATTAATCCTGGTAAAGGCCATTAACACTTCCCTGCACATAAAGTATTGCTCAATATTCTTGGAAAACATTATATATTAGTGGTAAACTAATTTTAATTAACAGGAATTAAACTAGTTACAGTTACGAAAAAAGTTTAGAAGCAAAACTTGAGCAATGCGATCGCACTTTTCTTTTTAATATGAATAATTCATACGATATCAACACTATGCTATTAGCTGTTTACTGGAATCATGTTTTACAAATCTTTTACCTCTGCGTGCTACCACAGTTACTCATAGTAGAATTGCCAAAATGTTCTTTTACATCTTTGATACATTAGTTACGCGTGTAAGACATACGTAATTATTAGTAAAATAAAATTCATAGAATCAATGTACAGATAGTTGCTGGAAAGGAAGTCTTGTATTACAATTCGATACAAACATCCTCCGGATGTAAGTGGATACGCGCATCCGCCGAGACACCGATGATGAACAAACAGGAAATGCTTGTTCAAGCAGCGGAAATGCTTATTTATAAAAAACCGTGCGACGATGTAAGGGACAGCAATGCTGATATGAAAAATTGTTACTCACCAATTATGATGGAGAGATTTGGCAGAGGCGTGGTCAATGAGCTGGCAGGAGAACAACATCAAAACTGAAGAACAAGGAGGAGAGGGAGAAGGAGGACGGGATTTCGAAAAAGGAAGTTCGGGAGTGCTAGTGCTTGTGTTCGTGTGCGGAAAATATCTCTAGGCGTAATAAGTGTGAAGTGAATAAAATGTAAGTAATTTTAGGAACTTAGTATATATCAGGGTTCATTAATCATTTACAATTCCATATCTATTTAAATGTTCACAATTTAGAAAATGTAATTTCATGTAAATGTTTAGCTATTTTAAAAGAAAGTTTCTCACGTTAGTCCATGAAATCATAATTATTGGAACACTACAAAATTACTAGTAAATGTTTTTAATGAATTAAATTAAAAATAAATTGTAATGAATAATTTAATATTAAATATGTCTTCAAAGTATTAAGGTATTAAAATTTGTGCTTAATATGTCGGTTGACGCAATCAATTGTTAATTAAAAATTTTAATCAATTTAATGAGATGTTGTCACAAATAAAATATGAGTTGGTTCATTTGAGGGTATTGTACTGCCAATCTAACCTATTATTAAATCCTCTAACAGCAACCCTTGCTCATAATATGTCACAACCTTAATGTTAAACTAAACCAAACCTAAAAAACCTTACATGCAAGAGATAAGTCATCCGGTACTATAAATTGATGAATAGCAAAAGTGAGCCCTTGGACCGCTCTGACCTCTCTAACTCGACGGATCAGACATATCCACTCTAAAAAGTTTGCTGTGACAAGCCTATTTTGAAATTTTAATATTAGAGCACCCGGGCGGATATTTGCCTTCTATATGCCCACGCTGACACTTTCAAATAATTATAATATAAATAATAAATCTTCAATCAAGTAAACGATTATTTGGCAAAATTATTTTGCAAATTATATTTCATTGATTGACAATAAATGGAAGCTTAAATTATAGTTCAATTGGACTCAAATAGGCTATTCATTCACAATGTGCAATCATTAAAATGTTTTAGAACGCTGAAGACATAAGTTGAATTCAAGCTTGAACCATCAATTAAATTATTTTATTAAGTGAAGGTTGTCAAATGTATGTGTATTTGTATTCTGTTGGAATATGATGGTCGAGTCATCTGAATACTATGTTAGGTGACCCTTACTAATACTTAATGTATAATGTACATACAGGGAAAAGAGAATTGAACCTGAAATTTCTGCCCCGACATGCTTGCTCTAACGTGTCCACTATAACAGGTCCTCTTGACCCCCGAATTATTTTCGTGTACTGTACAATGTTAATATATTTATTTCCACTCGGCCACTTAATAAATCCATTTTACACTTAATAAGGCATTCATATAGCTTTAAACTGAATACTCCTATGTTGTTGAATACACTCTATCCTGCTAAAAGAACATTTTTAAAGTACATAATGACTTCAAGAATATATGGGCAAAACAAAAACAGCAACATAAGCCTCAGCGATCAACTAACGCTCTTGAGGCGATATATAAACCGAAGAAATTGTATCAACCAATGCGCTAATTTATGGAATTAGATTGATTAGTTAGCACTCCAACATTGTATGCCACTGATAAAAATAATATTACTTTTGATAATCATGAGTATACCTAAAAGACAGGGTATTAATTGGTCAAATCCAATTGTTGTCTCTTCGGTACAAATTCAGATTTTCTTAACTGTTTGTGTGTCTACAGCTTTTGCTAATCAAATTCATAAGGCATTCTTTTTGTCCAAAATCTATTTGTTACGTCCTAATTGGAGGTAATCATGAAAATAGAACATATTTATATTTATGTTCAAAATATGTTTAAGTTGTGTCTTAATTGGAGATGGTCAAGGACATAAACAATCAGAGGTTCATGGAAGCTTTTGTTGTTTAATGGAAAGTAATATTTTTTATATAGTTGAAGCCTTGCATTCTGTAAAAAAATAGTTCATGAATGATTATGTCACGGTTAGATTCGCTGTAGTATCTAGACAATTGGTAAAGTTTAAATGTCTATAAATGATGATTAGTGAGATTCAATACATATAATTTTGAACAGTGCAGTAATAACGTGTTATAAAACTCTAAATATATAATGTACTTGACTAGTCGTACAAATCCCTTGAAATCGGAACAAAATTTGAGGTGAAAGCAAAAAATATAAAACATTCCATTATTCTTGTCATATGAAAAGAATCCTATAGGAAAAGATTCAGAAACCTTTTTTGATCACCTTATTCGATATTGGATATTACGTAGACACAATGAACTAAGTGCCTGTTACGCATGTTATAGATAGCATAGGGTCGGCACTTACCAAGGCTTCACGGATCAAAGCTGATAGTTAAGATGTCCAATTAATTATGTAAAGGGTTTATTAACAGCACACCGCCTTCATAATTTACCAAGACCTCAGACACGGAGTATAAAGAGTGAGCCACACCCCGCTTCCGCTCGCCCGTACCAAGCTAGCTTAACAAAGAACGTGCTCCCATTGGAGCGGAGCGGGGCCCGACTCACGGAGAGAGAGCAAGGAAAGGCAAAGAAAGAACGTGGATGGCCAGCCATAGTGAAAATAGATATATATTTGAGAAGAAAAAAAAACAAGGGGACAAACGCAGACAAAACTACCCAGAAAGGTTGCCTGCTCAGGTGCACCTGGAGAACAAAACTATAAGTGGTCAACCCAGACTTATGGATAAAATTAAAAATCTTTATAAATTTAAGTTAGATAGAATTTAAAGCGCCAATTTCAAACAGGGCAAGCCAAAATCACCCGGAGTCCTGTGGCACAGGGCGGGTTCCTGAAAGGATAGAATTAACCTAAACTTAACTACTTAAAACTAGATAACAAACTGGATAACTAGGCTATCTATCTAGGCTAAAAACTTAAACTTAGAAACAGGGTGAAAACAGTTTGCCTAGAGTTGACAGAATAAAAGTTAAATCCGGAAAACATAAATCCCAATTTAAATTCCCCCAAATAACAGTTAGCCTAAGAAACAAAAAACAATGGGAAAAGTTAAAGTTGCCAGTTTCAAGGGTCAGTAAAAAAAAAACAATTTAGCGGCCTCCTAAGGCTGGGAGAAAAGGAGACAAGTTACTAAATAACACATAACTAATAAATACAAAACTAGAATCCCCAGAACCTATAACTTAAATTCAGAACCACACGCTTATTGAGGTTAACCTGCTAAACGAACAAATATAAGTAAAATATAAATAGCGAACAGTTACTCACTCATCAGTTGACACAGCCGTGTTTAGCCAGACATTTGGGGCAAAACAAAACCCAAAACTAAATAAAAGGGTAAAAACAAAATAAACTTCACTAGTAACGGTCTGAACAGAAGTGAAAGTCGCTACTCTCTCGATCCAGTCGCAGACGACACCAAAGCCTCGAAGAGTCAACGAGAGCAAACACCAACAACAAAATAAAACACTATAACAAAAAGAGTCAGGAAAACCGAAAGGGACACGAGAATTTGACCCGGCTCAAGAGAATACGAGTAATGTAGTTTCTATTTCTCAAAGGCTTACAGTTTTAACACTAAATCACTCACGTGACTGAATCCAGTTTTAATGAGAAACAGATTTGGGACTTGGTGACGTCAAGATGTCATTAAATATATTATTTTTTCAAGAAACAAAAATTTTAATCTGCCTGAATGAAAGTCTAGTAATTATATTGTTGAATACAAGTACAGTAAGTACTTAAATTTTTAACTCTAAAAAAATGTTTTAGGTGCCTAGCTAAAAGAAGGTTTTATGGTATAAATAGAATTTTCAGGAAAGGATAATATAACATTACAGTTAGATGAAGTTTAAACCAAGCAACAGGGAAATAGAATAGAGAAGTCGCTGAAAAGTTGAGTTATATTATTTTGTTGGTAAAAAAATACTTCGTTAAAGTTGACAAACTTTAAAAAATAAAAACATTAGCTTGCGATTGCAAGGTTTGATACAGTTGAGAAATTCAATTCAATCTCTTCAGTTCATCGAGCCAAATTACTTTTACTTTTGCCCATCTTTCGTACATAAATGACACAATTGAGGGTAAATTCCAGTCATCCTTACAGATAAATCTTGAAGCTGTAGATGCTGAACCATGGTAGTTATATGTATTTCTAGATTCAATAAAAACATTTCTTGGGTTGTTTGTTTTAAAGATATATTGCAGTTATACAATAATCAATCAACCTTTAATTTTCATTTTTAGCAATTGGAAATTTGACATCATTATACGTTACAAAATGTACACCACTACGTTTCATGGATTGATATTTACCCTTTTCGTTAGGTGTAAGATATATAATACAAAAAAGGAGTTAAAAAGTACAACGTATGGCAATGGACTACATCTAAAACTAATACAAAAATTATCCAGGACAAGAGAAAATGAACCCACGCGGTGCCATTGCACAGGATGCAAGTCACGACCAGGAGACGTCAAAAGCAGCACTATCATAAATAAAACCAGTACAGGCAAAAGTGGGATACTTATAAATTTGTTTAAATTATTTTAGTGTCAGTCCATTGCAGCTCGCTTTAGGGTTTACGTACATTTTATGTGTTACATTTCTCACACTTGACGAATGAGGTAGATACCAATCCTCGAAACGCAGTGTAACATTTTGTAGCATTAACGATTGCCAATACCGGAAATCATATTATTCTTTCAAATATATAATCCAATTTAACAAAGTGAAAATATGTAAAAGAGACTACACGACTTATATACGAAAACAGGAGACTCTTTAATTAGATATTACACGCTCGCGTAATTACTATCGATTATATTTCATTGGTTTAGATTGAGTCTGTAATAGTTTTATAGTATGTTTAATAATTGTTAAGAAGGATCCCCAAAACGAGGCAGGAATATTTCAAAAACGTTATCAGTGTATTGTTGTGAACCCAAAAACATAGATTATGGTTTTTAATAGATTTGTCATTTTTTATAAACTATTAAATTATAAAAACGTTTAACCTTACGTATAGACACTTTTAGCTTGAAGACACCCCAAAAACATATGTTTACACACACACACATATATGTGTGTGTGTGTGTTTGTGTGTTTTTTTTATATATGTTCACCCTAATCGTCCTAAATAAAAAGAACATACGACTCGTATAAATTCCCATTATACGAGTAAGATTACGTCATACTCGTCAGTATGTTTTAGATAATAGCGAAATATACAGTTTCAGAAATTAAAAATTATAGGTTCTTTTTTAGCTCTCTATCCTGGCTGAAAATATAAGTTTGGTAATGCTTAGGCATTACTATTATAATTGGTGGATAAGCATATTGAATCATAAGATCCCAGTACGTTATTGTAATCCCCGCATTTTATTTAAGAATATTTACTTGTGCTCCTTGTTGATAATTTGGGAACTTACTTATTAAATAATAAGTCAATTTTTGTTGTAGAATATTTAAAAGAGGTCTAAGAGCAATTAATCTTGACTACCGCCCGCCCAGATCTTTTGCAAGGAAATAATCTAGAAAGAAATTATAAGGGTACTTTCAGAAAACTCCTAGATTTCTGCGGGTTTATGTGATAGTCCAAATACCTGATTATTGAAATTTCCTTTGTAAATATCGAGTCTGCATGGATATTAACAGAATAAGTGATGTTCAGTAAAGTAGAGAATGGATTAGTTGCAAGTTGCATCAGCTTTACCATACTCTTAGTACATGACATCGCGTCGTGGTCAGAATTGTACTGTGATCTACGGGTAGAAACTGTCCAGATCTGAGTGATAACCATGGCCTGGACTAAATAATAAAAAACTGAAATTATTAACTTTATTAACGTAGCAATGTATATACTACCAAGTTGGCGAAGCCCTCTTATTGACACCATGGTGTCCTAAAAAACAAGACTAGTTCAAAGTCGAACATATATTTGTAAGAAACAAGATCTCTTTGTAAACCTACGATGTCAGTTACAACACAAGTTTGGTGGGGACCAGTAACTTGGCTCTCAGAAAGGACGATGATGAAGCACGTATGAGTGTATCTCCTTCAGCTATAAATTTCCACAAGGCTTTTACACAGGCCAATATTAAGACTTCAGCCTGGAAAACGGTGCTTCATTTCTCTATCCTTACACAAGATGCAGTCTTACACACTATAATATGGGTAAGTTACTTTTTTTTATAACTTTACACTTAAAACAAAGTAAAATCTTTAGTGGCTCATTAATTGCTTATCAAAGCAATAGAATAGATTGTGAGTAATAGTAAGATTAGATCCCGATTGACTTTATTGATCAACAAACTACTTGTCGAACAGTGCCCGTAATTGAAGGAGCAGTGATGCCAACTTACACAGATTATCGCACAATATAAACAGTTGGCAACATCCAAGCAGCGAGGTGCTTGCGTTTGCCTTTTTTAACGTTACCAGTTAAATATTAACTGTGTTATTGTGGGCACTGTAACTTAAGCTTACTTTCTACTACTGTGTTGGTTGCGGCTTGTTTTTAAATTACAACAATTCAATGTACAAAAGTATATTTCACTTCAGATATAATTATTATTCAGATATATAAGTTTTCACTTCAAGAAACGTCCAATTACATGTATCTGAACAACTGCAACTGGAGTCGTAATCACTTTTATAGCACTGGCTATGTCGCTGTTTGCCTCTAGTCGAGGGATTATATCGGATAAAGGAGTTTGACTTTAAAGTAAATTAGAAGTAAACTGAGATGTTCTTACTTGTATGCTCCCGTATTGGGCATTTAAAATAAAAAAAAAACAAAAGCAAATCTCTAGCTACATTAGGTTTTCCCAAAACCTAACTCTTCTTATTATCGTGATAAATTTTTGAAAAATAAGTCACGGGCTTTTTATCACCTCCATAAGTTTGGAACATTCGTTAAAAACAAAACTCTTTGAAAACATTATATTTTATAACATTACAATAATTGTTGTTATAGTAAATTGCATTTTATTAGTGGAGTGTAAAGTTCTATTGAATGCTACCTAAAACGCTTCAATCAATGCATATCACTAAGGATCTGATAATATATCTTTATATATTATAATATTAAATAGTGCACTTTCACATTTATTGGACACTTAATTATCTAGTACTAAGCACAAAATATATTTATATTTTTATGTAACCACATTATGTAAAATAGTAGTACGGAAAAACAATAAATAATCGTAAACCCTCAGATAATAGAAAATGACATAACATATAACAAATACGGTATAACAGTAAAATTGTGAATTTGTGATCCCAGTTTATGTGGGTACAACACAATAAGCAACTCAATAGCACATACTTCAATCCAATGTTTATGCCACAACCAAATATAATGTACTTGAAATGAAATTACATTGCTTGTTTGTGTCTCCATCATTGTTTTAAGCTATTGATATTGATATTTTTTAAGTTAAACATCCTATTGGATGTGCTCTAAATATTTTGATGGCTTCACTTTACATATGCTTTGACTATCTTTAAACTATTTATCTAAATTAAAGTATGACTTAATTACTCTCTTTGAAGTAGGTTAGAAGTATTTCTACACGATTGCCTATTTATTACATACAAGGGCTTTTATCATTTCATGATGTGGTACCTAGTTTATATGAGGTTTTTAGCTTATCTGATTTCACCTATTCAAGCAAATAGTCCTTGAAATTTCATGGATCTCTTGATTATACTCATCTGACTTGGCAATCATACAAAGACAAACCGTTCACATTTGTACAATTTAAAATAGTAACCCTAAATAAGAGCAGCTGCGTTTCTCCTTCCTACGGTAAAATCAACAACAAGACGAACCATAATATTTCGTTACCACTTTTACTTTCTAAAAATGCAAATTAATGTTAACTATAAACGGCATACAAAGCTGACGTTAGTAATGGGGTAGGTTCCCCAGCCATTACAGCAACAAGATGGGATAAACAGACTCACTGCCGTATAATATACCGACCGTTACTGGCTGAACTTCCGCCACAAGGCACCTCCACTTCCGAGTTTTGTGTTCCAATTTCAGCGAAAACGTCTTACTGTTAGCAGTAAGCAGAAATAGCATTGAATTGTTCATTTAGGAAGGTTTATGGGGTCTTCATTAGATTATTATTTTTCAAAATGCTATTTCGGTTCTATAACTTCATAGTTTAGATATGTTTAATTAATTGCCAGTCATAATATCACATTCTAGTATATTATCTCAAAATAATGCATATATAGCTGGCATTACTTTTAAAAATAAAATGTTTTAATAGTTTAATGAAATTAAAAGTATTTTACTGAAGAAAAGTTATACGTGTTTAAGAATTGTGCTTCGATATTGGGTGAGGAGGCTGATACATATCTATAATGAAATATGTGAATAAATTTCAGAATACTACGTATGTTTTTTGGGAAGAGTTATTATTTATCTGTACAATAACTAATTATTTAGTTCACTAATTTTGTTTTGTAAAATTCGACATCAAGTTCTCCGTCAAAAGTTAACATCAGAAATTCTCATATAATTACTGAACTCTTCTCCTTGAATTCACATTAATCACGGTAATATCCTGGCGGTACACACGTCCTTAGGTGCATAGCTTTTGACAAAATTTAATAATTTAACTTAATAGTAGATTGAAATAAACCATATTGTTCAATTAAATTTATCTAATATGCTAATTGAGATCATTCGAATAACATGTTACCGTTCTAATTCACCCATTACATATATGATTATGTATATGATATATATATATATATATATATATATATATATATATATATATATATACAGGGAGAGTCAGAAATATGGTAAAATATTTTAAGACATGATTGTAGAGCTAAAAATAAGAAAAAAATGTTATATAAAGTAGGTCCGGAAACGCTCCATTAGGGAGTAATGGCTGGCGAAAGACTTTGCTTTGTTTTCAGTTCACCTGGTGAAATTAAGTGATTCTGAAATATTTTGTTCTTACTTTTTTAACTCAAATAAGGTGGATTTATAAGTAAAATTACCTGAAAGATCAAATAAACCCACTCTAGAGGTTTTAGTGTGAACAATTTTTGAGAAAAAGTAAGAAATTTGCCTAAAATCTAATAAACAAATACCGTCTTGAATGTTTGATGTCCAATAACATTGTTAAATGACCAATAAACAAATTGTTTTTCCTAATTCAGATTGTAGAGAATTTAACTCTGAAAACAACCATAATAAGCAAAGTTAACTAAATGTGTAAAAAGTTATGAAATAATAAATTCCAAGCTGATTATTTATGATTTAAAAATGGTTAAAAACAGCAGCTGTTTAAACATTTTTTAAATAATAAATAATCAGCTTGGAATTTATTATTAGATGTCATATGTCACTTCATTGTTGAACCAAACAACAAACTGTAAAGATATTGTGTGTTTGTGTTAAGTATTTTAACTAGTTATTTTCATCCATTTTTTATTAGTGATTTTGTGTTGTGCAAAAATGGAATGTTGTGCAAAATATTAAAAAATGGAAGGTGTATTCAAACTCTGAATTAGCAGACATGCATTTAATGTATGGTTTGGGACGCTGCAATAGTACTGTAGCAAGACGTCTGTATCAAGAGAACTTTCCTAACCGCAGGTGTCCAAGCACAAGATTTTTTACCACTATTCATCAACGCCAATCTGAAACAGGTTCTTTGAAAGTCTTCGGTAGCATAGTAATTCAGGCATCGCGCAATCATGTAGGACTGTTGAACTAAAAGAGTTGGTCCTTCATGAAACTTCTGATTATCCTGAAAAGAACACTGAACAATTGTCACTACAGTTCAAAGTCAGCCAATCTAGGATTCAGAGAATACTACACCAGTATCAGTTACACCCATAACCACTTCCAGCATGTCCATACTTTTTTGCCACGAGACCTACGCTCCCCGTGTTGATTTTTGTCGATGGCTTCTGGGAAAATGTGCTGATCCAAACTTTTTAAATACAATTTTGTTTACCGATGAGGCTCGCTTTACAAGAACAGCTATAATTAACTTCCATAACAACCACACTTGGGCAGACAGAAATCCTCATGCTATCAAACCTAATCATCCAAAACAACAGTGTTCAGTAAATGTTTGGGCTGGAATCTTAGCAGATCATTTAGTCGTATTCGTGCTTCCCCTCCCACGCTTAATGGCGTGGTGTACTTGAACTTTTTAAAGAGACAGCTACCTAACCTGCTTGATGTACCTCTGCCTTTGCGCCAAAACATGGTGGTTTATGCATGACGGGTCATCTGCGCACTACTCTCTAGCTGTTCGTGGACACCTAAATTGAGAGTTCACAAATCAATAGGCCGAGATGGACCAGTTTCATGGCCAGTAAGACCACCGGACTTAAATCCTTTGGACCTTAAAAACATTAGTTTATTCTTCCCCAATAGATACCATTGAAGAACTGCGATTAAACATTTCTAATGGAATAGAAACCATTAAACAGACACCTGGAGTTTTTGGACGGGTCCGAAAACTCGATGAGAAGACGCCTGAACGCTTGCATTTTGAACAACGGACGTCATTTTGAGCATCATCATTAATCTTCCGGAGAGACTCATAGCCGTTGTAGATATGTTTATTGTATTTAAAAACAAAATTATGAACTAAAAATATGTTGTTTTTTCACCAGCTGTTACCAATCAGATACTCATTCCTTATTATAAAAACAGCAAAAGTTTGCAGTGTAGTGTAATACGTGAGGAGTCAATTTCATAACTTTTTTTACACATTTAGTTAACTTTGCTTATTATGGTTGTTTTCAGAGAATTAAATTCTCTATAATCTGAATTAGGAAAAGACAATTTGTTTATTGGTCATTTAACAATGTTATTGGACATCAAACATTCAAGACGGTAATTTTTTTTTTATTCGATTTTTGGAAAAATTTCTTACTTTTTTTTCAAAAAACTGTTCACACTACAACCTCTAGAGTGGGTTTTTTTTTGATTTTTCAGGTAATTTTCCTTATAAATCCACCTTATTTGAGTTAAAAATTAAGAACAAAATATTTCAGAATCACTTAATTTCACCAGGCGAACTGAAAACAAAGCAAAATCTTTCGCCAGCCATTACTCCCTATTGGAGCGTTTTCCGGACCAACCTTTATATAACTTTTTTTTCTTATTTTTAGCTCTACAATCACGTCTTAAAATATTTTTACCAATATTTCTGACTCTCCCTGTATATATATATATATATATATATATATATATATATATATATATATATATATATATATATATGATAGTAACAAACACAAAATATCTATAATAATTTCTTTTTATCTTATGAAAGCTTTAACTTAAACGTGTTGTATGTATATTATCTACAAAGTATGTCACTTATGTATTTGTATGCTTTTGGTATATGTAAGTAATTTCTATTGTCTCTTCAATTACGAAGATTAGGCTATAAAATAAATAACCATAAATCATTATTTCATATATTTCATATTATGAGTTAAATATAAAGGAAACAAATACGTTTTTACTTGATTTTTTAACTATCGTTAAGGATAGAAACATTAATAATGAACTTTTTCTGTGTCATTCTGAGAACAATTCTTTGCACCATCTATCGATCAATTACTTCAGATATCTTTGAACACTGGCACAACTATAAACGGAGGCAGGTGGTAAAATAGGAGCGAAGGTGGTAAAAGAGAGTAATTATAGGAAGTACGTCAGTATTCCCATTATTGTCTCCATTTCCTTTGATTTTCATACTCATCCCACTACTTCGGAGAAATTTTGGAACTACCTTGGAGATCTAAGCACCTGATATATGAGACCCAAATTTAGATTTCTGCAATCTGAATCAATCGCAACTCAAGCAAGCCAAAATGATTTTGTTATCCTTTTTATACACAATACTCTGATTAGTTATATATGCTTTTAAAATTACATGTTAACTCGATATTGGCCGGAACACTGAGTGGAAACCACTCCACTTTGGGAATCAATTATGTCTTACAGTGTCATTGGCATATGAGAGGAATAATATAATACAGTCTAAATCATTGGATCGAGTAGGGGATAGTGATCCCAATCATGTTGTATACAGTATCATGATGCTTAAGGGGAGTCGGGTGTCCCTATCCTTACAATTGACTGTCTTTGATGTACCTTTTTGAAATAATTACTAATACCATAATTCTAATTTTTGTTTTAAATGAAAGCCTACTACTCCTTTCTCTATAATTTACATGGATGGTTTACTGTTTACTGGTTTAATATTGGTATTTTTATGATTTTTTTTAAAATAGACTTTTTAATCTTATGTAAATAGGTTTTTTTAATTCTCTAAAAATAAAATAAAATAGTTGCAAAAAATATTCTCCATACAAATTAAAGAGGACAAAGAGCTAAAAAAATAAAAAAAAAACATTCATATATCTCATTTGGTTCCTGTGAAAAGGTACATTAAAGCTTAAAAATCTTAACTTTCGGAAAACGCAAATTTAGGAGTAGGGCTAGAAATACTAGGTTCACAATTAGGTATGCTGGGCCTACGACTAACTTCACAAGTAGAGTTGTTTATACTGTCCTCCACTTCTTCTAGTCTAACTACATGACATTTTGGTGCACCAATAAACACCCTTTTATACTTCTTGAATACTTTACCGACTGCTCTAGGCGTTTTTGAACTAAAAGAACTGTAAAAATAATTCAATACTTTTTGGTAAGCAAATCACAATATGAAATGCAACAGACACACTTCAGTGAACAAATGTCAAATGAAACCAGCTGGGAGTATTACAGGGAAAGGCAACCAAATGATAAATCAAGTAACTATAGCAACCAAGAATACAACTGTACTATAACAAGTGATACTGCGTGGAGTTGAGTGAACATGCGAAACTTGTTGAGCAAGCGCAACTTTAAAAATGAATAACTAAAAAATTAATCGTCATAAATGAATGAAGTTTTCAGTAAAATACACAGTAGTAATTCAGGAATATAAACAAAAAATAACCTGGAAAATGATTTTTTAATTTTTAGTCACCTGACACCCGTTAATGTGACCACCATGTATTCCCAGTAATCAGCTGTAAACGGCTAATAGTCACCATGATCATTTATTATAATCCTCGACTGCATTAGATAACGACTATAATTTATTAACATATGTTTTTTTACTGTGTGAACTTAGAGCAAAAATTCAAACAAGCAACGTTACTGTAAATGAATCTTATGTTGTGATAGTTGAGATAGAACGAAATTTTCTCCTTTTATAAACCTGTTTCACGGCATAATATTTGCAAACCATGTTAATTTTGTGACATTTAATTACAAAAAAATATTAGTGTTGGACAAATGTAATCGACTGTCATTAAAGCTTCAGATTCATCACTATAAACGTAAAGAAATTTTACAACAGAGGAAGGCTACTTCTTAAATAATACTGAGACACTAGACAAAACATGGTACCATAGATAAAAAAGTGTAAAACGTGTTGATGCTATCAACACCACATACGGTGAGAAACGGTCTTTCAATTTGTAAAGTTCATAAACCTATATTAATTTGTATTTCCTTGACCTCATGTATTAAGAATTTAACACCTGAAAAAGAAACATTCTATCCATCCGAATAAAGTGCTATCCTTATAACATAAAACTATGACTAATTTATCTTGTTAATTTTTTCAATAAAATATCGATAATAATACATTCTAATCAAACAATTAAATATTTAATTGGTACACGCATTGTACATAAAGAGCAGTGCGATAATTGAAGACATACACTAAACAGCTTGAAGTTGATTAACAGTACTTGAAGATTTAATGAAAGGATGAAGTCATAATTAGTTACATGAAGCTAAACGTTTTACTAAAATTATACGAAGTGACTTTGAGTGTTCTTGCCGAGATCGTTAAAGGTTTCATGAGTTACAGAGGCAGATTAATTGTTAAATGAGTGACGCAACATTAAGACGAAAATAATTAATCTTAACAGTTTCTAATGCGGAAGTAATAAGTTACAAAAACAGTAAATTTCAAGAGTTTATAGATTTTGAAACTGAATATGCATTCTTTGCTGTGTTAAGAGAAATTATAATTTGTTTAAATGTAGAAAGTGAAATTTTGCTACGCATACTTTCATGCGTAACGGGTTTTCTTCCAAGCAAGCGATATAGAAGTTATATTAATTTTATGGATGTTTAAAAGTAAAATTACTAGTTAAAACTATATATAAAAAAATCATGCTACGTATTTTAAAACTTTTTTTAGTAATTAGAGTGCCGTACAATTAAGGGGGATGCGAGTTTTGAGTGAACAAAACAGACTTTAGATGGTGTTGATGTTTTATGGAGAAATTTACATTTCTATTATAAATGTGAACAATGGGCATGTACTAAAATATTACAAGCTAGCATTACGCCACATCACACGTCACGTAACAAGATTTGCTGAAGTTGCATGTCAAATTTCAAATCTATATTCCATGTCATTCTCGCGATATCACCCTAACATCTCTTACTCAGCTATACCCTATAGAAGATCATGTATAATTTTTTAAAGGTATTAGGTTTTTAAACATGTATAACAATGAATTTGATATATTTAATATTAATTGTTATTCATTCATAAATAATCTAAATATTATTTTTTTAACTTAAGTTAGTACCAAAGTTTGTTAAAGTGTTTAATTATTATTATCTATTGCATTATATTTTGAGTTTTTTCTCGTGCTGTAATAGAAACAGTTAACTTTTACTCAGCCTAATATTGATTTTGTATACGTACTTATATATTATATTGTTAATTATTATTAGTAACTTGTATTGTCAATACAGCTGTTTTGGGATAATATTCCTGTAGCTATTGTAAAAAAATAAAAAAATGAAACAAAAATCGACACGACGGTTTATTAAAGGCCCAATAAAAATTAAAGTCTTACCGTACAATCGAACACAGTAATTTCATTACATGTGTTACTACGTCATCTGACAAAATGACAAGTAACTACACACATGTTTCTTCAGAAACGTCATAAAATGCTTTCTTTATCACCATGGTACCTCGAAAGACCAATGTAAAAAGTTTCGCTAACGCTCAGGCAAAACCCACCGTGTGACATGCATTATGATCAAACTTGATGTTGCCTATATAGAAATGAGAGCTTCGTGCAAAATCTCAAGTCTAAAGGTCAATTCGTTTTGATATGTCATACGGGCAAACAGAGAGATATAAATGAAAATGTTCAGCCCTACGTGTGATAGATTTTGGTAACTCTCTGCAAATAAATAGAGATTATGTAAATACAACCTTCTGTTTTAATACTGTTGAAGCTTCAACACACTCTCAATCAAACTTTTTCATACTATGCGATTGTAGGGTATTATATACAAGACTGACTTTAACCTATCGCAACAAAATAGTGGACAAAAAGATCACGTATAAATTAGACTGAGCCAAAGATGCAATTATCTAGTAGTAAAAGAATTTAATGGTAGGTACTAGTAAAAATAAATATTTGTTTTTATAAATAGTTTGGTTTCCTTGGAGCATATCGTGATATTTAATAACCCTACTCGAATAAATAGCTCACTTATAAGCAAGTAACCTGAAAAAATTGAATATCAATCGATGCAGTCTTCCAGCATTCAGTCTGTAATTTCTATTGACGGACTCAAAAGAATCATGACTTCACAATTTCTTTTATATTCCTTTGCAACGGTGAATGGAAACATAAAAACAGAATATATTAAAAATCGTATTATCACAATTGAGCAAGTTATGAAATAGGAACAATTTCTCAGTTGCAACCTTAACGTAAAGAAAGTCCACAACAATTTTGATTAAAATTTAGGGTTTCTTGTTTGACACCGAACTTCACTTCGCTCAATCAACCGACG
This sequence comes from Homalodisca vitripennis, assembly GCF_021130785.1. Classification (NCBI taxonomy): domain Eukaryota; kingdom Metazoa; phylum Arthropoda; class Insecta; order Hemiptera; family Cicadellidae; genus Homalodisca; species Homalodisca vitripennis. The sequence continues at coordinate 134,146,259 of NC_060211.1, read as the reverse complement.
TTCAATAAAAATGTTATGTTATGTCAACATTTATTTTGTGGAAGGTCCATATCAAATGGATGAAATCCAAGGATACTTCCAGCATACTACAATGCAGGCTTTTTTATTTTGGTAAAGATCACTTTAGAATTATTGGGTCAATTATGATGATACACACACACACATATATTCATTTACAGTGAAATTGAAAGACTATAAATCAATATAAAACATTTTAGAATTGATTTAAATTTATATTTTATCTTGTTAGAACTGAATTTGTGACATTTGCTTTATTATTAGAGGCACTTAATCGAAGGCACTCATTAATTTAGATAGAAAAAGATAGAGAAATCCCGTAACACAAATTATTTGCATTATTTCCCTATGTCGTGGTTAAAACCCAACAATTTGTCAAAAAGGTTACGTAACCGTTCCATAATCTCCACAGAAATAAATAAAACTATTCACTAAACTATGAAGATAATTTAAAGGTTGAAAGAATGTGATATATATGAAGGATAGAGTGTTCGCTCGTATTTAGAGAAGTGACAAGCTAATGCACGCAGTCTAAATGCTGACATCAATTTGATATCAACATCATGATGTTTAATGACGTGCGCCACAATAACCAAAGTAATCACGCCGGGATGTACAGCGGTTTAGAAACCAATCACATCTACTCAAACATGCCCCAAGTCACTCACTATCGATGATCGATCGTGTATACTGCGGTCCTAAGGATACTCTACAGCTAAAACCGTTTAAGAAAATTAAATCAATAGGAATCATATTTATTATAAATAATTTTCCGTAAATACATTTAAGACACATCACCCTTTAGCAAATTAATAGTTAGCTTCCAGTAAGTTATAAGGTACTTTTAGAGAGTGTTAAAATAAGATAACAATTTTCAAAAATTTTATGGAATGTTACGATGAAAAAATAATTAAAGCTCAAAAAGGAAAGTAAATTATTAGATTTATAGTTCAGAAGGCTTTTTTGTTGGAAAGTTATGTGTGTTTTATTGACCTTATTAATATTGTCCACGCAACAAAACTATTACAACTCGTATTTATATATAACTAGGAAGATTGAGGCTTGAAGGAAAAATATCCCAAATCAGAAACTCCCCAACTTATCTAGAAATCTTGCCTAAACTAGTTACAGATACACCGTTAGTGGTCTGAATTAATGGTTGGTGAAGTTGGAGATTTGTTCGACGCATCCATCAGGCAACAGTACGCTTCATCAATTATATGATTGATGAAGAGTGGCTCTACTGAACTGCTTGTTATGTTTTGTTAAATAGTTCTGTGGAAGAATATCCACAGACTTTTAGACTATTACTTTCTAAAAAGTATTTATTACTGTTAAATCTCTTGTTTTACTTAGTGTGATAAGCTAGATATTGAAATGTTGGATTAGTTGAGGCAATGAGATTTTACCACGATATCTCAATTCTGATAAAACGCGTGCCTGTGTTTTATCCAACTAATTTCGATTAAAACCGAGAAAACTCAGAAGTTTAATTCTTGAGTACGACCAAAGGCGTTTTCAGTACAAATTATGTTTAAAAGAGAAATAAATCTCAACAGATATTCTGGAGGAGTTTAGAGTTATAACACCTTAAGATAAAACAATTTATAAGTTACACCATGAACACAACTATCTTAAAAATTGTAGACTTCATCTACTTACGCTTTTCAAAAACTCAACTAGTGAATCTAAGGAAATTTGTGAAACATTAATACAGTTATAATAAACTTATTCAAAGAGTTTCATGAAGTAGAAAATAAAAAAAAAAAAAAATGCAATTACAAAGATATTAGCTAGAAACCAACAGCTTGCAAACGCGACCTCTTCACGTAGGTGAAAGGGGTAGCAAGACGGGTAGGGCTGTGGACGTTTGATCACATAATTGTGTACATGGAAATTATCGATGGGAGAAAGATAAAACTTATAATACATTTTTGCCTATCTGCTTTTTGACGAAACACATTGAATAGACTATATAATTTAATTTTAGTTCATTCATCACATATTTAGAATGCCAAGTACAGTTTAAGATCTTAGACTTCACTATTAAAATTAAAACATACTATACCTTGGTTAACTATACTTTCAATATTCTATAGTCACTATAGTTAAAACGTCGGTTTAAGGTAACCAATTTTTTCATGAAATGAATAACGATATAAATAACAGAACATTATATTACAAGAATATATTATTATTGTATAAATTTTCGAGTGTATGAAAACATAATGGAGATTAACTTAGAAACATTTGTAAGAAACCACTCTCTAACGGCCATTCCTGTTATGGTGTTACCATCGAAATTAAATATATGATTGTTTAACTTCGATAGTTTGTATTTAGTAATGCATTTGACTGTAAACCAATTACTACTGTACTACTAATTATTATCATGATAATGGGCTAATTCACGCTCATGCTGTTTTTAATATGTCAATATATTATGATGGTGACATATCATTTCTATACGTTTATGAATTTATCAAAAGAACAAAATTACCAAAATGTTATCCTTAATGGTATTGCTCAACTATGAAATCCCTTATATATTTAAAGGCATGGATTAAAAAAATAGTCTAATAAAAAATACAGTACTAATACCAAACAGTCGGATTGGAAAACCTTTGGTTTACTCGCCTTAGTTGTGAGCATATATTAACAAGTAAAATACATTAGCCTTTGATACATACATCACGCTATTTGGCACAGAATATATTTACAAGTAAAACGCCTTTAACTTTGGATCGAAAAGCACGAAGCAGGTTCTACACTGGTTGGGGTTTCTGCAGTTCTAGAAAAATATTGAGTATACTTCTTTACTATTTTTACATTCATAGATTAACAATATCATTATTTTCTTGTATAACATTCCTTTAAAAATTTTTTTTTCAAATTTAAGAGTACTTTAAACTGACTCGATTCTCGCTTAGCTAACAAAACGTTATTCTCGAGAAAAACATTTTTAGTAATTAATTTTTAATAAAATGTAATAGTGTGAATATGTTTTTACTATAACTAGAAGCCTATGTCACGTATTAAAGATTTTAGGAATCTTAGGTAGATTTAGTATACAACATCAGCCTATTGGCACCGCTTGATGAAAACGTCAGCAAACATTTACCAAACTTAACTCCTAGAAACTGCTTTTGGAAAGTTGTATAGATAATTGTCCCAAAATATTCTTGCAACTTAATATAAAAATTGATTTCGGCTAGGTTCATTACCCACCTTGGCACATTATTTCCTTTAAATATGGCAGCCGTTCACATAATAAAATTGACAACCTTGTTATTTTATGTACCTAGAGAGAAAAGAGGCAGTTCTTTTCCAATGCTTATTAAATTTACTAAATATCTTGTAACGAACTATTATTTTGTATCTTAAACAGTTTTTAAGATATAAAATATATTTAAATTGTCCCACAAGAGTTTTTCTATTACCAAGAACTGGCTATAGGAGTGCTGAAACAAATTTAAACTTGGTGAAGGATTAATCTTATAAATGTCTCGACAGAATTCCCTGGCAAAATTGGCATGTCATTTTGTTCTACCTGTATTATAGAGGCCATTTAAACGTACAACATTCTCAACTCTGTTATTTATGAAGCTTGAGATATTTTATATTTCGAAAGCTTTTATTTACGTTGAGTAGATGTAAATTCCATGTAATAAATTAATTCAGTTGACACAAAATCTACTTAATTTTTACAAATGAGCCAGAAGGACTAGTTCAATTCATTTTGGTACATGTCCAGGCTGTATCAAAAGCCTCTGAAATACTTGACACAACACCAAGAATCGAAACATAATATCTTGAAACGTTCTTTAGCTATGGATTTATAAAGGATTTTATTTACAACACTCTCCATATCTATTTCGGTTTAACACACATTGTTCTTACAATAGTGACTTCCTATATGATATTAATTCAACAGACTAATATTCCATTTAAACAAGTATGACTACAAAGTGAATCAGACATGCACATAACTAGCTTATACGCATATCGACTAATAGGAAATTATTTTTTGAAATGTCCATTTATCATTTTCTACGACTTGACTGTGTTGAATGAGCTCGTATATTCTTGGAGGTCACTTTGGGGGTAAACTAAAAAAGTTCAGGCAGCCAAGGTATTCCATAAATTTTGCAGAGGATTTATAAAAGCGTGATATTAACAAATATCCTATAATTACGCTCCATAGATTATATTTGCAGTAGTTTTTATCCCCAAACGCGGAGAAACATTGAAATTACTAGACTCTGAGGTTGACATCTATCTCAACGTAACAAATGCCTTCTTCGAATCGAGCAAGACCATTTGCGATTGAATGCTGTCACCTCAGTTCTAATTCTAGGAAAACCTTTGATCTGGATTTGTATTACCTTGAGAGACTGTGTGGTTCAGGCTAAAAGTGATAGAATGCTCTCAAATGATCTCGTACATTTAACATGAAGAGCAGGTGGCCGAGCGGTCTAAGAAGTTTAACTTTGAATCAGAGTTAGAAATAGCGCGAATCCAAACCCTGTCTGTAAACGATGCAATTTTTATCATACCAATCAACTTTGTACAGTACCGACTCTCCTCCTTATTCTGTTTGGAAATTCTTGCACAGATCAGATGCCCATGAAGACGGACAGAATAAGGCTAAAAATGGGTTTGACCTTTTTATAGTAAAAAAAGCCTAGGGGAGCTGATAAGTACATTACTTGGTATTAAAACACACCCATGGAATAATTTTTCTGTGTTCCAAAAGTAAAAGATTAAAGAACATATATTTATGCATTATTTTATTGCTCTGAAGGTAATGCCTACTATTACATTTTTCGGAGATATGTTTGTATAACAAGTGCTAGCCAAAATATCAAGTGTGTTAACAGTTCCTCGTTCTACTACGTTTTCCCATTTTTGTATAGTTTACTTTGTTCAACACGTCCTGCTCATAACCATATACTTGGCATGAGGGATAATGCATAATTAGATATTTTTCCACATTGTAATCTAAAGTATTATTTATATTACTGACACAAAGTAATTTAAGAAAGTGCCGGACCATGTACAAATAGTTGCTTAGTGGCTTGCTACTTGTGTCAAACAATTTTCTAAACGTTCTATTATTTAAAACAATTAAAATACCGCATACTTGTAATTCGTTGAGTAGTAAATTTATTTTATTTCTCAAAGCATAGCAGTTTTAGTAACTTTAGACCTTATTTATCAGCTGTTTGGAAGGAATACGATTAGAATTTTCGGGTCTTTGTCGTTTAAGGGCCAGCACCTTACAAACATACTATACCTGACTGACAGTGCATTTAATCGTCTTTTTAGTGTTATTAGTTCGTAGGGCAGTAGTCCAGGTACTACTTCTAGTATAAACTCGTCTTATCTTATCAGTAATAAACGCGTGCCGCTTATCTTTTGCCTGTAATGAAACCTGCGTCAGTTCTGTCTGAGTTTTGTGTGTGTAAGCATGGTGAGTTGATCTGGGCTTGGACTTTGCAAGCTCGAGTTAATTTTTTTCTATAAGAGCAAGCAGCGCAAAGCGCTGCGCAGCGGGCAAGCGTCGCGTGATCTGAGTTTTGAATAGGCAAGCTAGGGTCTTTTGTGCTGGCCCTTAAACGAAAAAGACCCGAATTTTCCCAGATGGGCGTAAGAATTCTCTAATAGGATCCTCAGAAAACAATATGATAACCATAAGATCTTTGGGAACAACCGAGGGAAGATCTGTATCAGATTGAATATATCTATCACTTCACAAAATTTAAGTGATGAGATATATGATGTTTGATGGTTCACATCATATAATTTTTGTATGAGTAATATGCACCACATTACAAGGTAAATAGATATATGATAAATACCGCCAAGTAGTAGGCCAAATTATTTCCTTACATTAACATTTCCTGGAAACTATAAATATTAAAGGGAGGTATTGCATGGTCAATACAGTTATGGCTGAGAAGCCCAATAAATCTACGAACTTAAAAAATTAAAGATGTTATGAACCATAACTACTGGCTAGATGAATAAGCTAGCTACGACAGTGGTCATCCATCCAAGAAGTAGCCATTCTTGTCGTTGCTTGATTTTATTACTCTGTGACAACCGCTGTATCCACTGGACTACCCTGCTGGCAGATACGCTTCATCTGTCAAGAGTATGTGTGTGGGTTCACGGTTGGAAAACGGTCACACAAACAATATTACCGACGCTATGAGGCTATGCGTATTCTCAAGGTACATAACTGGTTGAAGATATCCTTTAGTTTATTGACCAGAACGAAAAGGGGCACACCTTTCTTGAACTCCCTTATGGAAGTATTTTAAATATACAAAAGGGACACCTAGAGTGTAAGAGATATTTCTTGTTACCAGATACGTATAGAAAGCAATAATTTTCGATACTTACAATCTCTGAATAAAAGTAAAACTATAAACTGGGGCAGCTGATTTAAGTATTATGTTATTAATAAATATTTTCTACGACAGCTGTTTTTGAAACAATTAGGAGACTGATATACCATGTGGTAAAGTATAGGGTCGCAATTCTTTTTTTAACATTTTAATTTCATGTGGAATTTCTCGATAAGTATTAAAATCAGAAATACAGTTCTCAAGGATTCAAAAATATACCATTCTCATTTTTCACGGACATTTTGAACAAAAGTTTAAGCGGAAAACAATTTTCAAAAATGCAGTAATTGAGGATAAAGTTAAATATATTTTCTTAATAAAATTAACGAATATTAGTGAACTAAAGTGAAAGAATATGTTTTAAAATGCGGTATATAGAGCTACCATATAATCCCATTATTACAATTAAATGAAAACGTGTTTAAAATATAAAATTTTGTATAAATTTCTCCCTTTCAAAATTATTTTTTACTGTGGTAGAGATATCAGTAGTTCAGTAGTTATGTTTTACATGAAACATTGTGTCAGTATTCCACTATGAAATACATTCTAAGTAAAAACGTGATATCATAACATCTGTAGATACTGTTGCTGTAGTAGTTCCAGGAACTTTTTCCACTGAAAATATATGATAAATTCAACATTACATGATAAAGTATATGCGGTGAGAGAATACAAAAATAATTTATTTATACGGTTATTAATGAATAATATTAATACGTTTGTTATGATTTACTTTTTTATGGGGTACCCTAATCATTTAACGTGTGTCCGAAATTATTTTTAAACTAGATAACATTTGGGGTATTTGGAGTGAAAGGCTCAGACCAATTTTATTGTTTTTGTTCTTTCATAGACAGGATTCAAAGTAAAAGGTCTAGCATTGACGTGGGACATTCCCTTAATTGAAAACATGTTGAGAACCAACATAGGTCTTCCAGGTACAAAAGTTCAGTAATTAAACATATATTTATGCTGTTTTATTGGGTTATAGTTCTCGGAGCTCCATAAGCGAGATAAAAATTATCCTGAATTGTTACTATCTGCGATTGTTTAATAATGTATGTGTTTTAGAATTTTTAGATTTATTTCCATCAGCGCATTTGGAGGTATGCATGAAACATCCAGCTGTAAACTAAAAACGTACATTTTTAAAAGCGTCTTTAATGTACCTGTATTCTAAATTAGAATGAATCGATTGTGTTATCAACCTTGCTCACTAAATGGTATATATTTGCTTGAACTTTTTAAAGAATGATATTTTTTAAGTTTAACCGTAGTTTAGTTTTAAAATTAAATTTTTCTCATAACCAACCATTAGTTTTACATATACTTCTATTACCGACAGTCCCTCGTCCCCTTAGGTTTAAAATGAGGGTTACAAAGTCAATAAAGCCATAAAAATCGGTCTTTTGACTATGTTTGTTTGTATGTAATGTTTATTTATTTTTATATCTGTCTTTTAGTAGAAAGCCCTTTTAAAAATCTTTGGAAACCTTGTATTTAATAATTTCGATTGAAATAAAATTAAGTAAAGTATTTTGACGTGAACTATTCTTAAAGTATAATAGATCTGTTGACTTTTAATTACATTTGATACTACTTTATCTGACTCAAATAAAAGGTTTAAGACCTTTAATTAGAACCGATGCAATATAACGGCGAGGAAACAAAGTACTTTAATAAGCCAAAACTAAGTTTCTAAGTTAAACAAAAGATCTCGTCTGCTTGAGTTTATTGTAACTCCTACAAAATGTTTACCTTCTCTTAATAAAACGTGAAGTTAAGGAAACGTTAAGAAAATCCTGTTCAACTCTCCATACACACAATTTTTTATTTTATAATGGCGGTGTGCATAATCTGAGTTTTAAAAAGCAAAATTATATTATATTGTACATATTAACAACATATGTATCGATTTATTAAGGTGAAGTTTGGTATTAGAATATATAGTATTACAATTTATAACATTAGTGTTTTTCCATGCATTCATGACATAATCTTGAAACTGATATGTTGTTGTGTTATTCATTCAAACAACAGCAGCTAACAATGAAAAAATCTTGAGGTTCTTATGATTTATGTCCAAATCTGATTGTTAAAACTGAACATTGAGTATTAAAGCTCAACTTTCGTGTATCAAATACCTTAAAAATTAGTATAATATCTTTTGTATTAAATAATTATAGCAGAATATAAGATCGAACATTTCAGAATGCCAAAAAGAGTTAGAAAGACTTAAAAGGGACGAGTTTATCAACTGAACTGCCGTAATACTACTCGGTGTTAACGTATCGACTAATCTAAAATACAGGCTGGTAACACCTGGTCTGGTGGTGAGATCTATTTTTAACAATGAAAAACAAGTTCTTGATTGATCAGTCGATGTGGAATTACAGATATTTAAAAAGGAAATTTAGACAGGTTTTAATTCATGCTCAAATAAAAACAACTCAATATTTAAATGTGAATATTTCCAGTATGTACCAGAGTTTAGAACCCCCGGAAGTTTCATTATGTATGGCTTTAATAAAAACAAATTTATAAATATTATTAAAACAAAAGTTTTAAGTGAGGCTCGAATAAGAACAACTCGAGATAAAAACGTATAATTCTTCCAGTATGTACATGATTTAGAGCCTCCGGAAGTGCCGTTATAAAAAACTCCAAAAATATATTTCAAAAAATTAGTATATGTTATTAGTTTTCACAGGTTAAATGCATTTTATATCATTAGTGAATAGTATTGTAAGAAACTTGAAAAAGGGTTGCAGCGATAAGAATCCAATAGAAATTCAAGTATCTAGCTTGGTGTCTCCGTAGCGGAAGTGCTTACACAGACTAATTCATATATTGAGCTTGGTGTCTCCAAAGCGGAATTGCTGACAGAGAATGAAGTGACACTGACGTGTTGAAAATCCTATAGCGATTCATGGATGGAGCTTGTTGTCTCCGTAGGGGAAGTGCTGACACAGACTGGAGTGGTGCGGCACTCGTTATCGTCTATTGAGTTTAGGAGCAATAAATATCTTTATATCAAGATCTAGATACTCTCTTTAATGCATGGGCCTGTGAAATTGGGTTCATCATCTAATTGTTAAATAAATGAGTAGCCCACAAGAGGCTAGGTTTAAAAAAATAATGTTCACACTTTCTTAACCGATTATTACCGAGTTTGATGATGTCACACTATAGCATGTGGCTCAGCGTTATGATTACCTGGTGTATTTCATCATAAAGACAACGATGTAATTAAACATTAATTTTTAACCAATCTGAATACAAATACATGTCATTTTAACATTTGACGTAGTAATATATGTAGCTGCAGAATTAAAATTTTGTAAAAAGACACCTAACAAAATGGCCTTACTTATGGTAAATTAAAAACTTTTTCAATAACTAGCAAAATAAATATATGTTATGTTTTTACGTCTTCATTATAACAATAAAATGCGCTATAAAATAAAATATAAAAATATAATTATTGAAATCACGGTGTAATTAACTTATTCACAATAAATCCTGAATAAAGTGTTTATTGACTGAATAAATAATGTTTCCCAGACACTGTATGCTCCGAATAACGTGTAGGATATAACCACTGGCGGCTTCAGTTCACAACTGTAATGACGGGCCATATCAGTCGTTACAACAACAACCCGGGATAAACGGGCGCTGTGCTGTATAATACCCTGGACCGTTATATTCTCAACTTCCTTGGCAGGATAACAATTGAAACAGGTTTTGTATTATGATACAGATAAAGCCTAGAAATTGTTTCCATTACACGATATAACAGCATTTAAATTATTGCTCGCTACTCCAGACGGCCTAACAACTGAATGTCTCTTAATGATGTCAAAACATTAGTTGTATATCCGGCGCGTTCACCATAATACATTTTCTCAATTTATTACAAGTCTAAAGGTTGAAAAAACGTAATATTTAACTTCGTATAATTCCGCAGTGTGACTCAGAGCCGATTAAAATAAATTATAATATATTTGTAATTTTAAGTTATCAAAAAGTTTTGTAGAGACTTGCATTTTCGGATTTTGTGCTATAAAATTTATTTTGAGAAAACCCCAAACGAAAAATTCCAGAAGTGAAAGGTCAAGTGAACTACCATAGCACCACGTTGACCTATCCATCCTTCCAGAAACGTTTAGTCTAAAAATGTTCGGCCAAGCTTATTTTAACACGGTTCTTATGATTTCGTGTCGTAATTCCTCAAAATAACTAATGAGCGAATGTTAAATCTGCCTTACAATAACTTTAAATGTAACTTAAATTGCGAGGATGATTTTATAAAATTTCTATGTGAGTTTAAAAATAAAAGAGTGCTTTATTTACGGAATGAGCTATGTATAATAAATTACGTATCCAAACGAGATAATAATTAATATGTAGTTTAAACAGAATCCAACACCGACTTTAAAATTCTTCTTACTCTGAATCTAAAAAATAGTTAAGTAATAGTTTTCTTGGAACTCAAAGTCTAACTGCTTCTTTGAAAGTTACAGCTCGTTGGTAAATAAAACACATGTTCTTGTCAAAGCAGAAATGCCTTTTAAATAACCGCAAACATTTCCTTTGAACTAAATAGGAGGTGTTAGTTTCTTGTAATTTATTTGAAGATATTTTTCTTTAAATTTCGTAAAGGTACTCTTATCTAAACACTTTAAAATCGGTATATTTCCTCTTTTCTGAATTATATTATATTTTTTTACTAAAACTTAGTATTAAATACTACTATAAAGTAAAAATAATAATATTTATCTAAATAACTATTAATTGCAGGTCATTAAAAGATTATAATTCAGATAAAAATGTTATATTTTAATATAAAAATACTAAACAGTATCATACTTATGTGTTCTGTTATATGAAATGAATTTTAAATGCGATATTCCGTACCTTTTCATGCAATCATTCATATATGGATACTAGCTCACCGCTCAAAACTGTTAATCCGTCAAGCTGAAGTCGTATTTTTTACACATATATAATTGAAAAGTTTGAAGGTGTACTAGTGTTATATTTTAAACAAAATAATGCTTTCTTTTTGGAATGATTTTTACGTTTTCAACATGTTAAAATCAAATGATACAATACAATAATACATCTTTGTCTGATTCTGGAAAGTCAAAATATGATGAAAGTTAAATACAAGCAATTAAGTAAGTAATAAAATAAAATCTCACGCAAAATATATACACAGACCTACCATGAATAAATTAAAGTACTGGTACATCCTGAATTCGAGTAACTCTATGACCTGTTGCTCCAGTAAGAGTTCCAGTTCTGATTTTCTTATATATCAGATGTATTTTAGATAGAATTAATTAAATATATTAATAATCATTGATAAAAGTATTGAATCATTCAATACTAGACAGTAAAAAGGTGCACGTATTTCCCCTATCACAAATCTCGAAGAGTTTGTGACACGTGTGTGTGGTTGTGACCAGTTTGTGTAATGTTTTGTATTCATTATAAAAAACCTAAATCACTAACTCCAAAATCACTTGTTACAACACATATACTAATGTAAAAATTCGTACAATGGAGACTGAAGATGTGTTGTGACTATTGAATATGAATAGTAAATGATTAAATATTCAACAATAGTCGATGGTTGCTCAGTATCAATATGTGACAAAATACCCGACGATAAGGAGATAAACTTAAAATAACTCTGTATAATAGCTTAAAACGCGTTCTATAAACCAGTTGAAGCCCTGAAAGATAACTGTAACTGTAATTATATTTCTATAACGTACTGATGCACTGCTTTTATCAAATTGAATTTCAAACGTAGCTAGATATGTGAAATGTTTTTTGACATTATTATTTTGATATAAGTATTCTACATTTCATTAGCGGTTCCTTATTTTATCATAGATATGGTTTCCCAATTGTTGCCTTACAATAATTTACCTAGGCTATACTTGCTATTTAACTACTCACCTCTCGATAATGTTATTACTTGTTTGGTTGGGCATTCTTAGTAATCAAATTATCTCCACATTATTGAATATTCATTTCAGCTCTCACTGGCTTTACTTTATTTATAAGTTAGTTGCACATTGCTGTAGAAATAACACGAGGGAACCAAGTACAAGCAGCACAAAAAAGTAGACAACTTTTACTTTATAATATGAATTTCAGTCGCCGACAGATTTAATAAAAGGCAGTAAGTGTATCTCAAATTGTTGCCAAGATTAGATTTATGGCTCGGATGGGAGAAGTCGAATCACACTTAAGGTTACCTGCTTGGGCATTAAGTTGGTTTTTTGATTAAACACAAGAGGTAGGGTGTTTACGCTATCAAACGTATCTCAAGTTCTAGAGTAGAGTTATGGCGCGCATGGTAGAAGGCGGAACACATTAAAGCCTAACTGCTTATTGGTTGTTGATTAAACACAAGTGGTGGAGCGATTGAGATATCAAACTTTCTGTAGGCGTAGAGTGGGTGGAAGATGACATAATCAAGAACTTCAGTGTTATAATCCAGGATTTATTTAACAAGAATTATTGACCAAATCGGGTGAAAAATACCGTACTCCAGAATTATTCGGTTACGACTGGTTGAAAAAACAGAATACTCAAGGGTTATTTGAAACTAATTGTAAAAAAAAATTGAGTTAACAAAGATATTTTCAGAAATTTTTGGACACGAATGGTGAAAAAATAAGAGTTAACAGCATTTTCCAGAATATTTCGTACACAGCTGGTTGATAAACAAGTCCAAATATCACAACTTCTGGTATTATTTAGCCACTTTCGGTTAAAAGGTCAGGTTAAGGCGCCATTATTTTGGATTATTCAGACACGAGTTACATAAGTCGATGAAACCTATCAACCCTAAATCAGCTGGTCAAGGGCTGTAACATCCCAAACAGCAGCGATTACTGTCTTCTGAGACATGTCGTGACGCTACATAAAGTAATATTGTAGACCAACCAGCCTCCTCTTCTTGTATAGGAGGATATTTGTGCTCTAATATGTACATTCTAAGGTTAATGTGACTGTGGGGTATAACATTTTCTGTCATCTTTATAGAAGTAATTTATTTAAAGATTAAAAAATATGGTGAGATACAAAATCAAGATAGCCTTCAATTTATATTAATTATACACATTAATACACTAAGAATTGCACGCTTCATAATATAATTGTAGTGAAACTAAATAAATTCAGATCTAAATATTCAAATAGGAATTACTTTTGTTATAAATGATAGAGTTCCTAAGTTCAAAGAATTTCACTGACAATTTTGTTTAACTTTTTTTAACTTCATAATATTTCTAATCAGTATCTTTTTTATAATTATAAAACTTATTCCAGTAATAGACTAATTTTACAGCTTGGTATTAAAGTATCGTTCAAAAATCCAACCAATATTATATGTTCTGCTCAAATAAAATACAGATTCAATTTGAAAAAGGCTTTAATTAGTAATAACAACATTACAGTAAAGCTTAAAACAATTTTAAAATACGCCGATTACCTAAAACTTCCAAGAGAAATACGGCAAGGTATACCTCGACTGGAACGGTAATTGAGTAACCACTAGAGGACAGATCGATGGGAGCACGGCAGATCCGCTTGACTAGGCATCACTTAATCAAGTGTGACGATATCATTGCTTATTACGAGCAAACTTAGTGAGTGCTGCATATCAGTATATTGGACGATATGCTAGTTACAACCGTATACACGTTTACAATTTTGTGTATTCTATAGCATGCTCGCAGAATATTAAAGTATTCCAAAAACAAATCATCGTGACTCTGTGCAGTATTTGATCGAGATAATAAAACAATAATAATATTTTTGTGAAACATAACATTTAATCTCAAATAATAATAATTATTTATCATAAAAAAGCGGTTTTTCCTGTTTTTATTATAATATTAATGTTCCAAATTATGAAAGTAAATTGAAATTTGACATGAATTGAGGCAAGGTTTTAACCCTGAAACTCAATGTTTTGGATATAAGTAACACGAAATCTTCCAACTAAATTTATTGAATGTCTAGAAAAGTATCAATATTACATTTATAAACTCAGTCGAAATTCTAGCCGCAGAACGAAAATATACACGATCTGTATGTTTCTATCAAATACCTTATATTATATTTAAGCAATAAATATGTATTTTGAGTGGTTTTCTTTTGAAACTGTAGAAAACATATTAAAAATACAATAAATCGATAAACAGAATCTCTAAATACCTGATGGTTTTATTGTTGATTTTTATTTACAGCATAATTACTTACATGCGTACAGCCAACTTGGAATAGTTCTCACATACCTGAAACAATAAGTTTAATTGAAAACTTATTATTATACTTGCTATATAAAATATTCTATAGTAAATTTACAGTTATTACCAATATACAAAATTGTTTGTCAGTTTGTATCAAATGTTAAGATGGTTGATTATCTAGAAAGAGGTGTCAGAATTTCTTTGAGTTTTAAATATTTTAGACGTATTAAGTGTTTGAAAGATAATTGTATATTTTAAAACAAATAACAATCCCAACTGGGCGATAGAGAACGTAATGTGGTAAGCCTTCCTATTTTCATCTGTTACTGAAGATGATTTAAAATAAATCATCAATAAGGTTTATTAAGGTAGTTTATAATAATATTTATTATTTATAATAAATATTATTATAAATATTTATTTATAATAACATTATAAATATTATTATTTATTTATAATAACAATTCAATCAATTTAATTGTGAGAAATACATTGTAATTAGTAATTTAATACGGATATAACTTTCTACTAAACAAGACGTGGAGAAATCTCTCTGTTAAGCTTATAAGATCTTCACTGCTTCGAAGAGACAGGCTTTCGAAGAGACAGGAAGGAGGATAGGAGTGGAGGATTGGGCTGCCTCCTAACGAGATCTCTCCATGGAGCAGCCACCTTAAGGACGGATAGTAGGCAATAACTCAACCATAACTTTTTTTAGAAGAGAAATCTATATCTGTGGAAGCCTGTAAAGGTTAGATGAGTAGGGGAGGGTTCTGTCTCTTTTAAGGTTTTCGAAAACCTTACAGACATTAAGAAAGCTCAATCCACTTGATCAACCACTCGTCACTGTAAGCCATCGATCACGTGTTCCTTTACCCATCAACTCGATATTTGCTGATAGTGGAGTGCCCCTTTTGTATATCCATGAGATTCTCCAGATTCTCCAGAACTGATAACATCGGTTTTACTCAGGAGGGTTTACTGGCAGTAGCTCCAACGTTGATAATGTTTGTTGCCATATCCACCGTACCCGCGGGAGTGATTATAATTTGTACAGGTTTGATCCAGCTGTTATATTACTATATTACTAGTATCACTCTCATTGTACTTTAAACAATACATTGGATAAATTAGATACTGCTCATATTTTATATTTTAACAATTTTGGTTAAACAGTTACCTATGGTTTACGGAATTTTCATACGATAATTTACATTGTATCCGACAGGTTTTCTCGAAACAATTAATTCTTATAGGAAGATAAAAGAACAGTTTTTCCAATCCATGTAAGGACTTTTACTTCCCCAATCTTAGGTTATAAATTAAGGAATTTTCAGGTACAACAGCCTTTTACTGTGTGTTTGTCAAAGAGTTTTAATTGTGAAAGACATTTTACCGATAGGTAGACAATTTCTGCACCAATGGCTAACTCTGGCTAAGGATTACTAAGAGGACGCAGTTAATTATTACTGCCGGTCATCCTGGAACTTGAAACATTCTTGTTATCCTGTCGGAAGAGAATTCCTATGTTAACTGACGCATCAGCCTAGTAAGTTTTGAGCCTGAAGTGTTAAATTATTACGAAATAATATAGCAGGTGATCATTATAATAAATATGATCATTATCGCTCAAATGTTTTATTTGTATTCTCGTAATAGATCGGTTCGCTCGATTTACTTTAGTTCAAGGTTTCCAAAACAATAATTCTCTTCTTATCTATTTTAAACATAATATTGGTTAAATTCAAAACTATATCATCACCCGAACTCAAAATACTATACGAAATGTTAAAATCTTGTTTCATTATTGCGAGCACTAATAGTTCATGTAGTTACAAAAAAAATAAAACGGGGATTTTCCTACTAATATCGGGTTTCTTCCTCAAGTTCAGAAATACAAAAACACAATATGTACATAGACTTAATAACGTTAAACTTTAATATTGTTCCATCGAAAAATGAGAATACCCTTTTATTGCAAAATATTTCTAACTAATGGGAATAAATAATGTTTTTAATTTTTAAGCTAAAACATTCATTTTCAGTAATTAAAATATTAATACTTATTTTATTTATGTTCCATAATTGACTAATACATTATCATTGAATTGTAAAGACAAAATTATTGGTGAAAACGAGATGAATTAAATTTATATAATTGTACTGCAAATAACTGATAAGTGAAAATGTTACAGGCCATTTTCTTAAACTTTCTTAATATTAAGTTGACAGGTGAGGATGGAAAGAAATCATTTGTAATAAAAGCAATTCCTAACTGGCTGAGTTCTAAAAGTAGACCCCCTTCACAGAAACAAGGTCAACCCGATTAGCTAATGAAGAGTTGAATTATTGAATGCCATCCCATAACATGCCCTCTGTAAAGGAAATTTATTTCATTCCACAATATCGATACTGTCCTATTTGTATTCTGAGTAGATTCACTGTCAACCTCAGTGCATGAGCAGTTAATTAATGATTATTTTCTTAAGCTAATTTTGTAAGCGCACTTAATTTAGCCATATTTATAAATTATATCTTTTCAGTTAGTTGAATCTCAAATTTAAATCACGTTGATATAAATCAACTGGGCAGTTTATTTTGAAGGGAGATTTTAGATTCCTTCTGTGATTACTTCTGGGTCTGTTATGCATATAAATACTACAAATTGGGATGATAATAACAAAAAAAGTTTTAGTTTTATGCATCCTTATAAAGTCTTATCGAGAAGAGACATATTACCTTATGGAAGATAACATTATTGTTCTATTACAATGTACATCAAAATATCTCACATGAATGCTGAAAACAAAGGTCCTCAAAGCGCCTTTTACACTATCTTCGTTATAAGCAAGCCAACATATCTGGTAATTGGCCCGCTCTCCTACCGCTATCAACAGTTAAAAATTAACGGCATATTAAGTCTAGAATACGTACATCATATGTGTGTGTTTGCATTTATATATATATATATATATATATATATATATATATATATATATATATATGTGTGTGTGTGTGTGTGTGTGTGTGTGTGTGTGTGTGTGTGTGTGTGTGTGTGTGTGTGTGTGTGTGTGTGTGTGTTTCAATACTTCCAAACATGAATATATAAGCAATCGTCAACAAATATATATGCCTGAATGTAAAAAAGATTAATAAGTTGAGAGTGTAGGACAATATTTCATCTGTCTGCGTAATTGTCAGTTCGGTATATCGAAATACAAGTACAAATCCATTTAACAATACATACTCATATCCAGGTATAGTATCGTATCCAAAAACCCGTCTATTAAATTGTTATAATATTTATATAAGAGTACAAATTCTCAATCAGATATTGGATGCTGCTACCTGTTATGGAGAAAGTAAAATATAACCACTTCTCATAGTTGTTCGGAACAATAGGTATACAATTCAAAATAAGCTCAAAACCATAATTAATAATATATCGGGAATGTTGTGGAATATATTCGTACGTTTAACAATTAATGAATGACCCACCCCTTATGCATTGGTGATATTCTGTCTCATAGTTCATAAAAATACATTCACAAACTGAGTTATCTATAGAATATATTTTATTTCTTCTAGGTTTACATGAAAATATGAACGGTAATAACACACGGCTATTATGGTAACTAAATTTTGTTGTACTATATTAACATAATATGTCCTCACTAGTTTACTATTTATTCAGTAATAGTTTTTGTGATAAATAATCGATATGTATGATTCGAATAATAAGACTATCTGTATTTTCAATGTTATTAACAAACTCAAATTTTATTCTACCGTACAACTGAAACACAAAGGTTAAACTACAAAACCTTCGCTAAAATCCAACCCACTAGTTAGATCCAACTGAGTACAAGTACATTGAAAATGAGACGACTCTCTAATCATTTGAATTTGTCATACTATGAATTTAAACGGTAATACGGAATATTTAACACTGTTGATGTATGAATTAATAATATTGTTCCCAAAAATAACAATATATACTTAAGTTGATTATTATTATTATCTTCATAATGTTTAATCAATAGCACGAAATCTAGTTAAAATGATTTAATATTTTGAGATTAAGTTTTATTTCATGATGAAAATAAATGGTGAAAGTATATTCAAAAGATTTAAGGAATATTATGTATTTTTACTGCTATTTTATTTTATTTTCACTGCTATAAAAATATACAAGAACACCAAATGAAAGGTCTCACCGTGGTTCAACAAATTTAAAAGCCTGAGATAATTTTGTTATGCGATCGTAATTTTTGATTCGATTGAATATTCGTTGAATAAGAATGTTTATTTATCCAATAATTATAAGATGTTTTGGGAAATTTCAGTTCACATAAGATATTATGCAAAAAAGCCAATGAAACGTCTGGAATATCTATTGAGATAAGCAATATTGGATCTCTAGTCACCACGCTAAAACAATATTTCATTCACATCATACTAGTTTTTGACGGTAACTAAAAGCCTTATATGGTAGGTAGGCTAGGTAAAAGCCCACGAGCAATGCAGTTGTAGTCACTCAGTCACTCGTTAAGGTAACTGATGCGCCCGTGTGATAACAAATAACTCGGTTTGCCAAATTGTTTAGTCATGAACCAATGATCTTGAACCATTTAGTCGTATACTACAGCTTTTAGGTAGAAAGGAAATCCTTTCTAATAAAATTGTCTGCGTGGTAGAATATTTGCATCAAATAAAATACAAAATACCTAATTGTTTGTAGATTCTTTGTTTAACATGTTAACTGTGGCAGACACCAACTAGACAGAATAGTGGGAAAGTAGTCGGTCTCACTCAGTATAGAGCCGGAGTGAAAATATTTTCTATTCGTACATATTTTCAGCTAGAAAGTTATAGTACTGTACAGTACATTAAAGTTTGTTTTTGACGATGGAAATTCTAAAGGAAACACGAAGTATACGGAGGTCTGTCATCGATCAGTGATACGAAACACAATAACTCTAACGTTTGGAGATCTGCAATCTGAAGAAGACATCATAATGTAAATTTCAAAACGTAGTTTTACTTTTTCTTTTCTATAACAGAGCATATTGATAAATTTGTTTATCAATTGAAAGCCTTACATTTTTACTGGACGACCTTTTGCAATACAAACCGATGTTACATCACGTTGTACTACATTGTTTCCTTATCATATCTCTTCTATATCATATTTCTGTATAAATGTGATGTTTACACAATTGAAAGTTTGAAATTATTTTCGTGGGTCACCATTTTCAACATAAAAATTTCTTATATCATATTTTACTACATTGTTTGATAACATTTATTTTATAGATGACCTTCATGTATATTATAACAGCTATTTAGCTTTGCATATTTTCAAAGACATGAATTAGGTGTAACCTGATAGGATAATTAAATTGTATTGTTTATATTTCACATATGTTTTTAATTCAACCGTATAACCTGATACTATGACTGGGAAGCATTAATAAAGCAGGATATTATAATGTTTTATTTCTTCACTTAAGCTGATATTAAGGAAAGATTGATATAAGGATAAAATGCATAGTGCTCCCGGGTTTTTCAGATTATTCCATGTAGGCTATTTATTGATATTGAAGCTTCCTAATTTTTTCAAAGAAAACCAATATATATATATATATATATATATATATATTATGATTGTTGATCATTTTATAAGATTTATTTCATAAAATCTAGAAACCTCAGAAGATGATATCGTACTTTACAAGACTTAAAACTTTACAGAAAATCAGCTAAGTGTATTATGATCGCAATCACTTAAGTGTAGCATCTGACTTGCTAAGGGAAGGCGATTTACAAGAAGAAAGAAGTGGCGCAGATTCTAGGACAAAATAAGCTGACTTTAATCATGTTCTCAGAAAAGATCTTAAGGAAGACAGGTGTTATGCAAATCGCTCTGAATTCTTAAGACATTATTTGCATAAATCAAGGTTTTCATCTGGTTTGATATTTGAAAGGACTTTTTAATTGTGTGTCAAAAAATAGCTTAAAATTTAGAAATGCCTTATTGAAAATCCTTGAAATGATGTCAAAAATTGATGTATGTAGGGATGCTATTCTTGATAGTAAGAATAAACCTGGGGATTCGGGACATTTTACATGATGACAGTACGATCTCCCTAGGAAGGTTGTTAATTTTCAGGAAACATAGTGGAAAATGATAGTTTTGGTGATAATAAAACCTGACTTTACTTTGTAATAATAATGATCTATGAAGGACAACACATTGATTCATTGCATTAAAAATTGTTTAAAGAATCTCAAATAACTGAAACCACAATGCCTTAAAGAATTCCCCATGTTTAAGTCTACAGCTGAACGAAGAATTTGGTTAGGAATATAACTTGCCATATGCAGTTACGAGAATTTCACATAATACAGATTCTGAATTATGTTTTTCCAAACAATATTTTTTTAACAACACATTCTTTGAATTTACTATTGCGCAGGTGCTGAATATTACAAAGAAATCACAGCTAAGAATTTTCCTTCTGTTTGTTGAATGCTCATGCCTCACAGAGTAAACATTTGGACGGACATTTAGCTCTTGAGAAAACAGAGTGGCTGGGACTCTCAAGCGATGTCAGGTGTTACAGTTAATTATTGTCCACTCTTCCAACTCTGGCATAATGAGAGAACCATTCTTTTGTTAATGTTGCAGAATCCTGGTATATATATGAATAAAGCAATAAAGTACACAAAACTATATTATTTCCTAAATAATTAATTTTTCTAAAATATTCATGGCCATATATATGCCATTACCTAATTTATCTACGTATCGTATAAAAGTAATTTATTACACATTCAGGTTGAGCTTATCACTTTAACTGTAAAGTTATTTTAAGTTTTGAAAGTTTCACCATCAAATGATCGATTTGCATGATGTGATCTGGTTTATATTTAATCATCACGTGAGCTAGAAAAATAGTATCGCTGCAAGGAAGCTCATTATTGAGGTCTTTTTGATTTATTTGTAATTAATCAATACAAATAAAAAATTATTTTAGAGGATTTTTTAATAGCATACATAAGTATAGGCAATACTATACTTACAATAAAATTATGTATAGTAATCAAGATTACGTTTAATTATGCCATAACAACCTTTTTACTCCAAAAAAACCTATAAATTAGTCATGCTATTTGAAAAATATATTCAGTATAAACAATTAGCTTCTAAGTATCAAGCTGTACTCTGAAACTATATCAATAATTACTTAAAATTAATATTTTGATGTTATATAACCGACAGAAAAAGTGTTAGTAAATGTATCTTAAATTAATAGAAAATATACACAGGTGTACTAACACAACCTAGAGAAAAATTTAAAAAACCTACATTAACTTAAAGTAACCAATTTCTGTAACTTAGCTTCGTGTCGTAATTTTTGCTAATCTTATTGAAGATTTACTGCTGAAGTTAACTTCATGGGGTAAGAATAATTAACTGAACCTGTTTTTAAAACAAGAACTGAGAAAAAAAGTTGAATGTTATAGGACAAAAGCAAAATAATTTATAAATACATTAATTATCGAAATATAACAAAACTATTTATAGAATCTAACGAACAGATTTGTTCTTAATTAAAGATCTATTCAGATGCTATTCTAATTAACAACCCTATGAAGGATGTAAATTAATTGTGTTCTATGATTGTTAGCAACTTAATTGGACTATTCAGACACCTGGACTATTCTCGTAATGATATTGTCTCACTGGGTCAAAGTAATTTACGGAATGGTTTGTTGGAGTTGGGTGGGATCACTTAAAACTGTACCTCAACACCCTCTTCAATTTAAACTTTATTATTTTTCTTCCATAATTTTATCTAAGTTAGCACGTCCTATATACAGGCCTCTCACGTATAATAAGTGTAATTAAGATTAAGAATGAAATTAAAGAGACTTATTTAAAAGATTTTTGTGGATAAAATATCAAATAGAATAAAGTCGTTTTAGAAGTTATTTATAGCGACAAATAAAACAAGTGTTTTGGCTACAGTGATTGTTTATCAGTACATTATTTCACTAGTACACATGTTGTAAACAAATTATTCACATCTTCAAGCAGTATGGGACTCATCAGTTGACAATAGTGTATTGTTTTTACACCGTTATCTATGAAGTAATTAATGAATGAAACAGATCCATGTACAAAGACAATGATAAAGAAAATTAAATATATAATTAATTTATTGTTTAAGAATTTGGTAAAAAGAACTGTTTTTAATGAACATTATTTTCCTTAGAACCGATTCTCTGAAAACAATTAACCATAATTTTAGTAAAACCTTATTTCAAACCATAATGATTTCTAGCGTCATATTACATTTTTGAGTTAGTGTGTGATAAAACTTTGTCTACAATTTGATGGGCTATTTATGTCCTCGTAATACAATACTTAGTGACCTTCGCTAATAAACATTTTAAAACATTATTTATTAATAGTATATTTCTAGTTTTATATATACATTGTTATCTATTGTACTTTATAAGATTCATCGCCTATTCACAGGATGTAACCTCAGATAAAATAAAGACATTATGATATAAGAAAACATGGGTTTTGGCCCTACATGAATATGTATGTAACTGCTGATTATATGAAGTTAAAAAATGAAAACCTTACTATTACAGCCCGAAACTTTCTAAAAATATTACCCTGCAGCATGAATAAATATATTGTATGGTTAGTGCCAGTTATACGTCTCATTAAATGTTTATTGCTTGAAACACATAACAGCGCTTAAGAATCAGTGACATGGGATACTGCAAATAACTAAAACTAGGTTCATTGTAAGTACCTGAAAATGATAAAAGGCATTTTAACAGTGTGAGTAGTAAATTATATAGTCACGTCAATTAGTAATAACTATAGAGTCTTGTTAAAAGTAAAATACTAGTTATTAATTTAATTATTAACTTTTAAAGAAGTGAGAAGAGAAAATTTTAAATCGTTGTTTATAACTATGGACGGATCATTTTTATATTTTGAACTCTTTTCACTGCGCTTTTAACTCTCTGCTGGTGTTTCAATTTACGATTCGCTCAGCTTCTCCACCTTTTCTTCTTATTTTAACCACAGTGTTTTGTTAATTTTGTTGATCTAACTGACCAAAATAGACCAAATTTTAAATTCCTAGACTTGCATCTTATACGAAATGTCGTGTGAATGACTAAGAAATGGAAACCGAGGCTAAACAAAAAAATTAATAAAGTTTAAAACAATGTGTATAGCCCTTTATTCTTCACACGAAACACAATCTGTTCTATAATTTCCGTCTTACAATAGTATAAACCAATGGTAAAACTGCGATGATGTTAAAGTACTTCAAAAATCGTGTGTACAGTCGGTGGGAATAAACTGTAGGCAACGCCCAATTATTTATTTGAACTTACCTGCGTAGTATTCTATCAAACATTTTTTATATTGTTATATTCCCAAATTATATGATTTGGCACTTATAATCAGTTATAAGCCTCACTGATCATGCTCCCCATTACTATAATACAAATTAAATACCGTAATAAAGTACTTTACGTTCAAATCTGAAAGTAAAATGTAGTATATTCGTACTAACGATAAAGTTTTCATTACTATAATATTATGTTACACGGTAAGGGCATGTCAAGAAAAAGTCACATAATAGGCTTTGCTGAATTTGAATACAAAATTTAACAAAAGTCTGTAGCTCATTTTATTTTTGGCATGTCCTGTGGATACACAAAAAGTACTACCTCACTGGGAGAAAAAGAGGCATTGTTCTAGCGTAGTGAATAACATACACATTGGGTGTCATTAGTCTTCGATGACACCCAGTCACATTGACAGGCTGGATGTGCACCTTAATAGAACTAATCCATGTTTATATAGAAATTTAACTTGCATTTAAAGTTTCATGCAAAATAAAAAGTCCACAGATGGATTTTTCTCGAGATACCTTGCTGATATTTTGACTATGTGTTGTGCTGCGTGTTCAAATTTCATATAATTGTTCTCAGCTTTATATTAATTGATTCATCCTTAATTATTACTAATACCATTGTTACTCACAAGTTCAATGTTAAAATGTTCGTTAATGGTCAGCCAAATTCCGCGCAGTCACTTGTTAGTGCTTTCCAGACGATCCAATATGAGGTAACAAAGTCAGTTCAAAATAATTAAAATACAAGCCAAACATAAATAAAAAACTAAATAAATTGAAAACTACTTACGTCTAAATAATGAAAGCAGTGTTGAAGAGTAAAAAAAAAACAACGTAGCTCACAGATCAAGTAAACGTAAAACTGCTAGTGAAGTATTAACACAACTGAAATACTTGACGATTACAATACTTAGGGAAGACCTAGATGAATGTGTGGTAGTTGAATAATCACTGATATGTCTGTAACAATCTCAACAGTGATATATATGAATAAGCCATAAGATGTTATGACCTAATGAATATGCATATGAGTAACTCGTTCCCATTCAGCAGTTATGGCCTCTAGGCAACAGTTGTTGTGACTATATATTACGTCATTTTACGCGCTGTATAACATGTATTAATGACAGTTTACATTGCAAGCATTCTGAAAAGAGTTTAATCATCTTCACAGAGGCCATTAACACTTCCCTATACATAGCGTACTGCACAGAAACTCAATATTGTTGGAAAACATTAGTTATTTGTGTTGAAATGGAAATTTAAATAACCTGTATTACTTTTATTTACAGTTACAGAAAACGATCGGAACAAATCCTGAGCAAAGCGATCACATATTTATTTTTCATATGAATAATTATAAGAAATCAATACTGTGCTACTTGTTTTCTTTCTAGAATATTAACAATAGTTGGGACGTATTATTTTTCGCTCACCCACATGCCGTACAGCTAATGCCTCTTGATGGACATCCATTATCAAAAAAACATAATGAAGTTTATGTAGGAAAAGACCGATCATGAAAATTTATTCTAAGGAAGAATTATTTCTCGCGATACCTTACAGATATTTAAGCTACACATGTTGCTATGTCACATGAACGTTAACCAATTTTGTTGCTATGCAATTTCCTTATTGTCACGATGGTTACCCAAATGAAACATACAAAAATATTCCCTAATACCTTTCATTGTATTAGTTATACAAAAGATAAATCATCGAATGCTGTAAAGTAATGAATTAGAAAAGCGAGCGCTCTGTAGAGAGAGATGCTCAGGTAGCAAATATTTAAGGTGACCCGTAGCTATTATTTATGTATAATTTACATAAAGCGAAAAGAGAATGGATGCTAGAATGTCCACCCTGGTATGCTCGCTCTGACGTGTCCACTATGACATATCCGCTGTGAGATGTCCACTCCAACACGTCCTCTGTGACACCCTAACTATATATATTGTGTACTGGTTGTGCAATATTAATGTATGTTCTATCCACTGGGTCACTGAATAAAACCCATTTTACAGCAATGGACGAATTAAATAAGATTTAAACTGATTAAAGTCCTATCTTTAATCTTTTTGTTTGAAGCCTTATCTGTCACCTAGATATAACGTGTGAAACTGGAGGGTCGCGTCGGATGGTGTCCATCTATTACTGAACTCTATAATTGTTGCTCCTGACCTTATAGTCGTAAATATACCTTACGATGTATTAAAGAGCATTTTTATAGTAAAGAAACACCTCAAGAATATAAAAGAGCAAAAACAGCGACGTAGGCCTCATAAAGTCATTCCCTCACAAGTCTATAAAACTTCAAATTTGAAATTAATCTAAAAATTATGTTCAAGGCCCATCTCCTCATAATTATGATTTCATGTACTGTACGAAGTAAATGTAAACAATACCAAACAGACTCCCTTCAAGACTCCAATAAAACAAAATGTCACTACGTGACATAAAAGCCGGATGTAACTTTACAGAAAAATATTCACTGGCTTAGCTCATCCATCGATCACGATATCAATAATATTAATAATAGTAACTTTTATGGATATTTAATTTATTTCTATAAATGCAATTATTTTGAATTCCGTAGAAAATATCCATAACCATTTGAAAAAAGTTCTTAAATGTACTACAATCACTCTTTTAGTATGTTAAAATATTCTGTAAATAAGGAAAAAAAGTTCAAAACAGCAAAATAAGTTAAATAACTTACTTCATAACCTATTCAATCTAGATCAATGTTTTTATTACGGGTGAAAAAGGATGTGAATTACCTTATAGAAATTGGAATAGCAATTTTGAGGCAATTCTACAAATAAGGCTAAGTTGTTATACATGTACCAAGTACACATTTTAGAATCTAAAATTACAATTATTTAAGTATAGAAAACAAGCAATGTTTTAGTATTCAACAATAGTATTTCATTTTTAAAAGCCAACAAAATATTGAGAGATTTGCGAATTAGACTATCTGGCAAGGTGTTTACTTAATGAGTTCGCTTCCCTCCCCTAACCCAGATAAGGGAGGAAAACTTTAAATGGGACAACTTCGCTCATAACGCCACGCACTTTCATGAAGCCGCTTGAATATAACGTCAACGTTTAAACGTTTTATTAAAACATTATAATATCCTCGCAGGAAATAGAGTGGAGGGAATCATTACTCAGATTCGCCAAGTGGTTTGAGCAAAGAGACCCAACACGACTGCCTCACTCCATCAATTACTTTATCCGTGAGGCGTGGCCTATCTGTTGAATTTACTCGGTTATCTAAAGAGATCACTGCACAAAATATATACAACAAAATAAACACCAAACAATAGTTTAAAATGCGTTTAATTCATTTTTGTATCGTTATATATAATTAATTTGTATATAAATGATGTGGTTTCTTCCCTGACTTGCAAACACTTGTTGTTTGCGGACGACCTGAAGCTGTACTCCGTTATATCTTCCGCCTTGGACGTGGCTCAACTTCAAGATGACATTAACAGGGTCGATCGCTGGTGTAGTCTTAACAAAATGTCGCTGAATCTGAGC
This sequence comes from Homalodisca vitripennis, assembly GCF_021130785.1. Classification (NCBI taxonomy): domain Eukaryota; kingdom Metazoa; phylum Arthropoda; class Insecta; order Hemiptera; family Cicadellidae; genus Homalodisca; species Homalodisca vitripennis. Next base: position 134,118,545 of record NC_060211.1, on the reverse strand, counting down.
AAATGTGTTTGCATCTCATTTTATCGCATTTCAAAACCTATATTGCATGATTACTCTGTCAGAGGTGTGCCACTATCCAGAACATCGGAGGTGAGGGATCTTGGAGTGTTCTTTACTTCTTCCCTAAGCTGGGAGCCCCATGTCCAACATATATGCAATAGCGCTCTTCAAGTCCTTGGCTTCCTCTTCCGAGCTTCTAAGTCATTTACTGATCTAAACGTTCTCAAACTCTTGTACTGCTGCCTGGTGAGACCGCACTTAGAATACAACAGTGTTGTTTGGTCTCCTCACCAGCAGTATCTAAAAGACAACATAGAGAAGATCCAAAGACGTTTTCTGAGGTTGGTTGGTGTTAGACTAGGATTCCGATATCTGGATGTTCCTGTGCAAGAAGTCTCACGGCTCCTAAACCTACCCTCCATGGAATCAAGGCGTGTCAGTCAGGACTTACTTTTCTTATACAAGCTGGTCAGAGGAGAGTTGGACTGCCCTGATTTGCTGGAAAGAATAAACTTCAGGGTACCTTCTGGCACGAGGTCAAGGGCACTTTTTGCGAAAACCTCAACTAATACCTTATATGCAGCCAATAGCTCACTGTTTCGAGTCCAGCGCCTGGGCAACACACTTCCTGATCACCTAGACTTCTTCCATACCCCGCCCTCGTCATTCAGATCAGCTGTTCGAAGCCTCCAATCGTGACACATGACCACCTTTGGCTTGTGCAGTGATGTGCTCTTGTGTGGTGCCTTTAGAGGGCCACTACAACCAGTGCAAGTGGTTTTGTTATGCATGGCCTGATCAAGGTTGCTTCCGTATTAATTAACTTGTTACATTTCATGCCTAGTATTGTTAGCAGGCTATTGTTACTGATTATTCTTTGTTGTTATCGCTAGTGTCATAGTTTATCTCTTGTTTGTGTCATTGTTATCGCTTTAACCACACATTATTCATTTTTGCATATTTTTATTAGCTTGTTGTTATTGCAGTTTATTGTTGTGTTTATTGATTGTTGTTGCTTTCTGTTGCACCGTTGTTTGTTATTCCTTCTAGCTTATTTTTACGTTTGACTAGTCAGCATTTATTAGTCGTTATGTCAGCATCTTGTCTTAATCTTTGCCATTGTACTCTTCACGTTGTTGTCTCCATTATTTAGAAAATATTTTGTTTTGTTTTTGCAATTGTACAATTTAATATTTCTTGTATATCTCTTGTACACCGTCTCAACATTGTGCTACTTTGCTTACTATATATGTATAATGTCCTGTATTTAACTATACTGATTTTAAATTGGCTAAGCCGTTGGAAGACAAAATAAATAAAATAAATAAATTTATTTCTTGAAGATAAAGGGGAAATGCACTTAACCATATTTGACTTATAAATTTCTCACTGTGCTAAAAAATAGTGATTTTTACATTCCAAACGCCCATTAGTGCCTGAAAATATTATATGTCTGTATATCATATCAAATATGTTTTAGTACGCCGAAATTTATATTACGTTAAACCTTTCACTGGGAGAGTTTTTAATATTTATTTTAAGTACTGGTACTGTGTGTTATTAATATTTAAAACTAGTTATCTAAAATGTAAATACACACATAAACTCGCTCCTGGCATCGGGTCAGCATGAAAGGCTTTGCTTTTGCATCTTGGAAAATTCCATGACGTTATTGGATTATTGTTTCGTATTGCTCTATTTCTATTCTTTCTATTGCTCTAAAATCTGATTCCGTATCGCATGGAAGCCGACCAACTTTGAGTGAACAAAAAAAAAAACTAAAAGAACGAGTCATAGACACAGAGATCCCATATAAAGGCCCGAATCGCACGGCAAGACTGTTTTTATAGTCTCAAATATAAGGAATCGTTGGAATAAATATATTTTTTTACATAATGAAATTTAAATTTCCCTTAAAATGATTCACATGGCCAGCTGCTTATAAGCATGTGATTGTATCGACCAGTTCATTTCTTCCCTGTGCCAATTTAAAGTAAATTTGGATGATCGTAGCAAACATTTAATCATCCAATCTTTATATATTAGGTAACAAAGATGCCTGAGGAAAAAATAGAACATAACCATCATTTACATTAAATGATAAAACATATAGAAGAAATTTAAATAGATTCAACGTACTGTTTACGTCTATTACAGATAACCGAATGTTTTACCACTAAAATGCACAGGTTAAGTGACTGCCCACACTTTGTACTTTATAGATCACATTAAAACACACACCTGTAATAAAGAACAGGCAAACATCACTAATAAGATTATTAAGTCAAAAGTTTACTGTGCTTTACTGGAAAGAGTGGCTCGAAAGTGTTATATTATAAATGTATTATTAAGCTGTACAAAATCAATGTAAAATCATTTTAGTAGCAAAGTATTAATCTGCTCATTGTGGTTTGGAATGAAATGCCCATGTGGGGAGTTGGGTTTTAATTACAGCTTTATCAATACACTCTTCAGAACAGTATGTGTTGGAAAATAAACTAATTTTAGTAATTTAATTTTACTGTAAACTTACATGCTGAATGGAACAATGTTTTTATTTATTAAAGGAGGTTCCCAAAAGGAGTTCAGAAGATAAAAATGATAAGAATTCTATCCAACTAGTTTATGGATGTAACTAGGAGACGTAGTTATAAGTATGAATTCAACATCAAATTTGCGCAATGGGAAACATTTTAATGAAAACTTTTATGTACTAAAAACATCCAATCACTTAGTTTTTCGAGTTTCAGTACCCTCTCAGTTAATTAGTTTTAGAATTTATGATATGTGCATATCCTGACATGATCACGACATATACTACACATATTAAAGTTGTTAGACACTCCAGACTCATTAATATGGACACTGATAATCCTTTATGTGTTATCTGAACTTGAATCTCGTTTAAAAATTCGTGAATCAACTCTATGATAATTATAGTTGAGTCAATTTTTAATTATTAGTATGTTATTGTTTTTAATAAGTTCTATTTCAAACCAGTTTTAAGTGCTCTTCCTTTATTTAAATGTTTCGTAAGCAAACTCTGAAGATTTTTGCTCATTAAGATAAGTTTTATTATTTGATTTGCATTTACTGTCTGTGGAATGACTGGTGTGTGGTTTGAGAGTTGTATGTCAAGAATACATGACGTGGTTGAACTAGCAGAGAAGGAGGTTTAACTAATTTTATTAGGTCTTAATATCTTCAAATATTAGGAGGTTTACCGCAAGAGTGTATTTTAGGATAATTCCTCTTTATTTTTTTTTTTTTTTAATTTCTCTAAGTTATATGGATAAGTATGCAATAAAATCAAAGTTTATGTAGTTTATACAACTTTTTCAGTGACAACTCATGAGGGTGTTGGCAATTCCAATTTTCTCAATACAACACATTATAATACTCAAACCCAAAATACTTAATATAACATCATAACCACGAGGGAATTGTTATACCATCAACTTTTGAGAAACTATCCGTCAGAACTGTTACGCTACATTAGTTTTTGTTTGTAAGGTCGTTTTTTTATCCATAGTTAGATCAGCTGTGTTTAAAATTAGCATTCTCTAGTTTAAATGTTCTAAATAACTCGTTCTATCAAAAACTTTAACTAGAATTTCACATTTTGTGTCTTAGGTTGATATTTTTCATGTTGTTAGGTTTGAACATGTTTTTTAATTGTACACCCAGTTAAAAATGTGGTACGAATATGTTTAGCCATAATTGTTTAAAACATTATGCATTATTATTGATAAATATCTTTTAGCTTACCATCAATTATTTCAAAGAATTTTTTTAAAGCAATCAAATTGGTATTTTTGTACATTTCAAATTAAATTAAAATATCTCACACAAAATATGTCAATACATATTCAATATGCAGAAAAGAGAGAAACTATAATTAATATATCTTTATCATCACTTATTTACAGCCTTACGACTTGCAGTTGGTTTCGCCAATGCTATCAGTTAGTGCAGGTATCACACAATCACGCCGACAAGTAAACTACCGCCTGGTACTTTTATTGTATTTAATATAATAGTCCAGTTATAGAATTTATTATAGGTGCAACATTGATTTGAAAGTGTATATTGTTGTTGGCATATTACTCTCTCATTCCTGTAAGAAATACTTAGGTTACAACGACATTGGAATTACATGTATTTGAGAGTGACAAGCAAGCGGTATCTGTGTAGAAACTTCCTTGATGAATTAGTCAAGCAATTTTGAATCGTTTAAAAATTAAACATCCGGAACGTTTCTGTGTAAATAACTGATTCTTTAACATCAGTTTGTCTACTCATTATTTTTCTCCATGCCGGCATGGTTACCCATAAGAGCAATGTAGCAATATTTGCTAACGTGCAGACAAATCCTATGGAGTGATATGCATAATCATTAGAATTGGTGTTGCCTAAATAGAAATGAAGAGTCATGAAAAACTAAAAGAGTGTATATGTAAGTTTTTTCCTCGAGATATAGTGCAGATGGACAGACGGAGAAACAGACGCAAATAAACTTTTTCCAACCCTTTTTTCCGCTTTACGTAATAGTCTTCGGTAACGCTCAGATAATAAATTGATGTTAGGTACATTTCCTTATTAACACCTATCTGATGTTTTAAGACTATGCTTGTTTTATTTACAGAGTTATTACAGTTTCACTGAGACTTATCAGTTATTACAGCCTCCTAATCAAGCTTTTCCATAATATATAACTGTGGGAATTTATATACCAGAATGATTTTCAGACTGTCAACAGTGGATATGATCACGTATATATTGCACTGAGCCAAATATATGATTTGCCAGTACTTTATTGTATAACAATATATTTGCTGATAATAATCAATATTTTCTGAGTAATTAGTTCGGTTTGTTTGTGGCACATCGTGTAAATCATAAATGTTGTTACTTGCAAAAATATTTATTTTATTAATTCACTATATGTTATGATGTGATATTAACTGACGTACACAGAAAAAACGGTGAAAAATTGAAAAAAGTAAAATGTTCTAATACTTAGCAGTACAAAACTGTATGTACTGATAATAGTTAAGTTTTTTTCTGAATGAATAGTTCGTTTTCTTTGTGACATATCACAGTAGTTGATGCCATTACTCGATATAATAATCAATTACATGCAAGCAGCCGTGAAAAAAATTGAATAAAAGTCGATGCGTTCTTGTAGGATTCTGTCCTTCATTTCTATTGACTAACTCAAAAGAATCACGATTTCACAATTCCTTTCACATTCTTTGCAACAATGAATGGAAACATACTACAAAGAGCATTTTTACGATTGAGCAAGTTATAAAGTAGAAGCAATTTGACAGTTTCCATTTTTAACGTTAGGAAGGCAAAAGAATAAGGTAATATAAAAGAGCTTTATAAGGAAAACAAATATTTTGTTATTTAGTCACGAAGTAAATGTAGATTTTAATCAAATTTCTAGTTTTAACATCAAAAGAATTGAACCACCTAATCTAGGCCGAGCGTAAAAGACTCTTTCATTCAATATCTACGTACCATCATCGAACACAGAATTGTTCACGATGCGTTCAATATCAAAACTCTAGTGTGGATTAATCCAGCCACAGGTCTCTTGGAAGTAACTGCATACAGAGGCACTTTCTTTGAGAATAATGAACTCTGAGAGTTAACGGTAACTGAAAACTTTCAGTTTCTAAAAGTTTTCATAATCTAGAAATTCTCATAGAATAATCCAACGAGAAATTCGGTAAAAAATATATGATATCTTTATATAATTGGCCCAGAATTTCAAAGACGAGGTTCAAATCAAAGAAATATAACCTCCACTCGAAAAAGAAAGGCTACTCATATATGTTGGTAATGTAAAGGAGACAACAGTTTGGTTGAAAGAATATGATATTTATGAAGGATACAGTGTTGGTTCAAGTTTAGAGACGTGACAAGTTAATACACGCAGTCTGATATTGACATATATCCAACGTCAACGTCATGATGTGCAATGACGTACGCCACAATAACCAAAGTAATCACGCCGAGATGTACAGAGGTTTAGGAACCAATCACATCTACTCAGACATGCCCCAAGTCACTCACTATCGATTATCAATTGTGTAAATTGCGGCCCTTAGCATACTCTACAGTCAAAAGCATTTTAAGACAACTAAATCAGTAAAAAATATATTGATTGTAACTACCATTTCACAAATAAATTTCAGACAATTATTTTTCAACTATCAATTATTTATAACGCAAATATGCGTTAGGTTTCGGTAAACTGTAAGCTAAAATTTGAAGGGAGTTAACTTATAATTTCAGAAGTTGTAAACATTTGTAGACATTTGTCAGTAAACGTTTTAATTAAATTTTAAAAAAGTTAGGTAAATCTTAATGACAAATTTCATAAGCCCTCGATTAATCAGGGGGAATGTTCCAAACTTATAATATTACTTTGATTTAATCCATATAAGTGGGTAAGTCCGGCTTAATTCTGTAATTAATATTTTATAATTAATAATATTATTGAAATATGTATTATTATATAACTAGGCAAGGTTAAGGAAGATTGAAGCTTAAAGGAAAGGTATATAAATTATAAACTTTCAGATTAAGCTAGAAGTTTTACCCAAACTAGTTACAGATACACAGTTAGTGGTCGGAATTAATGGATGGTGAGGTTAGAGACTTGTTCGCCGCATCCATCAGGTAACAGCACGCTTCATCATTGATAGAATGGATTACGAGTGGCTCCACGGAACTGTTTGTTATGTAGCGTTAAATAATCTATGAAAGAAAATCGTACACAGTTACTTTCTAACAAGTATTTATCATTGGTAAAAGATTTGTTCGGAATGCCTATTTTACGTAGTGAGATATTTAAAAAGTTGAGCTAATGAGATTTGATCACGATAAGGAACAGTTATGATCAGTGTGCCGGTACTATCGATGTTTTATCGAATTTTCGATTAAAATTATTCGGGATTTTAATATTGATAGAATCTGTTTTGTTACGAGTTTTCAATGCCTTCTGTTTTTTTATATGATTTAATTTTTAATGCTTTACAAATTTTTCAAACGACAACAATTACAAAAATGTTATTTTTCGTGGTGTTGCTCTATTATGACAACCCTTGGACAACCCTATATATTTAACGGCTTGGATTAAGAAAAATGGTATTATATTACCACATAGTCACATAAGACATAAACCTCATACATTGGTTCATACACCTTAGTAGAAGCATATATTAAATATTTATATACATTAGCCTTTGACTAACTCGTTATTTGGCAAAGCATATATTAACAAGTAAAGCGCCTCTACTTTTGAAATACAAAACACAAAGGACTTTATACACTGGTAGGAGTTTCTACAGTTATCGGAAGTTCTTAACAATCTGGTTATATATTTTTCACTGTTTCGACATTTATTCAAAACAGTACTTATTGTTTTACTATATGATATTCATTAACAGCTTTATTAAAACACTCTGTCAACCTAAGTAAGTTATTAAGCCTGACTGCCTTTTTTCATTTTCAAATTCATGTGTATATTACAAAAAAATAAGAACATACAAACCGACAGATTTGTGTCTTTAGGACCTACTCGTATTACAGAACTAATAGTGAAGAGTGTTTATATACCAGATGCCTGGTTATTTTGAATCGCAACGTTTGTTTTATCCAAGTTTCTGGTGGTAGTTTAAAAATTTAGTACATATTAAATCGATATACTTCGTACTTAGTTAAAAAAAACCACACATTTTTGGTTATTCCTTTTTACTACAACATCAGAACTTAAGTACCTCTTTACTAGAATTAGAAGCCTATATGAGATATTCGCGGACCTTGGAATCTTAGGTAGATTTAGTATATAATATCAGTCTATTGCAATTGTGCTCATTATAGCTCTTGACAAAAATGAAACAAAACTTTACCAAAAATTACCCCCGGAAACTTGTAGTTAAATGTCCCAAAATATTCAAAACAATTTGAATTGAAATTAGATAAAAAAAATAATCTCGAATAGGTTAGTTGGCCATCTTGTCGCGTTATTTCGTTTTAATATGTCGGTAGTTCAAATAATAAACTTTACACCTTCGTTATTATCAACCTAGAGATAAAACAAAAAAGGTGTTCTTGAATGCTTATTAAATTAACTTAATATTTTGCAATGAACCATCGTTTCTGTTTGAAAAGTTGTTATGGATATAAAATACATGTAAATTCAACAAAAGTTTGTCTATCACCAAGAGCTGTCTAGAGGAATACTGAACAAATTAAACTTGGTGTAAGATTGATTTGATAAATATCTCGACTGAAATCCTTGGCCAAATTGACATACCATTTCGTTCTATTTTAGCGGCCATTAAAGCTTTAAAAAATAATTCTAAATTCCAACGTTTGTGAAACTTAAAAGTTGTTTTGAAATGCATATACAATGCCTTAAAGTTTTGTTATAAGCAGTATTTTGTAATTCAAACAGTTTTCGTGTTGTCGAGTATATAGAAATTACATTAAAATAATTAATAATATTTCAATTGCCACAAAATTTACCTACTTCTTTCGAATGAGCCGGAAGAACAATTATTTATTCATTTCAGTTACCAGACTGCATTAAAAGCTCGTAATATAGAGCAAATTCTTTCATACACCACATATAAATCAAAACGTAATAGATTTAAAACTTTATTTCTGGGTTTATAAAGAATTTCTTATACAACTATTATCTTATATATTTCAGTTAACAACGTATTAATCTAACAATAATGACTTCCTATATAATATCACTTAAAAACTCAATATTGCAGTATAACAACGGACTGAATCACACATGGGCTTATAAGCATAGGCCTAAGATCAAACTTTGGTTTGAAACACACATTCATCATTATGCTCGAACTTGATTATATCGAGTCAGTTCTTGGATTTGGAAGTGAAATTACAAGTTCAGGCACCCAAGTGTTCCATTAATTTTGCGGGGATTTATACAAGTGCGGTGCTAACAATTATCCTAGGACATGTGTTGGACATTTTCCCGTTTCTGTCCTCTTTAATTCTTTCAATACATGAAATAACTGCACAAAACGATATAAATGGTACTAGGCTCATAAGTAATTAATTATTCCAGCACAACCTGCTCTAAAGAATTATTTATATTACTAGTTGCTCTGTGGCTGGCTACTTCCCGGCCTAGTCCTCTTTTCGAAATCCTCTATTTTTCCAAACAATTTGTCTATACGGCACCCTTGTCATTCATGTAGTAGTAAATATATTGTATTTCTTAAATCACGGAATTTTTAATAATTATAGACCTCGTTTCTCAGCAGCTTAGAAGAAATACGATTAGGATTTTCCCACATAGCCTTAGGGTCTTTTAATTAGATCCTCAGAATACAATAGATGACCACCGATCTTTAAACAAAACAAAAGCTGGTAAATATATTTTGTATGGCCGAATTATAATATATTACATTACTTCCATCCCTTTTGGAAGTGACGTAAAAATATGTTTGATGATTCATAACAGGTACTTTTTTATGGGTAATATGCACCATATTACTCTGTACGGATATGATATATACCGTAAAGTAGCAGGTCAAATTTTTCTAGCAGGTCGTAAACAGAAATTCTCTGCAAACCAACCATATTACAGGGAATTCTTATTTAATCACCAAAGTTATATCTGAGAAATCCAATAAATCTAAGAAATTACGTTTGAAAGTGTTGTATGAACCTTGACTACTGGTCGGATGAATAAGCTAGCTACAACAGCGGTCACCCATCCAAGAAGTAGCCATTCTTGTCGCTGGTTGATTCGATTACTTTGTGTCAACCCCTGCATCCACTAGACTACCCTGCTGGCATATACGCTTCATTTATCAAGAGTATGTGTGTGGACTCACGGTTGAAAATGGTCACACAAACGATTTGCCCGACGTGACGACATAATGATGCTAAACGTACTGCCGGGATACCTAATAGGTGTATAATACACCTACATAATACATCATACATACATACAAATCACATAAATAATACATGAGTACATAATACATAATAGATGCTTATTGACCAGAAAGAAAAGGAATACAGCATTTGTAGATTTTTATGATAAGATGACTAAATAATAATTAAATATTAGGCTACTTAAAGAAAAGGGCCAAACTAAACATGCAACTTGACTCTAAATCAAATGTAGGCATAATTAAAAATAAATAAAAAATGTATAAATTATAATCAATATTAGTGATAGTAGTATATAATAAGTGGGAAAAGTATTTAACTTAAATACACTTCTGTATAAGACTTGACATTATATGAATAAATAAAAAGTATAAATAATAACAGTGCAAGTAAACTATAAAATTATTAATAACAATGAAACCTAAACCATAAATGAATAACAAGAGTCATAAAATACTAATTAGTCATAGTGGTAAATAAAAAATGAGAAAAATAATTATCTTAAATGCATGTACATTACATGTAATCGGAGGATATTGAAATATTGCTTTGCGACCGTTTATTGGATAAGACAATGTGCTTAGGGTAATAGAAAGAAGTTCACAATTCCATATTCAACACTTCGCGCAAGGCATAAAGTTTTTGTTTAAATAACAAAAAGAGGCATCATAAAAAACTATCAGATTGACTATTTTAGGTACCAAACCATCCATACAGTAAATTCTATGCACGCCTCTTTGATTTATTGGTCTTATTTATTTATTTATTTCGGACAGTTGCCGTTTTCAAACTAACTTTCAAACTAAATACCACTGTTATACAGTATTGTTGAGTCAATTTTGACTTTTTGTTATTACAAAAACTTTTGATTATTTTTAAAAGAAGCAATAGTGTTTAGTAAATAATGCAAAATAGAAGAGAGAAAGTACGAGTACAAATGCAAGTCTACGCTTTCCTGCCCAATTTCAACAATTAACTCTTGAAGAAGTTGATTATGCGGTACGGTTGGTGGCGTATACATCTAATTTTATATTAAATAACATCCTTACTGTTTACATTTTTAAATCATCTTATGCGTCCAGAAAATGTTGTGTAAACTTAGAGGGTTTGGTGGTATAAATTGGTAGTAGAAGTTCAGTGGTTAACGCTTGCAGTTGTAGAAAAAAGATCTCTATCTATTAAAAGAGATTAAAATCTGTTTTTAAATGCTATTGAAGTGTAATTACTAACAGTATTATACAAACTTCAAATATAAATACATAATTAGCTACATTATATAGTAGTCTCCATCATTAAAAAAATAGTATCAAGAAATGTAATATTATTTGCTAATAACATCATCATCTTTGTGAGAGAAAAGATTGTTAACATTATTGTTTTCTGAACTCCTCCCATTTATAGTTGAGTTTTAAACGAAATATTGTTTGTTTCCGGGATAAAATAGGTATTTTAAACTATTATATACAGAGAATGTATATGTAATTTTGATATAGAGGCCAACGCCAACTTTAAGATTCTTTTCATTCAAATTCTGAAAGGACTTAAGTTATAGTTTTCTTGAAGCTTTTATTCTAAAGTACACGTGCTTCTTTGAAAGTTACAGCTCGTTGGGGAATAAAACACATTTTCTTGTCAAAAGCAGGGATACCTTTCTAATGAGTGCACACCTTTTCTTTGAATTAAATAGAAGGTGTTATTTCCTTATAGTATATTTCAAGATATTGCTCTCTGCTGGAGTAAGGCACTATTATATATAAATTTTTTTAAACTGGTATACTTCCACGTCTTTGAATTATATATTTTGAAAAAAAAGAAATTAAATATTATTATAAGAGTAAAATACAATTATTTAACTAAAACTACTACATTATTACACATTTAAAATAAAAAATTTAATTATTGCGAGAACTTTCACAAATAATTTTATATCAAGCAACTCCACAAATGATTAAATATTTAAATTTGTGTAAAAAATAACTATTAAAATAACACATAGTAAAGGTTTTGGAAATATGGTTACCCAGTATTCAAACATAATTGCATTTGAACTTTCTTATAAATTAATATTATAGTAGAATTGATTTAAAATGAGTCCGTCCTTGTTATTGATAATTTTGCTTAATTTTTTGTAAATGTAACATTTTTTCCAAACATTCAAGTGTGTGGTGTTTTTGATTTATTTTTATAAACGTACATTTATATTACGATCTTTCCAGATTCAATACATTGTTTCGCAATAGCAGATAGTTCAGTTCTTCCATATTGTATATGTGTAAAGTGTTTTTGAATCGTGTCTTGTTGTTCCTTTTTGTTTGACCAATGGACAATTTATCACAGTCATTGCATTTATTTCATAGATTCCTGAACTATTTTCGAACGAGTTTTTGTCCTTGGGATTTCCCAATACTTTTTAATATTAATTGTTTGATTTTTAAGCGATAGATTTGTTTTTATGTTTTATTTAATTTATTTGAAATATTACTGTATGATGAAACCGTTACATCGCCGCTCGCACACCCACAGCAAACATCAGGGAAGCGCGCGCCCATGGCGGCGAACGGGATGACGGATCAAAACTAACTACGTAAAATAAGAACACCGTGGTCAGTATACTCAGGTTCATTCACTAAGACAAAACATAGGCCTATCCAGTCAATAGAAATATATAAGTATATATACTATAAATAAAAAAAAATAAAAAGTGCCTGCAGTAGTAGATACCTCAAACAATCCTTGTCAGGTGCACCTGCATACAAAAATTAGAAACGCCATAATTTGAAACAAGAAATGCCAATTTCACCCGGTATCCTTCGGCTAAGGGCGGGCTCCTAATGAAATCCAAGAAATAACTAAATATATCTAAAACTAACTTAAAATTAAATAACAAAATATAAACTATATAAATGGCAACAATAACAATAACAAATAAATAAAGAATATAAGCAGGGTATCACAGAAGACTAGAAGCAGGGTGTTGACTAGAAGAAATGTCCATCATGGTGGCCCTCCTTCAGCAGAGCGCAAAAGCGAAGGTTCTCTGCGACCACGCATGATGGAGAGATGACAGGAGGAAACAATTCATCTCTTGGACCTCATCAGTAAGGGGCCGTAAACTTAGCCGCACATGTCAGAAGGAAAACAGCTCAGCAAAACTAACAAAAACACTTAATTAAACAAAATTTTAAGCTGGAGCTACTCCTAACTTGTACACCACGGCTCGGAGTCTTTGCCACTCTACCGGAAAAGCCAAACGCCTTCAAATGGTCAGTGGCCTCTGCAGCCAATAAACCACACACACATACACTATATAAAACACACATGAGCCGGGGAGATATAGGTATTGAACCGGCTCAGTTTGCTGTGTAATAAAATATTATCTGTACGCAGTTACTAAAATTCTTAGTATAAATGAAATATTATAATTTAATACTACAATTTTAAACAGGATCATTCCTATGGGTTCTTATATAGAGAGAGAGGTTTGAATGTAATACCAGTAACTTTTCCTAAATTCCTTTAGATAGGGATATCGACTGGGTTTACATATTCGGCAATATCTTGAATTTGTAATTCTGATATTGTTTTTTCCACATATATTTGTTGAAAAACTTGATGGTGAACCTGTGTAATATTTTCAATACGATTATGCAATGTCTTTAGTTGCATATTTTCGTTTTCAATATTTTTCAATATTTAAAGTAATTAATACAATATAATATTACATGGTTAACCAGCTCAGAAAATTCAAAATATGGTGGAAGTTAAAAAATAACGAGTACTTAAATAATTACAGGAAATATTAAACAAAAGATAAAACTAGTTGTAGTATGACTTTAGCAATTACTAGAGTCGGTATTTGGATAGCACAGCGATCAGTCATTTCAGTAACATTTCTGTGTTTCAGCATATATCAGACGTTTTTACATAGAATGAATTAAATATCGTAATAATCATTGATAAACTTATGGAATCATCATCTTATGTATAAGAGATTATAGACAATATTTACCCTTTTACGAAGGTAGAAGTGATTGTAGCACATAACCGATTGTGGCATCGTGGCATTATCGTAAAAAATAACTCCAAAATCACTTTTTAAACCACACATATTTACATACAAAATTGTTACAATTTTGACCGAAAATGTATGTAGGCACAATAATTTTAAACGCATTTTATAATCTATTTAATGGCCCAACTATGAACTGTAATATTAATTATAACTATAACGTATAAATTTACTGCTTTCGTCAACCATAACTTTAATTGTAACTATTAGATTGTAATGCCCCCATTGTCATAACTTATTTTTATTTTAGTATTGTGTACTCGTATGGGCTGTTCCTTATTCCATGATAGACATGGATTCCCATTTGTTGTTATTATTGCCTTATCATAATTGAACTACAATATATTTATTTACTTAATCAACGCTTGTTAACGTCATTATTGGTTGTGATTAAACAAAGGTTGCACAAGCTTAGAAATTAAATTATGTCTTCATTTTATTCCAATGTGTTTCACTCGTTTTATATAGTAGTTATACATTGCTGTTAGACTTTATTGTGTTGCTGAATTTTATTATTGGTTTTATTTGATTCGCTTCTTTTTAGAAGAGAATGAAATAAATGCAGTGCAACAAAGTTAAAGACAAGGTCTTTATAACTTGAAAATCAGCCGTAAAATATATTTAATGAAAGGCAGTAAATGTATCTCAAGTTGACGCCAAGTGTAGAGTTATGGCTCGCAAGGGAGAGGCCGGATTACACTAAAGCTTAACTACTCACGCAGCAAGTTGGGTTGTTAATTAAACACAAGTGGTGGGGCGTTTACGCAATCAAATGTGCTGTAGGCTTAGAGGGAGTGGAAGATGACATAATCGATATATTGACATAATCTTGGATTTATTTTACAATAACTATTGTCGAAATCGGGTGAAAAATGCCATAATTCAGGGTTATTTGCTTACGACTGGTTTACAAAACAGGATAGTGCAATACTCTAGTGTTATTTGGAAATATTAATAAAATAAATCGAGTTAACAGCGTCATTTTCCAGAAGTTTTTTGACACGGCTGGTAAACCATTTTTTGGGATATTTTAGACATGACTGTTATATAAACATTACGATTGTCTGGTACTATTTAGGCATTGGTTAAAATGCCGAGATAAGGCGCTATTCTTCAGGATTATTTGGACACGAGTTACATAAGTCGATGAAGCTACGTATCAGCCATAAACCAGTTGTTCGAGGGTTGTAACATCCCAAGCAGCGGTGATAAATATCTTCTGGGGGATGGCGTGACGCTACATCAATTAATCTTGTAGACCAACCAGCAACCCCCTTCTTGTGTAGGAGGATATTATGCTTGTATATGTACATTCTAAGTTTAATATCACCATTAAGAGAGATAAGATTTTTCTTTCGTCTTCACAGAAGAAAATCAGTTGAAAGACTGTGATGAGATAAAGAGATTTGAAATGAATTTCACAGAAAATAATTATAACAATTTTGTCACTTAAATCACGTTTAACATAACATTTAAAATCAATATTTATTGCGTCAAATTATAAAATATTCCAGTAGTATACTAAATTTATAGCTCGGTATTAAAAGTATTGTTCAAATCTTATTCATCGTATCATACGTTCTGCTCACACAGAACACAGATTCAAATTTAAAATGGCTATAATTATTTCAACAACATGACAGTAACGTTTGCGACCATTTAGAAATACCCATTACCTCAAACTTCCAAGAAAAATATTGCAAAGGCTAAAATAATTTTAACAGATATAAAACCGACCAGGTATACCTCAACTAGAACGGTAATTGAGTAACCACTGTTAGGGAATAGATCGATGGGAGCACGACAGATCCGCTTGACTAGGCATCACTTAATCAAGTCTGACGATATCACTGCTTGTTACGAGCAAACTTAGTGAGTGCTCCATATCAGTATACTCCTTGATATTGCAGTTACAAGCCTATATTGCATGTTTGGAAATGTTTACTAATATTACCTTGCAATTAGATAGATAAGACCATGCTCGCATAATATTACTGTATTTCAAAAACAAAACAGCGTAACTATTAAACCAGATCATTATAATAATAATGTTCTTAACATAAAACTTATTCTCAATTAAGCATAAGTATTTAACCTGAATTCGGTTCTTCTTGTTTTGATGCTAATACTACTGTCTTATAAATTATGAAAGTTGGCATGATTTGAACTAAATTTAACCATTAGTTTTAAATAAAAAAAATCTTCTAAATAAATTGACTACCTCTTTATAAAAATATTAATATTAAAAGGCATAACACTAAGTTGAAATGGAAGCCATCGATCAGAAATATATATCATCTGTATTTTTACATCAAATAACTTATACAACATAATATCTTTAATCATATTTAAGTAATAAACATGTATTTAGAAATGTGTAATCAAAGCGTTCACATCATATAAAAAAACAATAAGGCGATAAACAGAATCAATAAGTACCTATTGTGAAGGAATCGTGATTTTCCGCACATTTTCCATCATTCAGTGAAACAAAAAATCAGTAACTCTACGTTCAAATCAGTATCCTGTTTCCTTCATAATCTTTCTATCGTAAAAAATCATTTTCATACAAAGAAATAACTATTGTGTTCTTAATTTTAGAATATAACTACTTACATGCGTACAGCCAGCTTGAAATAATTCTCACATACCTGAAACAAACAAAATTATTTTTAAACCTCTTACTATACTTACTAAAGCAGTTTACAGTTATTACCAATATACGACACTTTTTTATAGTCTTGTATCAAGGATAGGACGGTTTAACTTAATAAAAATGGATCAGATTTCGTCTGTGTTTTATTTACGCATATTGTATGTTTTGTAAGTGCTTAACAGATACTGGTATATTTTAAAACAAATTGCAATAAGAACTGGGCGATAGAGAACGTAACATGATAAGTATTCGTATTTATAAATAACTTTTTACTAAGTAAAGAAGTGAAGAAATCCTCTACTACAATTGACACTATAAAGTCTTCGCTGGTTCAAAGAGACAGGGATTGAAGATGGGTAGGAGTGCAGAATTGGACCTCCCATGGTACTTTTAGGAAGGATAGTGGGCACTGACTCAGCCATACAATTTTGAAGAAAGAAAAGAAAGATCAGTTGAAGCCTGAACAGGTCAAAATGGGTATGGTCGGGTTCTCTCTTATTCTTTTTCTAAAACCT
Source organism: Homalodisca vitripennis (assembly GCF_021130785.1). Classification (NCBI taxonomy): domain Eukaryota; kingdom Metazoa; phylum Arthropoda; class Insecta; order Hemiptera; family Cicadellidae; genus Homalodisca; species Homalodisca vitripennis. Next base: position 134,101,351 of record NC_060211.1, on the reverse strand, counting down.
TAGTAAGGAAGCTCCATCCTCTTCATTAATTATACTCCGCTGTAACCTATTGTTAATTTTATCCCTTTGCCCATTATATCGACAAAATTAGTTTTCTTGTACTCATGAGGTTTTACTTGCAGTAAGAGTACTTAACAAACTATAAATTACAAAAGTGCAAATTGTCAGCAATTACAGGTCAGCAACAAGTTTCAAGAATTACAATCGTGTTTTGCAAATTTGATATGAAATCTCAAATAATTTACTAAACTACCAGAAATTTTGAATACATTCTATATACGCTTAACACATATAAAAATAAAGGACTAAGAGAGGATTCAAGTTCATCCTTAACACTGTGGAAAATGTAAACTACCCTTTTAAATTGATATAGAATGGGTAAATATATTTTAAAGATTTGGATCCGTTCTTGTAAATTTCTGTCTAGTTAAAATACTAAAATATGCTTGGTAGATGGGGAAATAGTCTGATAGCTTGTTGAAACATATACGGATGTACTTGTTATTTAGAAGCTAAATTCCCCATATGCAGATTAATTGAAACCGGTAGCAAAAACATATAATCACATCACCCATAGCATTGATAGCTGAGAGAACATTTTATAAGAAGAGCTAAAGAAACGTAGAATGTGCATTCTAATGGGCTTTTTTAAAACAACAGGTAAATTTACCACAGGACAGATGAACAAATATGAATGCAAAATGTGTAAAAAGCGAAACCTTCTACGCTGATCAACAGTCGAGCATACAAGTTGTATTTACTTATTATCCCAAATTTTTTAAACATAAAAGTTTTATTCATTTTAGTCACTAGATGGATCAATAAATCTGTGAGGTGACGAATTTTGCCTCTCCTTCATTTTAGATTATATGAATTATTGTTAGCTCGTCATTACAGCACTAGTTACAGAACTGACACGTGGACCGGGCGTTGATCATTAAACAGGCTGTAATGTTGCCGTAGCAACGGTGATTATGTTTGTTTCCGTATCTACCCTACCCGCGGGAGTGATTATTAAATGTACAGGTTTGTTTCCGCTGTGGTTATTGGCGTAGTATAGAACAATAGTAGCACTTTCATATCACTCTACACAACGCATTAGGTAAATTCGATATAATTTATCTCTTATTTTATTAAATAATTTGTATAAATACTTATATATTGGAAAGGGTATTTTCATATGATATTATAATTGTATTCGACAGTATTCCTCCAAACAATTCATTCTTACAGGTAGATAAAAGGAAAATTTCAAAATTCATGAAATGAATTATATTGCCAAAACCTTAGGTTATAAATTAAGGAATTGTTAGGTACATCAGCCCTTTACTGTGTGTTTGTCAAATAGATTTATATGTTAAGGACATTTTAATACGAGAGATAAACAATTTCTGCGCCCGTTACATTGCTCTTGCTCATGAAAGGATTACTTGAGAGGAAACAGTTACTTATTACTGCCGGCCATCTTGGAACTTGAAACATCTGTGTTATCCTGTCGAGAGAGAATTCCGATGGCGATGACGCACCGGCCTGGGAGGTATTGAGCCTACAGTGTTTAGTAGTTACAAAATACTACTCTAGGAGATACAAATATGATCAGTACCACTCAAGTCTTATCTGGTTATTCTCTAAATACATCAGTTAGCCTGATTTACTCATAACAACATAGTTCTACACAATATAACTCTCTATTGTTTATATTTTAAATTGTATTACCACTTAAGTTAATAAAATTAAACATATTTTTTTAAATTCTTTAAATGATTGCAAGCCAATCATCCATAGTAGTTACAAAAAATAAAACGAAGATTTACGCGTTAATATGTTCAGGTTAAGAAATACAAAAACACAGCTTGTACCTAGAAGAATTAATGAGGATAAACATTAAAATTTGTCTATCCAAAAGGAAAAATACCTTTGATGGAAAAATATTTCAAATTAAGAGTGAATGAGAGTTATTGAAAAGTTGTCAAGCCAAAAAATTAAGAATAATTTTATCTGTATATTCCGTAATAAACTAATCTGGTATACATTATGACTAAATTGTAAATTATTGTTTAAAACGAGATTTTAATATGAATTTAAAGATAAGTTTAAATTTACATAGTATTGAGCTGCAAATAACTGATAAGTGAAAATGTAAAGGCCATCATCTTGAAGTTTCCTAATATTAAGGCCACAGATGAAATGGAAAGAAATCGTTTGTAATAAAAGCAATTGCTACAGGCAGAGCTTTAAAAGTCGACCCCCTGAAAAAAATAAGGTCATCTCGTTTAGCTAATGAAGAGTTGAATTATTGAATACCATCCCATAACATTCAGTCTGAAAAAGAAGACATTCAATTCAGTCCACAATCTCGATATTGTCCTATTTGAATTCTGAATAGCTTCACTGTCAACCCTAGCGCACATGCAGTTAATTAATGATTATTCCCTTCATTAAAGTCTATTTTTGTAAACGTCTTTCATTGAGACATATATAAAATTAAATATTCCCACTTAATTGAATATCAATTATTAAATCAAGTTGATTAGGAAGGCATGTTATATATTGAGATTATACGGACAGAAAACTGTTAGTCTTATGTATCCATATTTAGGTCATAACGAGACAAATTTCATAGGGCCGGGAGCCTCTGAGGAGTACCTATGAGACACAAAAAAATTACGTTGTGCAACAAAATATCTTAAATAAATGTTGCAAAAAAGCAGGAGTGTGCCGATATATGTGTCGGGTACAGGCTTCAAAACTCAGCATAATCCCTTTCACACTAGTTCGGTTAGAAACAAAAATTGTGATAGCTGGTCTGTTAAACATGAAAAGTACTATATTAAGGTCTAGACATTCTACATTATAAGTATGCGTTTGCGTGCTTGTGTGTGTACAGAGATAAAACGGCTTTAATTATATAAAGTTATATTTAACTTTTTTATATTATTGTGGAACATTATTTCCAAACAGGATATAATCTGTCTTCAACAGACATAAATGGGCTGTTCTTTCGATAATCAATAACTAGAGAGTGGTAGGGTAATTTGTTCATTTAAAGTGTTCAAAAATAAATATGTAAGAAATTCATTAATTATAAATATTGATCTCTACTGAAAAATTTAAAATGTACTGCTTGGAATATTCATCATGTTTAGACGTTAGTTTTTTACATTATCTTTATAATCGCCATACAATTATTTTGTAAATAAAACATTTTACCTATTATTTTTCACGTCACGTGATTAATGTTTGGATTACGGTTCCTGTTGACATCAATTTAATACAGTTGAAGTTATAAAAAAGGAATTTTAGTGATAGTTGTAAATGTTGTGATTAAAGTGCGGATATTGGTTAAATCCTCGAAAATGCAGTTTCTACAAAATCATAATTTATGTGTTTCGTTATACTTTGGGCTATTTTAGTATAACGTAACGACCACTGATAATGAGATTCATACAAGTTATAATCCCAATTTTCTGTGAAATCTGCAACATGCAATTTTAAAAAGGGCATTAAAAATGGGACGAATCTAATCAATTTTAGAATAGTTTTCGCACAATTTTTAACACTGACGATTTAAATAGCAATAATATCATTCACTCGATTATTATTATTTTCTTAACGTTCGATCTAGTTAAAATGATGGTTCAGGATTCACAATGAAAAGGCATGATATAACCATATCCAGAAATTGCATAATTTAATTTTTTATGTTTTATTTTTCTTTCACTGTTTTAAAAACTAAATACATGCGATTTAAAAGTACACAAAAATCTAACCCAGGTTTAACAATTTTTAAAGCCTGTGATCATTTTGTTATGCAATAATAATTGTTTGTAAATAATGAATATTTCTTGATTATGGATGTTAATTTTTTCAATAAGTTATTAAAATTCTTTGAGAATTTCAGCTCACATCAGGTCTTATGCTGAACCAAGCAATAATAACGGAATATATATTGTTGAAATAAGCAATTTCGGAAATAGGACATGTGGTTCCATAGTAAATGCGCTAAAATATTTCACTCACATCATATCAGTATTCGATGATAAACAAAAGCATTAAAGGGTCGGCTAGGTTAATGCCCACTCAAGAACAGTGCAGTTATAAACCTAACGGCCAGGCACTTGTTAATGTTACTGTTGCGCCTGTGTGATGGCAAAGAACACGGTTGGCTGACATGTCTTGAACCATTTAGTCCTTTACTATAGCTTTTAAGAGGAAAGGAAACCCTTTCTCATGAAATTGTCTGTGTGATGGAATATTTCCGCCAAATAAAATACAAACGATTTAATTGAGTGTAGATTCTTTGTTTGACACGTTGCTGCGACAGAAGTCTACTGGGCAGAATAGTGGGACGGGTATTCGGTCTCACTCAGTATAAAGCCGCAGTGAAGGTACAGTATTAGCCATAATAAACAGTACTGAAACTGAATCCGCTGTAGTTGCCTTCTCGATCAGCTGATTCAACTGTCGATTTTTGCCACGGCTTTGTGCTCATTACTTCTTTCTTATTTGAGGTTAGTTTCTGCTAACATAGTTCTAACAACGGTAGAGAAAATTTTTATCGTAGAGCATTATTGTCGCTCATACGATATTGGACGTGCGTGTGGGCTAAGGATGTCATATACTGCATTACGTTTTCAGGAACATTTCCACTAAAACACGCCTAGTAATGCTGTGATTCATAGTGTTGTTTGAATATATTGAATATAAAAATTTGAAATATTTCGTAGAAGAGGTAGTGTTTTGACACAGCGAAAGGGCTTTTCAGCTTGCCGAACTACTGTCTGTACAAATGAAAACCACGGAAGAGTGTTACATTAGGTGTTACAGTCACCGGAAAGAAGCATTATGATCGAAACGATATAGGGCCATTCTTGATTGGTTTGTGAGAGATCTCAGGAGATTTTGTCGTGCACGAAACCTTCCGTTAAATTCACAGTGGTTCTAGCAAGATGGCGCAACCAGTCACACTGTCGTTAACAACATTGCTTTCCTCCAACAAACCTTTGGCAACCATCGCATCTTCCTTATAACAAACTTTCCTTACCCAGCCCACTTCCCCGATCTTATGTACAACATCGGACGCTTACGTCTGGGGAATGTTTAAAGAAAACATTTTCCACGAGGACCCACCATCTACCATCGTATAACTCAAAGAAAAAATAACCATGTGTATTAGGAGAATGGAACAACCCCTAATACAGTTCCTAAAATACAGTTCATAAAAATGATGCAAAACCTACAAGAACGGTACGAGTGTTGCCTCAAACTCAAGCGGGGGTCATACTGAACATGTTAATACCCGATTTTAACCGATTTTGCTTCCTTTGACTTGTATTTATTGGTAAAATCTATATGTAATGTTACTGTGTTTACCATAATAAAATATTACCATTTCAGTACTGTTAATTTTGGCTAGTATTGTATGATCTACTTTTACATTTTTTAAAGATAGCCAGTTATACTACAGTAGTTTAAAGTTAGTTTTTGAGGAAGTATTGTAAATGAAAGACCCATTTTACGGAAATTTTACATTGTGTAGTAATACAAAAAAATCAGCAGCCCTACGTTTCAAAATCTACAATCTTAAGAATATAGAAGATTGGAGATTTCTAAAAGCAAAATTAGAGATGATTCTATAGCTAAATAATGAAACATGTTATTTCTATATTTAAAGAAATGAAAGTAAATATTATACAATTGAAACACTTGAAACTTTTGGTGGGTCATCATTTATAGTATAACAATGTTTTTTGATCATATTATACTACATTATTTTTTTAATTTACTTTTTGGATAGGATATATTTAGATAACATCAACTATTTAACTTTTAATATTCAAAGGCATTATTTTTCAGCATGATTAACTTTTCTTACTTATTTCTGACATAGGCTTTTTTCAATACAACCTTACACCAATTTAATGTGACTTTACTATGTTTTAAGGAATTTCTAAGAAGCGGATTCCTAAGAAGCTCGAGATTAATGGGAAAAAATGCATTTATTAGGCTTTTTCGAACAGTGATAAATGAATAATGTTTCCGAGTCTTTCAGATAATGCTATGTTGGCTATTTATGTACATTGAAGCTTCCTATTTAGTGTTTCTAAATAAAGCATGGATATATTGTAAGTTTTAATCATTTAATATATACAAATACATCATTTCATCATGATCATATTAAATAAAATCTAGAAATCTTGGTAGTTGATCTCATAGATTGTGTTTTGAAGTACAGAAGAATTTGGTGACCAATTTAATCTAAAAATTTACAGAAAATAACAGTAAAATTTGTAGGTGTATAATAATTGCTATCACTTAAGTGTTGCATCCGACTTGCTTAGGGAAGAAAATTTATAAGAAGAAAGAACTAGCACAGGATATACGACGAAATAAGCTGACTTTAATCATGTTTTCAGAAAAGAGCCTGAGGAAGGCAGGTGTCGCAAATGTAAATTACTCTGAAAGCTTAAGACATTATTTGCATAGGACCAGGTTTTCATCCGGTTTAAAAATTGAAGGGACATTTTCATTACGCGACACAATCTTACCTTAAAAATATTAATTTAAAATTCTCAGAAAATTAATGTCTTTAATGATTCTTGATAGTAAGAATAATACTAGGTATTTGCAACATTTTACTTGACGTTATTACCCCTAACTTAGTTGTTAATATTCAGCCATTAGATGAACTTTAATTTAAGCAATAGTATATTTTTTATTAATCGTAAAATCTGGCTTTACTTGTCTTTGGATCAATAGTTGGATTATAAAACACATTTATGCATTAGAATCCAATACATTTTTATAAATGTCAGATAAAAAAGAAAAAAAATGACTTATAGAATATGCGGTATTTTAGTATATGACGAAACGAAGAATTTGATTAGAAATATAACTTTCCATGGGCAGTGACAATAATCTTATGTAACACAGTTTCTGAATTGTAGTCTTTCAAAATCATATATTAAAATTTAAATATGAAGGGAAATAATTATTGCGCAGATGTTGAGTATTATAGAGAAATCAAAGACTCTCCCTCTGTTTGTTGTGCTTAAGTCTCAACAGAGTAAACATTTGGACGCACATTTATCTCTTGAGAAAACAGAGAGGCTGGGACTCTCAAGCGCTGTCAGGTGTTACAGTTAATTATTGCTTTTTATTCCAACTCTGGCATAATAAGAGAACCATTCTTTTGTTCGTGTTGCAAAATCCTAGTAACATCTGCATAAAGTAATATAGTAAACAGAAGCCTACAATTTGATTTGTTAAAATTTATGTTTCATATGAAAATAAAACACTACATTTTTATAAGACACATTAAAAATATAAATACATACGAATTTTGTTTGATTTAGAAATATGAATTTTCAGCACATACATACATTTTTAAAATTTGCAATAAAGCAATTCATTGAGCACAAATAAATTATATCGAATACATTATCACATCCACTCGTAATTTAAAAAACTGTATTAATCTCTCTCTAATTATTCTTTAAAATTGGTACAGTGTTGTTATCTATTGATAACTGTATACTAATGGGATTACCTAATTTATCTACGTATTGTATACAATTCATTACATTACAAATTCGGATGAATTTATCTCTTTTACGGAAGAGTTTTATTTCAAAGATTTGAAAGTTTCACTAGCAAATGATGCGATTTTCATGATGAGTTCTGGTTCATGTAGGAGCTTCACGTGAGCCAGATTAAGACTACAGTTGCAAGGAAACAAATTAAAAAAAAAATATATATATATATTATATATATATATATATATATATTATTAATTTGGAAGAACTATATGAGGTAAATTATCAATTGCTAAATTTATTTAAGATGTATTGCTAAAGTTAATTTTATAGCGTAAGCATTACTTAAACTGTTTTAAAACAAGAACTTTGAATAAACGCTAAATGTTGTGGAATTTTTGTAAAACAAACTTCATTAATTATACAGTGTGAGTTAAAAGTATGGATACACTCTGTTTAGGTTTTTATGTATAAAGGTGGAGGGATGGAACTCGGGATACCTTTCAAGAAAATATAAGTGGAATTTTTATTCACTGTTACAGCTTTGCCCAATTCTATAAAATGGGAAATTGGGAAGGGTCGGGCGGCTCAAAAGTTTTGAACGTAAAGAAAGGAAAGGAAATATTACAGAATCAGATTTATTTTGCTATACAAATAGCAACCAACAACTGCAATGAAGTTTGCTTCCAGCAGGATGAAGCACCTCCACACCATGGCCTGCATGTCCGCGACTAGTTAAACAACACTATTCCAAATCGCTGGATGATCTCAGGGACAAAATAGTAGTGAACATTCAAACAATCCCACGTGAATACATACAGCATGCGGTTTCCAAGTTCTACAACAGGCTTGAATATTGTCAAACTGTCCTGGGACAGCGTTATGAACATCTAATATTAAAAACACAGATTAGTACGTTTTAGCAGTTTTATTACTTCACATAATTGTAATTACTAATGCTACTGTAACTTTACATTCAAAAACTTTAAACTGCTCCCAAAAGGCACATTTTGGGGAAAATTTTCGCTTTTGTTTCCTAGAAGGGTGTCCTTAGTTTCATGTTTGTATCTTTGTTCATTAAAGGGCAGGATATATTTATCCTTTTAAATTAATTAATTTCTATTATCTACTATATTGCACTGGGTTGAGATAGAAAGGGTCTAATTTCCAGTAATCTTCTTCTTTTATCAAGGCCTTTCAAATGAGGTGTTTACTTGAGGTCACTTAACTGGTGTTTACATTGAGCTGAACCCTCCAAATCCCATTTTGGGGAAATGAGCAAAGTTGTAACAGTGAAGAACTAAGAAGAAGTAGGTAAGAAGTTAACTTCCATTTCCTAGAAAGGTGTCCCAAGTTCCATCCTTCCATCTTTATCTGTAAAAGACTAAACAGATTGTATCCATACTGGTAACTCACACTGTATTTTTGTACAAATGTGTACAAAAATATTTATAGAATCTCTAACGAAGAAGTTGTTCTTAATTAAAGATCTATGTAGATGATATTCTAATTAATCATGAATGACATACTATGAGTTATTAATGAATTGTGTCTTGTGATTTTTAGAAACTTAATTAAACTATTCAAGTACCTGGATAATTCTCCTAATGATATTGTGTCACTGGATCGAAGTAATTTGCGGAATGTGTGTTGCTGTTGGGTGGGGTCACTTACATCATCACCTTACCACACTCTTCAAAATTAAACCTTTGTACGTCTGATTATATGTTTATTGTTTAACATATATAACAGCACATGAAAACCAACCACATGAGATACTGTAAATAACTTAAACTAGGTCCATTGTATGTAAACGAATATAACAAAATGCATTTTAACAGTGTGATTTGTAAATAGTTTATTATCGTTAATTAATGAAACCCGATTGAGTACAACTACTCGCGTCCTGTTGTGGGTAATACTCAAATTATTAACTTTTAAGATGTCGAAGTGAAATACTCTAAATCACTGATCAAAACTACGGGCAGATCGTTAACCCTTTTCACTGCTCTCTCTGCTGGTGTCTCAATTTATGATTCGCTCAGCTATTCCACCTTTTCTTTTTATTTTCACAAATGTGTTTGTTAATTTTAAGTCAAAGTATTGTTGCTTTCAATTCAAAAACAGGTACACTATAAAAGGATACCAATTAGGTTACGATCATGAAATAATAATTTCCGTTTCATTAATTAGTTTTCCAGAGACGCAAGTTTTGATTTTAATTTAGTTCATCATGCCTTTAGTATTATTTTGCAGCATAGTCTGTTAAAAATTATCCAAAATCTCCCTAAAACTCTCACAGACTCATGTATAATACAAAACTTAAATCGCAAGACAACCGATATTTGTAGTCCTAATAAGGGAAGTGAACTTTAAATGGGACAACTTTGCTCATAACGCCACGCACTTTCATAAAGCCGCTTGAATCTAAAATCAACGTTTAAACGTTTTATTCAAACAGTATAATGCCCTTGAAGGCAATAGAGGGGAGTAACAGTGTGAATCACCTTGCATATCAATGCAAAGGGTGCAAAGAGACGAACATATTGATCATACTTAGTATTTATTTATTTTAAATTAAACCTGAAGATCATAAAACAAATCTGCGGATAAATAAGTAATAATTCCAAAAGTAAAAACGTTACAAAAAATATAGTCATTCTGTCATTTTAACGCCATCCGCAATGCTGTTTGACGTGGCCTATACCAATGCAACTATTAGTGTAGGTACTTATTAAATGTACTGCCTATCCCATGTATGGCTGAGCGTTGGTCAAACCCACATAAGTGGCAGTAAAAATAAAATTTATCTCTGTATGCTATCCGCATTATTGACATTTCAAGAACAGAAGTTAGCATTGAGCTTCATTTTTATACAAGCAATATCGAGAAAAAACTGGCCTGTATACAAAGCGTTAACAACTATTTTATAACGATGATGACAATGAGAAAATATCACAATAAATGTAATTTTAAACAATTATATGAGATTTTAAAATGTAACATATTAATACATATAGATTATTAATTAAAGTAAAATAAAGAATAGAATCTAAATTCAATGATAAAAGTCAGAGACCAGATTGTTTTTAGATAACTTGAACGTTGTACTACTACTCTCCTTATCTCATCGGAACTTATAATTTAAACCCTGCTATGAAACCTAACTCGTTGGACAAAAATATTAATGTATGTATCATGTGGCAAGAATTTAGAAAAATATTACATTTGCACACTTTAAATTGTACACACAAATTCATTCCTACATACACGAGAAATAGTTCTATAATGTTGCTGTTCGAGACTCGAATTTTCCTGAGCGTCATTGAAGCCTATCTATCACTCAGTAGAATTACACAATATGTTTTTATGTGTGCCGAGAAAGGTAGAAAATTATTAGTTGTATGATTGTATATCTGCCTTTCTTACCAAAGACATCTCGAATAAATAATGAGCTATAGAGTTAAAATTTTGCATGGAATATCAGCGAACCCTGTTACGTGACTCTTATCTTGTTTTATGATGTTTATCGCTATTGAATATAGCTGTCATATTGCTTTGCTTAAACCTTCTTTGACGTATGAATTGTTGTTAGGTGGGAGCGAAAAGCAAATAGTCCCGGAGTACTGTCTTTGAACTTCAAAGCTTCAGAAGGTTTTAAAACATTATGTAATTTCCTGACTACTATACTGAGTGTTACGATGCTCAAACGAGCACATTTAACCATAAATGTGCTTTTCTGTTTTCTCTGAGCAGGAATTTTAAAGATATTTGTTAATATCTTTAGAATTAACTAGATCTGAAAATAGAAATTGTTTGTTTACTCTAGTTATAACATAGTCGAAAAATAGAATACTTACCTTCTGAAACCACGTTAACAGGAAAATGAAAACGACCTTATTTAAACGTGAGCTTCAATAGTAAATTTTCAACTTTTTTAATACAGCAAATACGGCGGGCTATGACAGAAATATAAGGATTATATGAAACGAGAACTAGTACGGTAAATGAAATTGATTATGAAAGTGATTGTCCAATACCCTTTTCATTTGATTCCACATTGGATGTGTGGAAAATCTTCTTCACTCCGTATAGAGCTTGAGGTAAAGCTGTCGTTACTTACGTTGATAAGGCTCAGAGAATTCAGGTCCTAATTTTCCTGAGTAGGATGTGGGTTACATAAATATCGAGTTTCTTAATGAAATAATTCGTTATTTTTTAGGATCAAATCCTGCGCAAGATTCTGTTGGTCTACTCACGAGTGGTTTATCTCATTCCCTATTTACGCGATATTTGGGCATCTTCGCAGCGTCCAAGCTGCTGAAATATTCTCCACATTTACCTAAATCACACAAGTTATTGTCTCTGTCACAGGGAATATTGTATATACATAGAGTATCTTTTGGTAAGGAATTCCTTCTATGATACCAATCATGGGCAATAACAGATCTGGTGAACGGATTGTTTCGTAAATCTTGTTTTAAAGATTGTTTCTTAGGTCTAGTAGATTCAAAATAATTTTAATAACAATGCTGTAAAAGGTAACAAATTTATAAACACGAAATGTATAAAATTCTACTCTTTTTGTTACTGAAACCCTAAGAAATGAAAACTAAGAATACTGAAAATAAATGTAACGCCACTTTTGTAGTCGTATTAAACAAATTTCCATTTTATTTACGCCAATTTAAACTCAACCATGTTATTTTAATTGTTTTTCAAAAAAAAAAAAAAAAAAAAAAAAAAAAAAAAAACACTAACCAATCATTCATAAGAACATTATTTTAGATTAGCTTGATAAAAAAGTAGTTTTAAGTTTTCTTTAGATGATAACAATTATTTAATGTCAGGTTTTAAACAGCTATCAATTTAAAATTAGGAATATAATTACTGTTTTAACACAGGGTTTTTATTGTACCAGACCTAACCACACCCATTTGTACAATAGTACAATAAATCAAACAACTAGTAAAAATCGAAACAAATTTTTTAATTATTTTAAAAGGAACATGGCCTCGAGCAAATCGTGTGCAGAATGATAATTTTTTAAACAACGCCAGTTTCTGAAATCAATCAATAACTAGTATTAGTGATAAATACTTTTATACCTAATATAAAAAAATGTTAGGTATAAGGTGTTAGGTGTCACTTTCCTTGATCTTAGTTGACAGAAAACGACAAAGAATATTGGCTTTAAAATTGGTCAATAAAAATAATGTCCAGGCCGTTACTCGAGGAAAGCACACCTTATCTCTGCGACATCCGAGCTTCCTTCTCTGCCTCTGGTTTTCTGCTTTACAACCAAGTTTAGTAACTCAATGTTAAATTTCCAATACTGAATATGAAAATATAAATATTTTGTAAATATTCCGTTTGAAATATTACATTTCAAGACAATTTAAAATACACGTTTTCCTATAATACGGAACTAAAGTAAAGGTGACATTATTTTTGAACTTGTATTGTCGTCTATAAAAGTTAGAGAGACATGATAACACGTATTCAAAACTGTTTTCAACTCCGAAATACTGCCATAACAGATGATTGGTCACGACAATTTTTTTGGAAAATGACTTTATTTTGTCTTTTTACTACCCGAAGTTATTATATATATTAAGTGTTGAATCCAAGCACGCTTTTATGCTATGTAATGAAATTTTTAGGACATATAATACAGTATTCATAATTGAGAGATACATTTACAAATTTTTACCCGTGACAGACGTTTGCTTGTGTCCAAAGTGCTCATATGAGATTGCGGCACGGGCGCCAGATACCGCGTAGTCCACCCGGGCGGCGTATGTTTCTTCTATGTTTAATAAATAAATAATAATAATAAAAATTAAATATTGGATTCTTGTTTTACAATATATAAGTCGTTCTCTTTCCTGTATAAAAAAACATTATTCACCCTTTTCTTATTTAATTGAAAACTCGTTTTTCGTACGGTACCTAAAAGTACTGTTAATCTATTTTAAATGTGTGAAGTTAAAACCATATACTAGTTTGAAGTGACCATATAGGGTTTTGTTCTTTTAATGTATTTATTATGTGAATCCAGTAATTTACCGTTGACACAAATATTAATGTAGAGAATATTGTATTGTACCAGAAATTAGCCATAACATTTATCTCGTTAATGCTAAACACCTAACACACATACAATATTAGTGTTTAGTCACATTATGTTTAAGTAGTCCAATTAATGGACGCCATAAACAGCATAATCAGCTAATGTGGATAAGGTTCGTTATGAAACACGATTTGAATAATAGTGCTTCTGTACTTGTTTTGGACAGTTTTTGTTCTAAGCTTTCTACACTCATTCAGATTAAATATTTCGATCACTAAAATTAGGTAGTACTTTATACACGGCAAACTATATATTATTTATCAAAAATAAAAAAAAACTTTATACTCCCCTCTAAATGCCCTACTAGTCTCGAAAAATACCTGCACCGTTAGAGACAATTCCAAAAAAAGTTCCATGGATAGAAATAAAAATACTTTGTTGAAGCAAAAATCTCTTTGTGACAGCGAGGTAAATTATGGGATCACTTTGTATCCGAGCAGCACCAGCTCAGTGTCTGGAACTAACGACAGTCTCAACTCTTCTCTTTGCTGGGCCAAACCGTAGCGGTATCAATAGCAGAAGCGAGATGCTACGAGATACGTAATGCTAATGACACTTAAAAAAGGCCTAACTGACTACCATATATCGATTTACAATTAAATAACTAATTAACAGTTACTATTTAAACAGTAAGTTTTGTATTTCATTTACAAACTTTTATTGTTCACTATGTCACCACAAATGGTAAAACACAATAAAATAGGCCAGTAAATATATGTTTAACAGAGTGTTTGTTTGAATATAATGTTGGTATTCGAAGCAAACGCTGAAACATGTAGAAATTTTCACATTGAACTCATTTTTATAAGAGCGGTTTTGTATAAATGTGAGTTTTCCTAGGTTGACAGTGTAGACGTACAAGTGCCATAGACGAGTGAGTTTATTCAGCAACACAAGTAAATAAACAGGTCATTATATTGGAAGTTGTCATTAGTTTGGAACTGTCATTGCAAACACTAGATATCATACCCCGTATGTAACCATCAGTGTAAGAACTCTAAGATTTCTTAACACAAATTTCATATACAGTTAAGACTAAATCACATTAATAAAGATCCTAACAGATTACTGCTAAACCCACACGTTTACGTACCTCTTAAAGAACCATCCTCATCTTTGATGTATGCAATATGGGCCCAGTTGGAGGGATACATACGATACAGTTATGGATCCTATAGTGGTCATGAGCTATTCCCCTAGGTGAACAGCAAGACAATGCTCTCACCGTACCCATACATAACACACAGGGATTAGATACCTGAGTTAATGGTCTCGAAATATATAATGGGCATTGTACTGTCTGGTCGTATAATTGATATTCGGATATCTAAAATATGATGTAACATTTTGTTAATAGTCATCTATCTACACAATATGTTATAGCTTCTACACACTTATTGAACGAGTGTGTTAATTGTAAAAATATTATTCAGTGAAAAATTAAAAATAAAATAAACATAAATGGAGCTGTTGGACACTATTCTTAAAGAAATAAAATATAAATGTGTTTATAGAATTGAAACTCTATTCATATATAGTTCTTTTGTAAATTAATAATGCAATTCCACATTTAACTAAATCCTTAATTAACAGTAAAATCTTACCTCCAATCATTACTTTTTCTTATTTCACGATTTATTTTCCACAATTAATATGTAGTCGATCATAAATTTTACTATCACATACTATAATTGTAATAGCTTTATTTAATGAGTTATTTTAAATGTTTACAAGCAGGTTTTGGATAGACGTTATTCATCGAAACTGCGATATAGGCTATAAACTAATAATTTATTACCGCTAGCCACTTAATAATTACGTGTTATTGCACCTCTTAAAATAATTAATATTGCTTCATTACGATGTATAAACGCACCTGCTCTCTTATGTTAGTTAATTGTTATATTAAATTATAACGACCGATAACATCAGCCTTTCTGAATATTATCTTTTAGTTTGTTTATAGAGTTTTAGTCATAGTAACATTAATGATGCATTACATACAATTATTTTTGTTAGGGGAAGATACATTTTTTATTTATTTTAATATTTATAGTAGCTTTTAAGTTCATTAGTATGTATCATAACACGCTTAGTTTTCCCTTTTTGTATTTGGTGTACTTTTTAATTACAATTTCACAACTAAAAATCTGTTTTATGAATGCAACTACGATGTGGCTATGAGTTGTTTGTCAGGAACGCAAGAAGTGGTTGAAAGGCACATAGATAAAGAGGATTAACTCAATTTATTAGGTTTTAACCTTAAGGCCAATATTTGAAGGTGTACCGCAGAGATATACTCTAGTGTTTGCACTATTCATTTTATTTCAAAATGAATACCTAAGTTATATCAATAAATATGCAATGAACAGCGTTTATTCAGAAAATACTACTTTCTCTTTAGCAACACACCTGTTGAAATAGTGTTAGCACATTCAAATTTTCACAATATAATATATTATCTTACCAACCACAAAATAACTGATATATCAATAAGTTTTAAGAAACTTGAAATCAAATCTGTTAAGGTAACCTGATTTTTATTGAAAACCATATTTATGACATCCAGTTACGTAGCGTGTTTCAAAGTAGAGTGTTATACATCACCTGTTTGTATATCAGACAAATAATAAATTCCCTACGTCAATAATGTTAAATATAATTCCAAATATTCTTTTATTTAAGTATTTTTCTTGTTTTAGGCTTTTAAACTTTTACAGTGGTACAAATAGTTATAAAGGTGATACGATTATGATTTTAAACATATTTGTATTAACTGTAAGGCATTAGCATTGAGAAATATATGCTATATTGCTATCAGTTATTTCCTAGTTCCTAGTTTCAGTTATTTACGTAGTTAAAAACAATAAAACAGTTTTTTTTAATTCAACTAAAATATTTCAAACAAAATATTTCAATAAATATTCAATACAGAAAGAAGAAAACTATACTAACTATTTTCTTCATAATGCTTGTGAACAGCCTTGCTATTTAAACATTAACTTTAAGATGTTTATCGTGGTGGATATATTGCTATTTTATTTTTGTAGGAAACACAGACTTTACAACAACATTGCAATCGTTTGAGAGTGAAATGCAAGCGTCTGTGTGTACAGTAAAGTACAACTGTTAAACTTAAGAGCTCCAGAAGTTCTGGGCGCAATGTGCAATTTCCTGACTACTCTACCATAGTGTAACTACATTCTACTGGCAGTTTTTGAAAACATGCACTTTTAGTTATTGAGTGTCAAAAAACCTTTTTGAAGTAATTTTGAATCGTTTTTAAAATTAACCAACCTAGAATATTTATTGACCTAGAATTAAACATGATTTTAAGTTTTAAAACTCATTAATCAACTTCAATGACGTCAGAAGACGTCATTGAAGTGGTACTAAAACTTAACAGAACAAATTTCTCATGGGAATAGTTTACCTTGACGAATAAATGTCCTTATTCTAAAATGATATGTTTGAATGTTCTGCTTTTAAAAGATTTGATTAAAATTTAATGAACAACAATTATTTTCCAGTGCTATATCACTTGAACATTCTCGTAGTTTTTAAGTAGCTAATTTTAAGTTGTTTGAAATCCCGGCATTTTAACTGAAACGAAATTACGGCCAAAAAGAAAGGCATAGGAAATGTGATCTTCGTAAAATTTAAGATTATCGTAATAGCCATTTTAAAAAACCTGTAAACTTATTTTGAGTAACGGCAAACCCGAAGGAAAACTGAAATGTTTGAAAAAACCCTGAGAAAAGTGAGAAACGTTTACATTATTTATTAGAAGCGATACCTAAGTATGTTTATTAAGTGGTATTCCACAACATTAATATGTGTACTACAAGGAATTTGCTATCTGTCTGTGAGCATATAAAAAAGGAAAAGAATAAAACGCTTAGAATTTAAAAGAAAAACAAACCTACTTCACAGTTAAGATTAGCTAATACAAAGAAAGTATGTATTACTGGAGAGCAAGGAGGAACGGAACATTGTATTACGGTATCTTAAATAATTAAAACGAAAAGTATAACATTGGAAACATACTTTTCAATTCTTGACATTCCAAACTGTATTCTTATCTTGGACAGTTGATGTAAGTCTATTTTAGTTGTAAAGTTATTTTTTTCTTATTTATTCATACGATATTTACCATTTCATAATATGATAATACTTAATATAAAAAAGTACTTTTATATTTCATATTATGTATCAAATGAAATACGAATGACAAAAGTTGGATTTTAACTAGAAATTTAAACATACTAGAGAAGTATGATCTGCGAGAGTGACTTACTTTTAATGTTTAAACATTTATACTCAATCTTCATACTGAAAGGAACAGCGTGGATCATTTTGGGGCTCTAAGGTAAAAACTCCGATAAGGCAAATTTAAATTGTCGATAACAACAAAAAACGTCCTCAGAATTTCAACTAAAGATTATTTCTATAAAGCTTCACTCAACAACAGTCCGTTTGCTATGAAATAACTATTTTATCATATCAATTCAGAGTTGAATAATATTTTTGGAGACAGCACGATAAAACTTTTTTACTAAAAATCTTTCTGCAACATACCGAAAGAAAGCACCTTATTAATAGGGATTCTCGTTTTCAGTTCTTTAGAAAGTTATCCATTCACTACATCATTGATGCTCTGCAATGCACTTTCAAGTTTAGTTTAAAGGTTTTTACAACAATAGTTTTAATAACAACATTTTGAAAATCCTTTAAGAAGACGTAGAATGTCTAAAACTCTTGATATTAGCTAATGTAGAAAGGACCAAGAATATTGGTCCGGAGATTGGTCAATAAAGATAATGTCCAGGCCGTTACTCCAGGAAAGGACACCTTATCTCTGCAATACTCGACCTTCTTTCTCTGCCTTTTAGGTTTTCTGTCATATATGCAACATATGGAATTTAAATCAAAGCTCACTCACCAATTTATAAATTTAGAAATAGACTATGTAGAGAAATAGATATGCCTTTGTAGAAAAAATTTTGCAAATAGTGGATTTTCAGGACATTTGATATAACTGTTTTTTTTATAATATATATGAATGTGAACTATCAATATAATATTGCAGTGTATGAGTCATGGATATACATAATTAATACTGTTTAAGATAATTCATAAAACGTAAATATTTTGTAGTCAACAAATTTAATTTACTTTTTCATAATTTAGAAAAATGTAAAACAAAGTTCAACTGTCCCAAATGTGCACACGTTTGTGCAGCCAGAAAAATATATTTCAAATGAATAATTAAACTTCTTAGAGATTTATATAACAAACCGCACATTTTATAAGTATAATAGTAACATTTAAATATAGTACATACCATATATATTTGTGTGTGTGTGTGTGTGTGTGTGTGTGTGTGTGTGTGTGTGTGTGTGTGTGTGTGTGTGTGTGTGTGTGTGTGTGTGTGTATGTGTAATATAATATATTCTAAATTATAGGTAATTTTATAATTTTATATAATTATATAAATGATTGTATTAAATTATTTTATTTATTATCTCTAACATTTCTCAATATAAAACATATTATTTAATATAAAGATTAAATTAGATTTTTAAGTTGAACTTCCCTTAGATTAAATTAAAAAATTTAAAATGATACCAGTAGAGAGCAATCGATTTTGAAATCGTTATAGACCTGAGCTACTATGTGCCCGTAAACATTTTTGTAAGTGCCCGTACAAGCTTGCTGTGTAAACGACGGCCCCCAAGAGGCGGTGAATTTAGTCTACAACCAAAGTGCTGTATGTTTGTTCAATATTAGGATATAAGACCATTTTATGTTCTTTTGCAAATTTGGGTGTTTCTTCTAGTCTATAAAAAAGTTGATACATGATTTTTATATACATATTTTTTTTAAATACCGATACTTACAAAAATTACAACTCTATCGAACTGTCTCTCATTTAGTCAATATATTGTCGTTAGAAGTAATTTTGTTTTATGAGTACTATATCCAGCATGTTTTTCGATTCACAGATAGAATATGGCGTTTAGGAATTGTCTACATAAAATCTTTAATTTTGTGCAGGAAAACAACGTTGGAAGTATTCATAGGAAATAATTACTAAAAAAACGTATTTGAAATGAACATAACAATTTAAAATGGAAATATAAGCTGTCATTGTTTCCTATTCGTAGTAAAGAAAACAAAAGGTTTAGAGAATATAGATATAAAACATTCAGAAAACACATTTTAGTATGGTAATCAATTAGTCCAAAATATATTGTCCAAAAATAAAGTTACAGCCAGCCTTGTTAAATCTGTGCAACGTACATCACGGTCCAAACTGTTACAATTCCATTCAAAACTAAGATATATGAAAGACGCATATGTAACTTACACATGAATTTCCTACATTTCACTAACAAGATCCATTCGATTGAATAAGATGTGCAAAAGAGGCCCTTGTTTTTGGCGTTCAGAGATAGAACCAGATATGACAAGAGCGATGACAGCAGTAATTGTGATTATACGGCCTCGTAATACATGAGATAAACAGTCCAGCTGTAGACAAGTGAATGTCAGGGCCTTTCTGGCCACAATCACACTTAAACACTTGCGGTCCTGCGTATTGATAAATTATTGCACAAAGTGACTACATTGTGCTGGGTTGTTTAGTTCCCAATTGTTTAACCAAATTACAACGCTGATATGGTTCTTATAATTAATGACTGCCTTATATTTACTGCATGTTCACAATCATCAATTGCGTACTGTTTTTAAATATTCTTTACTATATATAATTATATTTTTTTATAAATTTATAGTTATTGGCGATATTTAAATTCGTCATTAAGTAGTTAATTATTGAAACTTGAATTTGAAATTAATATTGCTAAATAGAATAATATTTTTTTAATAAAAATGTTTGAACAGAGCACCATTTTATATCATTCCCTTTGAGAATGAAAAAACGTGCTCTTCAATATGTTATTGTTTTAAGCCTTCCAATGCACGTACATAAATACTGCTAATATAATTATACACTTACCATTGCACTTGTAACCAGATTTGTTTTTTTAAATCCATAAGGTCATGAAAAATTGTATTGCGCTGTAATGTACGGCTACTTAATAAAATACAATCTATTGGAGTTGGAAATATCCTCGTACACATGGCTGGGATTGTGATTGTTTGGATGAAGAAAGCCTGTCCAGTCTATAATATAAGTGCTTAGATTATTTCGTAATACTCTCCGACTTTACTGTTTGCTAGAAAACAAGTAGAGCAGTACTGATGAAGAAATCGGTATTGTAATAATCAAGAAGTCAATATGTTTCACTCCACAAATATTATATGAAAAACAATTTATTCATGCGTTTCTTTTTATTAAGTTTTTTCTATTGAATTGTGTCATAATTCGTTATCACAGACAGTTAAGTAATTATAAATCTAATTATAATGCAGATATAACAGTGTTTAACTGTTGAATTATTATTAGATTTTGAGTCCTAATTTTATAAAATGTCACTCGGAATAAAGTATTTAGTTACCAATTTCCATTAATAAAACATCAAACGGTGGTATCAAATTATTGGCTAAAATAAATGTGCTGTTTGCAGGCATTTTTTGTTGAGCAGTGTTTAAAAGGCTAAAAATATATATTTCTATATAAAGTTTTATATTGAGAAAAAACCGTTATTAGAACAAAAGGCCTATTCTCAAGGCACATAGAGACCCTCTCATATACAGACGTCATCCGCCATGACAATAGATGTATTATTCAAGCTGACTTAGATAGTTTGCATTGAAAAATAAAAAAAAGAACTGATTTCGAGTTCTATATTATTTTCTATTATAAAGAAGAAAGAAAGAAGATTCGTACTAAACTTATATAAAATATACTAAACTATCGTTTAGAATATTCTCAAAAGTATAAAAATATCTAGACCAATGACATACGAGTATTCCTCTGAGGCTCTGTGGGTTATTCTAGATTTTCAGACATAAAAGTATTAATTTGCATAAACTGTATTAATAACTCAAATATAAAATCTTGGGGTAGGAATGAACAATTTCACTAATAAAATTAAGGTAATGTATATTTTGATTGCTAGTGTTAACACAATTTGATTGTACGGAGACTATTTATGGTTTTTTTTTAGTTGCAATTTGCTTTCTAAATATTCCTATTATATTTGTCAAAGAGTCATTAAAATTTTCAAATAAATTTTATTAAAATAATAAACACGTATAGAATCGTATATAAAATATTTTCAAGAACAGCATTCACAGCACTGAAAATTGCAGCTTTTGTAGACGTTTCTAAATAACAACAATAAAAGTTACAGTTGAATGAAATAACGTTTAGAATTTCGTAGCAAGCTAAATCAACAGCTTTAAGTCTTATTTATACAAATTGCTCAAAGTTTCCTAAACTTTAAGATAAGTTAAAAAGAAACTTGATGGGCTAGCTTATCTTCCCCAGCATCTATACTTCAAAAGATTGTAAAGTCGTTGGCTTTCAGATCGAGTCTATTTGATATACCAAAGCAACTTTGCAAACATTCCTTTGTATCACAATTTACACAAAGTAGAAGTTACGTTAAGGAGGATGACGCAATATTTAATACAGTTTATATGATAATGATCAGTACAAATATACAAAGTAAGATCTTTTGTTGTACATTAAAAACAAGCAAAATATTTTGAAATAATTGAAAGTAGCTATACACAATAAATTATATTTTGGAATTTTAAAAATGAAAAATTGCCATGGTTGTAATTTTATTGTCTTAAATAAATATCTTCCCTATTCATTCTAGAGAGCATTTTATTATTATTAAAAAAGCATGGTAATTCTTTACTATTCGACATTAATTACTAATCAGAATTTTAATTATGAATTTAAACCATATTAAAATCAGACTTATAAGGAAGCAGTTGAAGGTGAATTATTATATAAGTGTACATGAAATTCGATTGAAGGGAATGACAATGTTTATAAATAAAACATGTAAATGTTTAAAGTACAGTATTATTAAACAAAAATCAAATTTCTAAAACCTTATTTAAATTAATTTTACTTACGACGTAATACATTTTGTAATTACCTTAAATAATAATCCATTTACATACCATGAAACATATCCTAATCTTCAGCAGCTTGTCCATCTGTCCATGGATTGATAAAAAGTTTTATATTTTTTTTTGGCTTAGAGAACTTTTTGTTTAAGAGTGTGACTCTGAAATGAAAAATATTCTTAACGAAAATCATTTTTAACATCTGAAGTTTAGACTATGAGCAAAGAGCAAACAATATGAAAAAAATATACGTTACATACTCTTTAATTTTTAGTTATACCATCCACTATGACCATCTACTATCATTGTCAATCTCAATATATTGTGAAATTTTATGAATGAGGGGTTGAGACATATACTTTTTAATAACTTACCTGAAGGTTTTAATAAATATTTTTGTCTTGGTTGGTATAAACATAGTTTTTGAAATATATAGGCAACCAAATTAGCATTTTAAATTTTGCTTCTCAGACACACCTTTCCTCAATAATTCCACCACTAAAACATCTAGGATTTCTCCTGGCCTATAGCCTCATCTGACTTCTTGATGTTAGGTTGTACGGACTATGTTGACTACAATAACTTGTGACCATTGGGAGCATAGTATATTTTTGCAGTCTATGAGATTTTTCTAAGGATTCTAGATTTATAGAAACCTCCAAGTTTATGTCAGGTCTTGGAGATCTTTTGTATTTGAGAGCTACTATCTTCTGTAAGACTGTAATTTTTGTTATTTCCACAATTGTAGAAGAATATAGGCTTGCGGATGTTTAATTAGTTGGTGAACGTCGAATCCCAATCTTGAGACTTGAGGTATCAGTGAAGAAAATGTATTCTCAATGCAAGATAAATAAGGATTGATATAAACATCTACCCTAACATTAACTTAGTTAATTTCAGAAATAAAGTATAATACTTATAAAATCATAGGCAAATATAATATTTTTTAAATTAAAAAGTAATTTATAATATTTATAAATCATACATAATTTATTTAGTTAAATAACAGGAATGGGAAACATGTTTAATGCTTTCATCATTTATGGAGATACTACCATTGGGATCAACATTACATACCACTTAAATATAGATAAAAGTTGAGAGAATTAAATGTTTTCTGTTGTATAAAGAAAGAAAAAAAAAATACATGGTGTAAAAGAGGAATCCAGTAATGACATCCTGTTGGTGCTACTCCGTCCTTAGCGTCACACACAACACACTACCTTTCATCCCCAGGTGTGGCTGTGGCAGCCTTTGTAGCGCAAGTTAAAGTTTCTTGCACGCCATTCACGAAGTTTATTTTTTATTCATAGTAAACAAATATATAAAACTGTCATTAGAATAGTAACATGTTTTCAAAATATACTTGAGAAAGCATTTGCATACGTGATTAGGATATTAAATTTAACGATAAAATATACATTAGCTCAGATTTATTTATATACATTTTATTTGAACTAAAGCTATAGAAACGAGAGAAAAATTAATATTGTACTTTATCTAATGCGTGTTGTGTTTTTTGTTTACTTTTAATATGACAATTCAGTCACGTTTATACATCGCACATTTATTTTAAAACATACAATATTGTTTTTAGTATTAGTAGTAAGTGTTAAATAACACTGATTTAAAACCTGTTTCGTTACAGTTAAAACAACTAGTAAAATACAGCTCTTTTCATTAAATGTATGCATATAATCTGTTTAACAGACTAATTACTGAAACTAAATCATAGAACGTGAAAATACGGGGAAGATATTTTACTGAATATAAAGGATTTATTTTAATGCGGAATTAATATTTTTATTTACAAATAAATCAATCGTGAACAGAACTATTATTCTATAAACATCGGTTTTCCTGTCCAGCTGCTTTCTATTTAAGCACTTACATTGTGTCACATTATGAAATATAATTTGAATTAACAATCAACCATTATTACTTGTAGTAGTAGCTGTAACATGTTGGTCAACTACCTAATGTTGGTTAATACCTATATTAATAAAATCTTACATTATTTATCCGCCTATATCAGTTATATATGCCCAGACTATAGAATACTTGAGCGTATCATTAGAGTCTCCGGATCCATTAACTCAGTTATCAGATCCCTCCATGACAGGAGACATTTATGCCTATGGTGAGAACATTGCCTGGCTGTTTACCTAAGGGAATTCTCTAATGACCACTACTGGATGTTCCCTCTAACAGAGCTAATACGAGGTCTCTCCACAAAATATCTGACCCGTGTTTTTTATGTTAGCGCCAGAGCACCCGAGCGGTGTCTGCGGGGTAGTCCTTCACGAACTACGCAGTTCCTGGCTGAACACCTAGCATCGCGCACATTGTGTGTTTATGTCTCGCGTCTTTTTTTGTGTTCGTTGCATTTATAAACTGCTGAAACTGAGAGAAAGAACTGATCAAAGAATTTGCATTACACTCTTAATATATTTATATTGTTTGCTATACATTTTTAATGCTCATTATTCCTAAATATTATAAAATTACCCATGTATAAGTACTGCATAATTTTGAACAGTGACCTAAGCTGCGTATTTAACAACAGAATAAATATAAATCGGTATAAAATACAATACACAAAAATATTTAGAAACACTAATGATTAAATTTTGTTTCATATTGCACCTGTTTCAGATTAAACGATAATATTGTTTATCGCCATCATAAAGGGATACGTAGTTAGATTAACTAAGCGTAATGTGATTAGAAATTATGTCCAATCATGTATGTGTGTTATGTGTTTAGCATTAATGATATGAATGTTATAGGTTATATTAGATACAATAATAGAGTTCCTTCCACATTGACAATTATAGTTATTGTGATATTACCGAATCCACAAAATACGTACATTTAAGCCAAATTATTTAAACCAAGTAAATGCTTTTATACCACGCTCTAAGATTGTATTTGATTTCCTTAAATGAACAAAAATGTGTAGTATTTATGTAAAAAAAAATAAAAATATAGTAGTGTGTATCTGTAAATATCACGGAGAGACTTTTAATTACTGTAACGCCCAGGAAGATAGCACTCTATTAATATGGATGTTCAGTTCCAGTTCTTTATAGAGTAACCTCTGCACTTCAACATTGCTCGGCAATGTATTTTCGTGAATTTAGTGAAACTTTTGTGTTGATAACAATATTTTTGGATTTTAAAAATATTTCTAAAGAAAGAATTTGAAGATATTTGCCATCCATTCAGTGATGCAATATATCAGTAACACTATGATTTGAGATCTGCAATGTGATCTATTAATTGCTCAAGTGGAGAACTAACGTAACATATAACAACGATCTAGGTAAACATAGACATATAACATGTTATGGCGTTGTTACTCGATGAACTCACCACTTTATAACGTAGTGTTACTGATTTCAGTACTTTGCTATTACACGAAGGCCACTATATATTATTAGTTAGGCTATACATACGTAAGTACTATGAATATAAAAAATTTAAGTCGTCACTTAACACCACTGACGTGATCTAAACTTGAATTTAGGTACTACCAAGAGGGAGATGTTTCGCTAGAAGTGTAGGGTGGCGCCGAAGGCACTAACAAAGTCCTCATTGACAGGCTGTCGCATTTGCGATTGATAATTTCCCAACTTCAGATCACTTGCCAGATCTGCATTCTGTGCAACAGTGAATTAAAACATGAAACTGCTATATATTATAAAGATTATTTTTACAACTGCGCAAGTTCTAAAATAGAAGTACAGTTATAACTTTAACGTAAAGAAAGTCCATGCCAGTTTTTGTTAAAATTAATGGATTCGTGATTAGCACCTAGCTTCACTTCGCTCACTCAACCGACGGTCGCTATAAGAGAATACTTTGTCAACATTTGTTTTGTGAAAGGCCCATATCCATGGTGGTTTTATGATCCATGGATGCTTCTAGAATATCAGAAGACAGGCATTCATATTTTGGTAAAGATCAATTTATAATTATTGGAGTAATTGTGATCATACACATAGATATTAATTTGCACAGTACAGTGCAACGTGCAAACCATAAATCAACCTAAAAACATTTTCGAATGTACATGAAATTTCATTTATGGTAGTCTTGTCATTGCAGAAAATAAATTAACTACAAAACATGTAAATTCATTGTTAATAACCTCTACTGGAGCGAACAAAGCTGTTTGCTCATCTATTTAGAGAAATGACAAGTTAATCCAAGCAGTCCGATGCTGACATCAATCTGATGTCAACGTCATGATGTGTAATGACGTACGTCACAATAACCAAAGTAATCACGTCATGATGTACAGCGGTTTAGGAACCAATCACATCTACTCAGATATGCCCCAAGTCACTATCGATTATCGGTCGTCTAAACTGTGGTTCAAATCATACTCTACAGTCAGATCAGAGTTGACCCATAGATACGCATGACTCATTTACTTAATTTATATCATACACTTAATAAAAATATAAATAATTGTATTAATATACAACTACAGTCGGGGCCACCAAATTAGGCGGGTGGGTGAAATTGCGCCGTTGCCAGATTGGGCAAACATCGTGAAATAGAATAATCCCTGAATTGTATCCATTCTAGAGCTTGATGTTGTTCGCTTTCTCCTGAGATTTTGGTGACATCTTACAAGTTACAAAGATGAAAATCGTATTATTGGCTTCAGGAGAGACCGCTGATGATAACAGTATATAATTTTTGTATGTAAATACAAAAATGTAATTTTGAAATACTAAATACCTACAAACCAATATTAATTCATTAACATGGTGTATTAAACATTTCAGTAAGCGAGGAAGTTTTTTTATTTTTTTGTTAGGAACATTTTTAATGTGGCAAAGTTTTAGACAAAGGTATAAACTTTATTTTTTGTTCCAAACAAATTTTTCTCAGTTTACTAACTTCGCTGGGAAATGCGTGCAAACCTAAATTATTGAAATCAAACACGCAGAGCGATGCGTGCGCCGTGCGTATACACACAGTTTCTATACAACTATTTTTTTTAATAGCAATACTATTATTTCTATTTTCTATTATTTTTATCATTACTCAACTATAGTACTATGTATTGTAACCATAGCGAAAATTAAATAAATATTTTAAGTTTAATAAAATTAACCATGCTTAAAACAATCTGTTTTGCCTTCCTTAGCAAAATTATTTTAAATATAAACATTTTAAACACGTGTATTAATAGAAATAATAAAGAAACATTTTTAAGTAATTATTATTAAACAAGTGACATTGTTAGTACATACTATTACATAATCACAGTGAAACTATATGTCAGTCCGTGGTTGATTTGATCACTTGGTGGTTCCGAGTTACTTGCTTTTAATCACGGTCACTGTCGCTGTTTTCACTGTCTGATGAGTCGTCACTAAGGTTTATAATAAATGGTTCCATTATGTGTTCAATTAACTTAACACATCATTGTTAATTGTTCCAAGAACACCAGGATCAGCTAAACCTTTCAGAAAGTTCAGTACATTAACTAGAACACATTTAGTTTGACTATTTAAATCACTTTTTTAATACCCTCTAATCGTCTCCTTTTCACAGGTTTTTTTCATTTTCACGTGAACTACCAGCTTCCTCCATTTTCATTTTTTAGTTAAAATCACTAACTAGTCAGACAGTACAATACGACTGGCACTGGCACTGGCAGGGTGGCGTGTGGAAGCTGCAGCGTCGGCGCGACGCTTGGACTAGGCAACACTGTGCACACAGCGTTGCCAAATTGTGCATGAGAGCGACCGATTCTCGACCTTCCTCCGCTTCACCGGTCCCATACGTGGCAGCAGCGCAAATCCACCCACCCGCCTTATTTGGTGGCCGTGACTGTAGGCAATTTTCATGACAATTAAGCTTTAAATAAAAGATATTCAAATCAGGAACTTTAACACTAAACTAAATATCTTGTCCAAACTAGTTACAGATACACAGTTAGTGGTCTTAATTAATGGATGGTGACGTTGGAGACTTGTTTGACACATCCATCAGGGAATGGCTGGCTCCATAGAATTGATGGAGAATGGCTCACTGAAGTGCTTGTTACGCATCGTTAGCTGATCTGTCGACAATATAATATACAACTATTTTCTAACAATTGTGTAACAATTCTAACAAATGAAAGTCTTGTTTGGAGCGCCTTTTTACGTAATGCGATGTTTAATATTGAAAAAGTTGGAATAGGCAATTGGATATGAAAACGATAAAATTTATCCAATTACTTTCCATAAAATCGAGAATATTCTGAAATTTAATACTAGGAATTTCTTTTAATACACGTCCAATGCACTAAACCATGTACACTCAATACAAATTCTGTTTAGAGGAGAATGAAATATCAAGCCATATTCTGGAGGAATGTAAAGTTTTAAAAATTTGGAAAGTTACATCCTGATCAATTTAAGAAATGTAGACCTCAGCTTTTTTAGTGAACAGCAAATTAAGGAACGTCTTGCAGGCTACTTAAGAAAACATTATTCAAAGCACTTTATCTAGTAGAGAATAAATAGTTATAGTTACGCATTACAATTTAAAAACGCAAACTTTAAAATGCTTTGGTAAGACAAATATCAATACATTATTAGGGCAATAGAAATATACAGGGTGATTCAAAACTAAACGGCAATCTCTCGAGAGCTTATTCTATAGCTAAAAACAAGTAAAAAAGTTCATATAACCATATGCCCGGAAACGCTTCGTTAGAGAGTTACGCCTAGCGAAAGATTTCGTCCGGATTTCAGAACCCTTGGTGAAGTCAGGCCGTATAAAAATGGTAAAGGTAGTTACAAAGATACAAATACGATTTTTTTTATTATGTTTTTATATCTGACAAATTTATTAAAATTCGTCCCAGAGCTGTAAATGCAATACTTTCAGAGATATCTTACGTAAAACACAAGAATTGGTGCAAAGAAATAACACATTTTTTGTGTTTAACGTAAGATTACTTCCATAAATGTTAAATAAAGGTCATTATTTTCTTAAACAGATTTGTAGAACATTTAATTCTGAAAAGATTCATGTGAATTACTTAGGAAATAAATTAATAATAGGTACTGAAATTTAGCTTTATTTAAAAAATAAAACAGACGCACAAAAATGCATATTCTTATCTGCATAAAATATTAACTAATTTTTAGGTTGTGAGTAACAGCTGATCATTTATTCAACACTTTTTATCGTCATATTTTCTTTGCAAAGGTTGGCAATATCAGCTGATCAACAATTAAGTTCATGAAGTAATATTTTGAATAACCTTTATGGAGGTTTTTGTATTGTGGCGTGTGAAGATTGTATTTTGTGAGATCCTGTGATTATTTGGAAATATTTTATACAAGTGTATAAAATATTTTATTAATATTTATTTTAAATATTTTATTAAATATTTTTATAAAAGTGTATGTAATTTATCTTAGTAAATAATGGCAGATAATGTAAATGGTATGTATTCGTTTGAAGAGTATACGGTACATGATACTGATATTTACGGCAAAGTTAACAAGAATGGTTTTAGCTGCAGTTCAGGAAATATCGTGATACTTTTTCCACATCGAAGAACACCAGATCGCAAAACATTTGAAGCTGTGGAGAGACGACTTAGAGAAACTGGTTGCTTTAAACCGAAGGGAATAGATACTGGTCGTCAACGTAGCGCAAGGAACTATAATAATGAACAAGCAATAATAAATGCTGTAGAATTATCACCAACCACAAGCACCAGACGATATATCACGTCAGTTAAATAATTTGCCAGTCAAGCGTATGGCGGACACTTCATGAAGCACAGTTGTTACCCATTCCATATAACACGTGTTCAAGACTTATTACCGCAAGATCTTAATAAACGGAAGATGTTCTCTGCCGCTGGTTTAAGAAGAAATTGTTTACGACATCAGTATTTTCTTCGGCGTATTCTCGTTACTGATGAATCCTGTTTTACTAGAAATGGAATTGTAAATTTTCGTAATACCCATACTTGGGCGTACGACAACCCACATGAAACTGCGACGAGGCCATTTTCAACATACATTTTCAGTCAATGTATGGCTTGGTGTTTCTGGGTGATAATTTGATTGGTCCATTTTTCCTCCCTAATCGACTTAATGGAGTAGCGTACTTAAATTTTTTAAGAACAAACCTGCCTACCCTCTTGGAAGATATTCCTGTTCAAAACAGAATAAATGCATGGTTTATGCACGACGGAGCACTTCCACTTTTTTCTAATGATGTGAAAAACTATTTAAATGATACATACGGTAGACAATGGATTGGTCGAAATGGACCAGTAAAATGGCCACCACGTTCTCCTGACCTCACGCCCAGCAGACTTTTTCTTATGGGGTTGGATGAAGTCAATTGTTTATTCAAAACGGATTAACACCATAGAGGAGTTACGTAATCGCATTACAGAGGCGGCAGAAACTATCAAGAATGCTCCAAAACGTTATGAAACGCGCTAGAAAAGAGTGGATTCGTCGTGCGAAAACGTGCATTGCTAACAACGGAGGACACTTTGAGCAACTATTATAGGTGATTATTACAGTTTTATAAAGGTAAATACATTTTATGTTAATGTTCAGTCTAGAATAAATGATCAGCTGTTACTCACGAACCTAAACATTAGTTAATATTTTTATGCAGATAAGAATATGCATTTTTGTGCGTCTGTTTTATTTTTAAATAAAGCTTAATTTCAATACCTATTATTAATTTATTTCCTAAGTAATTCACATGAATCTTTTCAGAATTAAATGTTCTACAAATCTGTTTAAGAAAATAATGACCTTTATTTAACATTTATGGAAGTAATCTTACGTTAAACACAAAAATGTGTTATTTCTTTGCACCAATTCTTGTGTTTTACGTAAGATATCTCTGAAAGTATTGCATTTACAGCTCTGGGACGAATTTTAATAAATTTGTCAGATAATAAAAACATAAAAAACAATCGTATTTGTATCTTTGTAACTACCTTTACCATTTTTAATACGGCCTGACTTCACCAAGGGTTCTGAAAATCCGGACGAAATCTTTCGCTAGGCGTAACTCGCTAACGAAGCGTTTTCGGGCATATGGTTATATGAACTTTTTTTACTTGTTTTTTAGCTATAGAATAAGCTCCCGAGAGATTGCCGTTTAGTTTTGAATCACCCTGTATAGGCTGGAAACCAAAAGGTTGTGAACGCAACATTTAAAGTGGGGAGGGAAACAAGAAGGGTACGGATGGGGTCTTTTGGTCACGTAATTGTCTACATGGTAATTGTCGATGGCAATAAAATTAACTTTTTTAATAGTTTATTTCTATCTGCTATTTTACGGTACACATTGCCCATACTATATAGTTTCATTTTAGTGCATTCATCAAGTCATGCTTCAAGTCACAAATTCAGTTTTATATTTTAGAATTCACCATTTATTAATTCCCAGTGTAAGGTATAAGTTCAAGTTAGATAGGAAAGATTTCAACGGGTACCTAAACGTATTGAACCTTGTTAATTTTGTGAAAGGAAGGAAGTTCTAAAACGTTCTAACAAGCCCTTCAAAATAATGAGATCAACAGATTCAAGCATATATCGTTATTATATAAAGTTTTAAATGTATGAAAACATAGTGGACATTAACTATGTACATTTTGTAACAAACGTATCTAAACGGTCATTCTTGTTATGACGCACCATTGACGTTAAATAGAATATTGTTTAACATCGTTAGTTTGAATTTGGTTAGTTTGCAATTCGATTGTAAATCAATTGCTACCAAAAACATTATCATGATAATGGGCATATCCCCCCCTATAGTGCTTGACTTGCTCGTATTTAATGGTTGGTATGTAATTAGTATAGATTCCCTATATACATTTATATACATTTTTAAAACACGGACAAAAGTGTTAACTTTTGGTAGTGTTGCTCAATTATGATAAAGTCATTGTATCAAATGCCACAAATTAAGAAAAATAGTTTCATTACCTATACTGTAGAGAGACGCTTTTAATTATTAATTTTACTATAACTTAATAGCTTGAGGTTTTAACTTAACATACACTGGATTAAGGTTTCTGCAATTATTGGAAGTTGTTACATATTTTGTGTAAATTTTTTCACTATATTGGCATTTATAGATTAACAATATTAATGTTTTACTGCATAGTAATCATTTAGAGTTTCATTTAAACATCTTTTCAATCTAAATAAGTAAATGAGCCTGAGTTATTTTTTTCGTTTACAATTCCTTGTTGTTAGGACCTATTTGCATTATATTGTATAGTATTATTAATGAAGATTGTTCAGATACTAGATGTTTGGTTATTTTGAATCACAGTTCGAATTTATAGGTCCAGTTGCAGGTATTTTTAAAATTTTTGAAAATGTTAAACGTATTTGTTTGTCGCATAACTAATAAAACATATAGAAACTCTTTTAATTATTAGTATTTACTATAAATTTAACTAAACTAAGTTGCTATAGCTTTATTAACTTGTTACAATAATTATACGTTCGGGATCTTTTTACATACACACTCAGCCTATTGTAATTTCCAGCTATACAAAAATATTTTATATAAAACCAAGCTTGTGGAATCTTGAACACTCAACCAACAAAATTAAAGTCAGGTTATACACTTATTACAATATTGATATTTTAAAATATCTCCACTAATTTGGTTGATAAGCTTGGTAAATAATTTATGTTTATATGGTGGCCGTTCACACTTTTAATTAACCATAAATTATTTTTGAACATTCAGAGAAAATAAAAATTGTTCTGGAATGTTTAATACATTTAATAAATATTTTTGAATAATTTAGTAAATACATTTGTAATTTTGTAATTTTTTGTGGGAGGTTGAATTCACAAGAATTATGTAGTTTGTAGCAAAACTTTCAATCACTCCTCCAGTCATAGGTGAAACACTACGTCGTAAAAGAATAAGTCTGGAATACACATATTCCAGTTAAGTCTACATAGTTGCTGTAATTTAATGCAACTGTACAACTAAATTGGAGCCAACGATTGATTGAAACTTAACATAAATTTGTAACCTGTATGCTCATCGCACCCAAAAGTTTTAATTTTAAAGTATAAATATTAGTTTTTAATCTCGTACTTTTGAGCAATATTCTTGACAATTTATATTTTTATAGCATTAATTTAAACAAACTTGTAATTTAGGCTTGAATCTGGTTTGACACTAGGGTAAAGATTGACACTTTAACTGTTATGTATAAAATATTTCAGAATATTCCCTCTGTACTATAAGATCAAACGTTTCAGGAGACCAAATAAATATTATGAGGACTTGGTAGGAACGCGCCGAATACATTAAAGTACCACAATCTTTTTCGGTTTTAACTTAATGAATAATCTAACTGGAGATAAGTAAATAAAAAAATAAGATAAATTAAAACTAATATTTTACTACCTCCAATTATCTATCCCTCATTTACATACTGTAAAAATTCATTTCCTCTCCTTCAACCGTTCATGTTTGGGGCTTATTTTAAGATGTTTCAAAATTTTGCTTTAAATCAATCAGCGTGAATTTTAGTGCTCCTGTCTTCAGAAACACTATTTTAGTGCTGTGATACCTTTTTTTATAAAACGTTTTGTAATTTAACTAATTAACTTTGGTTTGGTTTGTTTAAAACTTAACTATACATGTGTTTTTAAGTTTGAAATAAACTATAAAACCCCTCAAATTGCATTCGGAATAGTACTTTCATTGTTTCCCAAAGTTAAAAAATATGTTTAAGCTCCTCTATAATAATGTCTATAAAAAGAGTGGAATTCTCAATTCTAAATCGAAAGGTAATTATGGAAACGTGAATAACGACCGAGATATTAATTATATTATATTAATAAATTGCTTATCACCGATTGCACATAAATAATGTTTACAAAATCTTGTATTGAATATTAATACACTAATTATATGTTATTAATTTTTAGAGATGCAATTCTAATCCATTTTGTAGCGATAAGGAACAATACAATAAGAACCTTAAAAATGGTTGAAGCTATGAGAATCCTATAGCAATTCAAGTATGAAGCTTGGTGTCTCCGTAGCGGAAGTGCTGACACAGACTGGAGTGGTGCGGCACTCGTTACCGTCTATTGAGTTTAGGTGCAAAAAAGCTCATCGCATCGAGACTCAATGCTCTCTTTAATTGGATGGGCTAATGTTGTGGCATTGGTTTCTTCACCAAACTCCTAAATAGACGATTAGCCTGCAAAACAGTCAGTATTAACCAGGAATGTATACTCTTTCTTAACATTATTACAATTAAATTAATACGACTTAGTGTGATGATTATTGTGTTACAGCCGAAAGAGAGGTAAATCTGAATATTACAAATAATGTCTTTCTATTAGTCTTAAAATTTTAATAATAATTGGCTGAACGTTAGCAAAGTCTATAATTGAATTGATGGGAAGAACTTCATCTCTGTTTGGCTGCGCAATATCGCTACAACTAACTGAGTTGTTAACTTAGATTCCGCATAAGGCTCCATTTCTATATGTCTCAAATTTTGTGGCTGTGTTAATGGTCTTTTATATTTTTTCTCATTAATAGCAACATGTTTAAACGAATTAAGCACAATTACATGACATTTTACTTCGAAATATGTTGTTTCACTATCCGTAAGATACTTAAAGAAAGGATTCAACTGTAAATTTTTTTCAAACTTAATTTCTTTACATACAAATGAGTTCTTTCATAGAGTAAGGACATCCAAGGGATTAGGCTGAATGTCAATAAACTAATATTAAAGTTTCGTTAAAGCCGTGCTGGAGAGATGTAAAATATTATTTTCTCTATGATTATATGACTATCCGTTTGCATGTATGTCCGCTGCACATGTTAAGATTGAAAAGAAATATAGACTCAAATATTGGAATGAAACCTAATAAAAACACGTTACACAATATCTGATGTTGCGAACTCCTAGCTTGTTAGTAAAAGTTGGTTAAAATTTAAATGACTCACAAGTGAGAAACTGCTGGATGCTACTGATTAATTAGTAATTAAACAACCTTAGTAACTCGATTACTGTGTTTTAAGAGAAGTAAGGCGATCAGTAAAACATTTACTATAAAAATGGCTACTTTTGTATGGTAACGGATGTACTACGGTTGTGGCAATATAATATATCACTTTATATTATTTCACTTGGTCGGTCACAATAGTGAAACAGTTGTACATTTTCTTGATTCCTTTTCATGCTTCTTGAGTACTTATTACTCGAGGGGCTAGACAAATGTAACTTTGTGTCTGTCTGCACGAGATGTCGAGAACAAACTGAACTATAGATTTAACATTTTGCAATTTTGTAGTTTCATTTCTAAATTGGTTTTATTATGGTCCATGATAACCATATTATAGACAACCATAAAGATAAAAAATAAATTGCAGAATCAATTAATTGGTAAACCCAGTACCTTCATTACCATTTACCATATGACATGGTGACATATATAGAAGCTATAGAATTAAAATTTTGCACGCAGAAGAAACATAGTTACGTTCTCCTAACTGTTAGTAAATTTAAAACTCTATGAAGCAACTAACAAAAAATATAGCGATTTCATGCTTCTTTATTCTGGTTTTAAAATACTCCCAGTTATTGAAATCACGTTATAAATTAGGTTTTCTAATAATTTATGAATTTTGTATTTATTGACAGAATATA
The DNA here is from genome assembly GCF_021130785.1 of Homalodisca vitripennis. Classification (NCBI taxonomy): domain Eukaryota; kingdom Metazoa; phylum Arthropoda; class Insecta; order Hemiptera; family Cicadellidae; genus Homalodisca; species Homalodisca vitripennis. Next base: position 134,064,915 of record NC_060211.1, on the reverse strand, counting down.
TAATATTTCCAAGACACTGTATACTTACAGTAACGTGTAAGATATAACCACTGGCGGCTTCAGTTCACAACTGTAATGACGGGCCATATCGGCCGTTACAACAACCCCCCCCCCATTACAGTCTCAACTTCCTCCGCAGGGTAGCAATTGAAACAGGTTTTGCGTTATGATACAGATAAACACTGCGAATTGTTTCCATAGCTCGATATAATAATTTAACAGCATTTATAGTGTTGTCCGCTACTCTGGACTTAGAAACAACTGAATGTTTCAGATATATAATATAATAAAGTATTAGTTATTTTGACAACAAGTCCACCATAATGGATTATCCCGATTTTTTACAGTTATTTAAAGCTGGAAAACAAAGAAACACATTAATTAAATATCTTTTACTCGTGGCTTTATTCGTTAATTCACGCAGTGTGACCTAGACCTGATTAAAAAATAATTAGTAATAAATTATCATTGTGAATTACAACATAAAATTTTGTAAAGACTCATATTAGTCATTTGGACTTACATAAGACGTATGATTCGAATTGAAATGAACAATATCTTTAGTAAAGAGGCGAAGTTAGGCTGTCAAGCTCTCTTACAGCTCAAACTCAAAAGGTGTTATAAAATATTAACAAAATTAGGATTATTTAATCAGAAAAGGCAGCAAAGGTAACAAAGGAACAAACCGAAGAAAGCAGCCAGAGGAAAGAGGCTACTTAAGAGGTAAAAAGGCAAGTAAAATGAGAACTACTTTACCAGGAGAGTTTGAAGTAATATAAGTATAAAGTAAAACATTTTTTCTTATAACCATGATTTATGGAACCTTGTCTTTTAATTTGGGTTAAGTTTATTCCGAACCACAAGTGTTTAAGACTTGTAAATTACAAAAATTATAATGTTGATGGTTTTGCACATTTTTTTAACGAGTACATGCTGGGCGTCATATAACCTAAAATATGTGATAACCTAAAAGTTACTGGTTCCTAATTAAGTTATAAATTCTCCATTTTAATAAAATTGGGATGAAAAAGTGTTTCCAGGAATCTAAACATATGCTCAGTTGTACCACATATTAAGGCACATAAAAATCTAATGATGACTCCACAATTTCTAATTTGATCACTGAAATCCAGCATAACTTTTATGGGGAAACCATATTACCGCAGATTCTTCCGTGTGGAGGCACAAAATCGAAGAGAATGGAGCCTCCGACATGCGTGATACGTAATCGGATAATTCAAGCAACGAGGTCACGAAGAATTCATATTCAGTGCAAGATATTGGTTGGAATCAACAAGGCTCTATCATTATCTTTTGTCTCTTTGCCATTTTGGTGATCGTGACTTCTAATTGTGAGAAAGTCAGGAAAGCGACCTTTTGCGGAGATAGTCTGAAAAAATTTAGGAAGTCGATGACATTAGTGAGAAATTCTCATCTACGCGAGAAAATTTCGCTAAGCCATACCAAACTTGTATTCGGAGGATATTCAAATACAGCTATGAGATATGTTATTGGATAATAATATGTGCTTATGGGTCACAGATGGTAAGGTTATAAAAAAGTCAACATGTCCACATCCATGATGTCGGGCATGGTATAAAGCACGGCTTTTTAGTATCAACAAAAAAGGCGTCTTCAGAATCTATTGCCACGACTGTTTTAAGTTCCAAGCAATCCATTCTTTTTAATTCTTTGTAAATTATACAATAATGTATGGTAAAGAATGCGAAATAGAAGTGAAAGAGCGTAGAGACAAAGTCAAGGGTTTACATAGCTTTCTAATTTAAACTAATTAACTCATGAAGAAGTTGGTTTAGTGGAACGGTTCGTGTCGTATACATCTAAATTTTGTATTCAACATAATATTATTACTTTTTATAATTTTTTAATCATATTGTATGTCCAAAACACAATGGGTATACTTGAAAAATTTGGTAGGATTAAGTGATAGTAAAAGTTCAGTGGTTTACGCTGGTAGTTCTTGTATGAAATGCAAAATATCTCTAGGCAATTAGAATGAAATCTAGTATGATAGGCTATTGAAATTTAATGAAGAACACCATCAGATATAAATCTAAAATTAAAAAAGATAGTTAAAACTAGATTTCACAACTTTCGACAGTTAAAACATATTGTACTGCGAAATGTAAAAAAATGTCTTGCTAAAATGACCAAATTTGTATATGAACATATTATTATTGTTTTAACTTTACTCCTTAAATTTGCAGTTCAAAATTTGCGTTTTAAAACGAAAGAGTGCTTTGTTTCTGGAATAAAGTAGGTGTGGCAAACTATTTTGACAATATCATTTCTATCTATGTTTGAGTCAGTCGCTAACTTTAAAATTCTTATTACCCAGATTCTGAAAAGACGTATGTAATAGGTTTTTGGAGCTGTTATACTGAAATAAAAGTGCTTCTTTGAAAGTAGCAGCTCGACGTTGAATATAACACATTTTACTGTCAAAATTAGGGGTTCCTTTAAAATTCGAACCTTTTTTTTGGAAGAAAATAGACGATATTAGTTCTTGTAGATTATTTCAAATCATTGTTCTCTCCGGTAAAGTGACCATCCGCGCTAATAGTCCCAAAACATTCAGGACATTTGTGACATTTATGAGGGATTTTCATCACTATTCTTCGTCAACATCGTCTCTGATAGTAAGGAAAGTATCATATAAAAGATGAAACATAGATCTGTCATGGTTTAGCACTATCCAACAGTCAGTCTGGTACTACCACTTACGAGACCTAGCACGACATTAACACAGAAGAAGTAGAGTTTGTGACACATACCAGTTTGTAACATCGTGTTCATAATACAAAATACACTACAAATAATTTTTAAACACATATAAACATAAAATTGTTAACGTGGTGACTAAATTGTGTACCTTATAACATAAATGATTTACTATTAAAAAATAATCGACTCTGGTTTAGTATCAATATACGAGAAAATATAAAATACAGGAGATAAACCTCACTGTGTACAATAGCAACACGTTCTACAATCCAGTTACAGCCCCAACAGAGAACTGTAACTGTAATTATATTATGTGACGTATTGATTCACTCCTTTCATAAACTTGAATATAGATAAATTTATCCATTGTAAATAGATTTGAGTACTGCTCTTTGACATAATTATTGTGATTTAACCATTGCATATTCTATTAGCTTTTCTTTATTTAATCCTAGATTTATTTCACCACTCTAAATAACTATTTCCTTACCATGATTTACCTAAAAATAGCTTGTTTAAGTCGTTACTCGTTGTACACGTTGATTGTACAAAGGTTGCTCATGCTTGGTAATAAAATTATCTCTTCAATTTCTTCTAACGTGTTTCACTCGTTTTATGTTAGTGGTACATTGCAGTTTGACTTTATTGTATTACTGAGTTTTATTGTTGCTCTTATTTTGTTACCTTCTTTTAAGATTTATTTGCAAATAAATGTAGCAGAACAAAGTTGAAGACATTGACTTTGTAACTTGAATATCAGCAGGTTATAGTTCGCATGGCAGAAGTCGGATTACACTAAAAGTTTGGTTGTTAATTAAACACAAGTGGTGATACTGGGGCGTATACAGTATGAAATGTTCTGTAGTCGTACTGCGACAACAAGAGAGTGGATGACGACGTAATTGAGACTTCAGTGTCATACCCCAGGATATATTAAACAAAACTTACTCTCAAAATTAAATGAAATATGCCATTAGAATTTAGTCAATTAGTGCCATTTTCCAGGATTATTTGGATACGACTGATGAATACTGTATAATAGAGTTACAGAATCATATTCCGGGATATTTTTGACTTGGCTGGCTGACAAAACAGGATGAACAGTACGATTTTCTGGTATTGTTTAGAAACAACTGGTGAATAGGCCAAGTTAAGGGACCATTCTTAAGTATTATTTCAACACGACCAGTTACAAAAGCCAATGGATCCTATCAGTCCTAAATAGCTGTTCAAGGGCGGTAACAAAAAGTCCCAAAAAGCGGTGATTAATGGCTTCTGGGATATGGTGAGACGGTACATCAATTAATATTGTAGACAAACCAACAACCTCTTCTTATGTAGAGGATATTTATGCTCTATTTGTACATTGTAAGTTTAATATCACCGTGGGAAATAAGATTTTATATTGTCTATACAGAAGGAATTTCTTGAAATAAAAGAAAGATGGAAAGATATACAATCAAGGCAGCCTTTTATTTAAATTAGTACTAACGATAAATTACACTAAATTTATAGTTTTTCTTTCACAATTACACATTTTAAAGTTACTCTGTTATTGAAACTCAATAAATGTTAATATTAGCATTCAATCAGGATTTAAGTGTTGCCATAAGTTGTTAACTGTTGCTGGAGTTCTCCAGTTAAAATAACCTTTACAGAAAAGATATGAATTAATTCATAACATCTCAACTCATCTCTCTTGCGTACAATTATGAATATTCTATTAGTAGAATGGATATATAGCTAAATACAGAATATAACCCGTATAAATTTGTCTACTCAAAAAGAATACTGATTAAACCAGAAAACTAATAGAATTATTAGCTTTCACAAAATGACAGTAAAGTTTAAAACGAAATACGTACCTATTACTGGAAATTTTCGAGACAAATACGGCAAGAGATGACAATGCTTAACGCAGCTAAAACCGACAAGAAGTAACTCAACTGGAACAGTAATTGAGTAACCACTGTTAGAGGATAGATCGATGGGAGCACGGCAGATCCGCTTGACTAGACATCACTTAATCAAGTCTGACGATATCATTGCTTATTATGGACAAACTTGGCAAGTTCTACCTATCAGTATATTGGTCGATAATGTAGTTACTACCGTATAAACGGTTAGAAAATTTTACCAATATTATCTTATTATTAGACAGGTAAGACTAACGATTTTAAAGAAATAATAATAACTTTGGTTTTTTTTTGTTTTGATTCTAGTATTATGTCATAAATTATGAAAGATTAATATAAGATTTTAAAATAGATTAAACCAGCAAATCAAATTTTTTTTTCATTAATTAAAGGAAGGTCCTCAATTAAGGTACATTGATGGCATATATCTGAAAAATATCAATTTTAAAAGTTATACATTTTTCCAAAATAGTATGGTAGATGTGGATAAAAAATATGTATATTCTGTATTTTTACATAGAATAACCTACAAAAAATAATATATTTTCTCATATTTAAGCAAAATAATGTATTTTGGACTGTGTTTATCAAATCGGTAACGACATATTAAACAAAATACAATAATTCTATAACCAGAATACTAAATACCTATTAGGTTATTATTATTTTAGTATAAAGGGCACAAATAACTCACATGCAAACAGCCATCTTGAAGTAATTCTCACATACCTGAAACAATAATTTTAATTTTAAACAACTTTCTATACTTGTATTACAATACAGTTTATAGTTATTGATAATATACGAGATTTCTTACGCAATGTTGACTTTAGTTCAAACATTTGAAAGTCAATATCAAGGTTTGGATAGTCAATGTAAAAAAGAATTACATATATTATGTTTGTATTGTAGATCTTTGGGAACGATCTTAAACATAATATGACGTATTTTAAGAGTTTAAAAATGTGTATATATTTTAAAACAAATAATACTCCCAAATGGGCGATAATCTTCATGTATTCTCCGTTATTGGAGATGATTTAATATAAATCGGAACTGATATTATCAAACGTCATAGATGAGTTTTTTAAAGTTATTTAAATATGTATTTATCAAAAAGAATCTACAATTTAGACGCTTTTATTCGTAGTATTAAATAATAAGAATAATTCTAATACAAAAATATAGTTTTACTATGACGAGAAATTGAGGAATCCTCTACTACATTTAACCATATAAAGTCCTCGCTGGTTCAAAGTGAAAGGATTTCAAGGAGAGAAGTCTACGATTGGGCTACTTCTTTCCGAGATCCTTCCATTGTAGAGCCACCTTGAGGAAGGATAGTGATGACTACCTCATTCATACCAAGTTATATGAAGAGAAAGATAGATCTGTTGAAACAGGTAAAGGTCAAAGCAGGTAGGAGAGTGTTCTCTACCATTTTCAGAATTTATAAAACCTTTATCGTTAAGGAAGCTCCACCCACTTCATCAGCCTTTCAACACTGTAAGCTATCGATCATTTCATCTCTCTACCCATCGTCTTGACATTTTTGGTTAGTGGAGTGTCGAAACTGTACACCCATAGGGTTGCCCAGATGTAACTGACAACGTCGGTTTTTTTCCTAGACGGTATTAGTGGCAGGAGGAAAAGTTTAATCTCATTATAAATTACAAAGGAAAGTATTTTCACCATAGATTAGCAAAATGTCTTTTGTTCTGTCTTGCAATTCGATATGAATTCCTATATAATTTACCAATTGTCTGCAATTTAAAAACATTTTACATAATCTTAATACTCTGAATACGCAAGAGTTAAGAGTTATGTTAAGAAGACTTAAGGTAACTCTTAACACAAAAGAAAATTTAATACACGTTTTAAAATGGTTATAAAATATGTACATATATTTGAATATTCCGTTCCAGTGCAATCCTCTTATTGTTAAAATGCTCTAAAATAAGTTTCCTTAAAAGGAGTGCTTTCTTCGTATCCAGTGGAAGTTAAAGTAGTCAGAGGACTAATTGAAACGTGAACAAGTCTAGTGTTTATTTAGAAGATACTTGTCATGTCTAAGTACATATTCCGTAAACCGGGGACGAAGGGATAACGTAACATCGCACATATAATTGATGGCCAAGGGAATATTCTAAGCAGAATTGACAACACATAGGGTTTGCACTTTGGCACCCTTTTGTGAGAAACGTGTACTCAAGCAAAATCCCATATGCTGACCAGCAGTCGAACATGCATCTTGTATTTATTTATGATCCAAAATTTGTGATCCATAAATATCTAGTATATTTACTGACTTTGACCACTGGATGTATCTCTAAAGCCGTGAAAGCACTATGTATCTCTCACGTTGTTTCGTTATTACAGTATAAGTTGTCATTACCACAACTGACACGTGGATCGGGCGTTGATCATTAAACAGGCTGTAATGTTGTCATAGCAACGATGATTATGTTTGTTGGAATATCCCCCGTACCCACGAGAGTGATTATTATTCGTACAAGTTTGTTCCAACTGTGATTATTAGCTTTGTATAGAGCACTAGTAGCACTCTCACTGTACTCTAAACAACGCATTAGATAAATTTGATACTGATAATTTCTTATATTGTTAAATTTTTGTTATAAATATTTATATAATGGTTAGGGGATTTTCATACAACATTTTCAACTGCGTATGAAAGGTTTCCTCCAAGTAATTATTCATTCCTACAGGTAAATGAAACAAAGTTTCAAAATCTAAAAGATTTTTATTGCCTCAATCTGATATTTATAAATTAATGAATTGTTATGTTCAACAACCCTTTACTGTGTATTTGTCAAAGACTTATCATCTCAGGAGTAGGCAATTTTCGCGGCGATACGTGGCTCTGGCTCATAAAAGGATTACTTGAAAGAAAACAGTTACCTATTATTGTCATACATTGAGGAAATAATGGAAACATTCTTTAGAGAATTCCGTAGGTGACTGACGCAAAAAAACATTCTCTATTATTTATACTTTAAAGAACAATAATATTTACAATCCTTTAAATAATATCATCAATTATGCTACACACAATATTACACGCAATATTTTAATATATAACAGTAATTGCGAGCATTAATCGTGGGTGATAATCGCAAAAAGTATAAAGGCCTTTTACACACTAATATCTAGACTCTTCTTCAGGTAGAAAACACATTATGTACCTAGAAGGCTGAATAATGTTGTATATAAATATTGTCGTTTTCATGAGGACAACACTCTTTGATCTAAAAGGTTTTTCAATTAAGAGTAAATGAGAATTATTATTAAATCATTGTAAAGCTACAAATTTCATTAGAAATTCCAGTGTTTAAAATAATTAGACTAGTTTTCCTATATGTTCAGTAATAAAATAAAGCAGTATACATTAATATACAAAATCTTAACACAATATTTTGTAAAAATGAGTTTTAATATGTATTAAAATATAAATTTTTATTTGGGAAGTGTTGAACTACAATAATATATACATAAATATTGAACCTTCTTATTATATGTGATAGGTTAGAATGGTAAGAAACAGTCTGTAAGAATAAAAGCAATTGGTACAGGCAGAGTTCTAAAAGTAGATCGTCAGTTACAGGAACAAGGTCAACCCGTTTAGCTAATGAAGAGTTGAATTATTGAATACTATCTTAAAACACTCCCTCTAAAAAGGACATTCATTTCCTTCCACAATCTCGATATTGTCCTATTTGAGTTCTGAATAGCTTCACTGTCCAACTCTAGCACACAGTTAATTAATGGTTATTTCTTCCATTGAATGATAGTTCTGTAAGCGTCTTTCATTGAGGCATACATAAAAATGATATCTTTCCAGTTAATTGAATCTCACGATCTAAATAACGTTCATTGAGAAGGAATATATCAATTGGGACGTTCGTTTAAAATAAATTTTTTATTCCGGCTTGTGATTTCTTCTGACTCAAAATATTATTCACTAATAAATGGCGGTTTAATACAAAAAATGAATTCACCTACCATTACCTCCCGTTAACGATGAAAAGTATATTAATCTTAGACATTGCATGAATATGTGTATGGTGTATATTACCTGTATTATAGTACAGTACTTCCAAATAGGAATATATAAGGAATCGGTAACAAACATAAATAGACTGTGCGTAAGGTAAATCTTAACTTGAGATTGGTAATATAAGTTTTTGTCTGCTTGTGTCAGTATCTCGATGAGTTGTTATAAGTATATATTGTTATAAAAATCTTTCAACCTTTTTATTCATGTGCTCTTCATATTTTCTATGAACAATAACAGCCAAATAAGCGATAACTTATTTATAGTTAATTAATTATAAAATATTCATTGAATATATTCATGTATTGTATATTCATTGGAAAAATTCAAAATTTACTGCTTGGAATGGTCATCAGGTTTGCACGTTGAAACACTGAAGAGGGGCTTATAGCGTTAGCTGTTTTATATTTAATATAAAATTATTTCGTTAAAAGTTTACCCATGTTTCCACTAACGCTCGGATTATAATTCCTGTTGAGAGCAATTCCATAACACTCAATTGAAAATCGTTGAGACTTGGATTTTACAGAATCATGATTTATGTATTCGTTATTGTATACTGTGAGCTATTACAATATAACGTAACATCCACCGATAGTGATATTTAAACATGTTATAATCCCATGTTTCTTTTCAATCTGCTTGTTTATTCTCATAACAAAGGTAAAATTAGTGTGTAAGCAAAACTATTGTATTGACTCGAGGATTTATTTCCAATTTTATACATTATAAAAATGAGTGCATGAGTTTTATTAGATTTAAAATTAAACACACACACACACACATGCACATATATAAATAAATATATATACATGCATATATACATATATGTATTATATAATAATTATACATATAAATATACATGTAATAATTTATCCGAAAACACGCCTAGTCGATTCTTATGAAATATAGTTAAAAGTACTCCTTCAAATAGTGGATGGCCCTACATATAAAGGGAAGCTCCAATTGTTAGTAGTGACAGGTACACATATCCAATTGAGCTAAAAACCAAAAGTTAAACCAATTGATCTAGAAATTATATTGACCATGTTGTGGAATATATGTGTGTGTGTGTGTGTGTGTGTGTGTGTGTGTGTGTGTTTTGTGTGTGTGTGTATTGTAAAATTTCAGTTCATATCAGATCTTAAACTAAAAAATCTTGAATACTTAATGAAATATATACTTTTAAAAACAGGCTATGTGTTTGTATAATCACGACACTTAAACAATATTTTAATCCGCAATATTATAATATAACTGTCTGTGATAAATAATATCTTAAGAATGTAGGCTAGGTTAATTGCAGCTAAAAACAGTGCAGTTAAAAACCTAACGGATTGGTAACTAATGCACCCGTGTAATAGCAAAGAACTCGGGTGGGTGAAATGACCATATAGTACTACAGCTTCTAGAGAAGAAAGGAAACCCTTTGTCAAAAAAATTGTGTGTGGAGAATTATTTCCGCCAAAGGAAATGAAAATGACTTTAAGTTTTCTAAATTGTTTGTATACATTTTTATTTTGACGATGGAAGGATTGTTCAAAAACCGTTCAATGATAAAAAAACTTCGCTACACTAAGTTTGAATACCAGATTACATATATTTAAAGTTAGCCTTACTGATTTTTTTCACGGGTTTTCAAAAGTTTTTTTTTTAATTTTGACAAATGATAAATAACTTTATTAGGTTTACATGCACGGAACTTATGCAAAATATTATTTAATAAAATCCTATGGTCAGTGACAAAAATTTTACAAAATTTTGCACGAACTCTGAATTCCGGGAATTTTCAATTAATATGTTTTATAATATCCAAATATCTATAGAACTAATTATTATGCAGGTTCATAGTATTACAGAGAAAATACTGATAAGTCTCTTCCTCTGTTTTTTGTGCTTTTGTACAACAGAGTAAACATTTGGACGGACATTTAGCTCTTGAAAAAACAGAGTGGCTGGGACTCTCAAGCGCTGTCTTATGTTTCAGTTAATTATTTTCCAATCTTCCATTTTACATAATGAGAAAACAATCTCTTCTTCACGTTGCATAATCCTGGTATATATCAGCATAAAGCAATAAGTACACAGAAGCCTGGTTTGTTATTTGTAAAATAGTGTGTTTTTAGTGGATGTTAAAATACTTACTTTTTATCAGGATCATTAAAATTATGAATACATAAAATTTTTAATTGAATTTTGTGTTTAGCTCCAGTTTAACTTCCTTTTATTGCAGCACCTGGTATCTGACGCAGTCTCAGGATTAAACTCCAGGGGTTAAACTCAAAATTCAATTGAATCAACCTTCTCTAACATAACCACGTTATGTATAAGAATTTTGTTTTATTCACTAGTTCATCGTTACAGCACCTACAAACATGTTTAAAATTTTTCAATAAAGCAATCGATTCTGTGAGAGGAAACGATATCGGGAACCAATTTTACATGCACTATTCATCAATCAAACTGTATTATTCGCTCTATAATTACTCTTTAAAAATGGTTTAGTGCACTTAAATATTGATTTATCTACTTATCTTATTTAGAAGCCCATTTATTTACAAACTCACGTTCAGTTTTTCTATCTCACTACAGCGTTTTATTTCAGAGCTTTGAAAGTTTCACGATTAAACATTCCGATTTACATGTTGAATTCTGGTTCATATAGGATCGTTACGAAAGCCAAACGAACTAAAAAGAGACAGATTATTCGTAGAAGAAAGATCATTATTGAACTTTGGTGATAAATTTGTATAAAAATCCGTCCCTTCTACATATTGATTCGGCAGAACTACGATAGTCAAGTTTTGAATAGGACACAGACGTATTAGCCATTACTATTGTAAAAAACTGATAATCCATGTGATTTACATAAAACATAATAATCTGTATACTAAACGCACACTAATTCCTCATCCTATTTACAAAACATATTGAGTAGAACCAGTATTGAGTAATTAGCTTCTAAGTTTTAATTTTTATACTCGAACTATATAAATAAGTACTTAAAATTAGTATTATACAGTGATTTTACCTAAATGACAGACATAGCGTTTTTAATAACATAACATAACGTAACATAAATGTATCTCCATTGTAGTATTTTTAAGCACACAAAAAATTCTGGACTATATCTACTGCAGGAACTTTTTTACCAATTAAGTTTCGAGCGGTAACTTGACTCGCAGTTCAGAAGAAGGTATTATCTGAATGGACAGATATGTAACACCCAAGCACTTACATGATGTTCTAAAGAATTCCATAAGGAAAATTCCATGCTCAGAAGTTGGTGTTCAAAGTGAACATTATCATCCTTTAGTTGCAATAAATTACATGTTCATGAATTTTGTTATTCTCATATTGCTAATTATAAGTTAAAAGATCGAAGGTTAATTTTATAGGGAAAGAATATTCACTTGAAAATATATTTAAAACAAGAACTGAGAATAAACGTTAAATTCTTTGAGATGAAAAGAAAAATAATGTCCATTAAATTAGTTTTAGTTACAAAAAATGTGTTTATTTAATTTATAAAGTATGAGTTTATTTTACATTAAAGATCAAATAATGGTGTTCTACGTTGTTAAAAGGTACGTACTGAACACTCTATGAATAACATAAACTAATTGTGTTTTATGATTGTTAGAAACTTAATTGGTCTATTCAGGTACCTGGTAAAATCTCCTAATGATATTGTCTCACTGGGTCAAAGTAATTTACAGAATGGGTTGTTGGGCGTTGGGTGGGGTCACTAACAACTTCAACTCACCACCCTCTTCAGTTTAACCTTATTATTTCCGTTAAATAATTATATATAACTTAAATAAGGGACTCACTTAACAGTTTTTATGAATAAAAAGGAGCAATGAAACTAGATTGGTTTTAGAGCATATGTATGGCCACACCAAAAGCCACAAGTATACATTTAGTATACAATGTTTAACATTTGGAGTTCAGTATGCAGGTTGTGTTAAAAACAATATATTTTTATTCCACAGCCATTTATTAAATGAGGTTTAACGAATCCTATCACTCTGTGTGTGACTGTCCGCACGATAACTCAAAAAAAAGCTCACTTATAGACTTAAAGTTTCGCAAGAAGCTTAATTTATGCATGAGGGACAATGAGTCAATGATGGCGTATGTCACTCTACGGGATTAGGCTGGGTGTTAGCGCGTACCTTTACATTGGTGTTATAAATAAGCATTATGGAAACGAGAAAATAGTGGAAATGTATGTTGAGAAAGATTTCTTAACTAAAAATTAAAATTTGTATGACACTTAGTTCTTACAGCAATGAGTTATATTATCTGCAATTTTCGTGTTCATTTCTTTATTTAATGATTTTTGTCTGTCAGAGGGCATCTACCTTGAGCTTGAAGTGGGCTATATATCGTATTTCAATATTTAAAATCTCTGGGAAACCTGTTACGACACGTGGTGTGGCATACTTCTATCTTGTAATGTGCCAAATTCTGTAACCTTTCTTGATGTAGACGTTTTATTAAATAGCGGTCGTTTTAAAACTAAAACTCATGTCAAGGACACAAATAGTATGCAATATTTACATTATGATAGCTGTCATCCACAGTATGTAAAGAAATCTATACACAAGGGTCTTGCTCTAAGATCTAAGAATCTATGTACAGATGACACTGACTTCCAAAATTATGTAACAACATTATCAAATTCATTAATCAACAGAGGATACCCTGCAAAATTGATTAACAGTGAAATAGCTAAGCCTAAAAATACAAACCATGTTTTAAGTGTTGAGGAAAAAGATGCTAAATGTGTAACTCAGTACCATTCTGGTTTTACACAAAGTAAATGGAATTATAAAGACCGCCTACAAAATATTGGAACAATCTCCAGAAACAAAGGATCTTTTTAATAGACCTCCTAGAATTATTTTCAAAAGACCACAAAATTTGAAAAATCTATTAGTTCATCCAAAATATATTAAAGATAAAGACAACAGTCTAAATTTCAAACAAAAACGCCATCCATGCAATAAACCACACTGTTGAATATGCAGTATGATGCAATCTACAAACTGCTACAAAAGCTGCTACAGAAGACATCACATGTAACAGTGAAAATGTAGTCTATAAATTATCCTGTCAACATTGCTCTGAAGACTACATTGGAGAAGCATCTACGTCACTTAGGCTGAGGATGAACAATCATCGTGCCGATGTTCGACATCAAAATTTACTTAGACCCGTATCTGCACACGCTGTCCAACACAATAAAACCTTTGACAATTGTTTCTCTCTAATTGGCATCAAGAAGTTTCAAAATAAAGACTACACAAAATTATTACTAAGAAGATATGAACAAGCAAACATAATGGCTCTTCAATCAAAATCACTAGTTGGATTAAATTTGAGACACAGTTAATTTAAATTTATTATTCAAACATTGTATCTATCTCTGTGTTTAGGAAAGTTTTACATGTTTAATTTTCTTGTTTTGATACCATATGTTTGTGTTGTTTGCAATGTTTTTATAACCTTCATTCTTTTGTTTGTTTATATTTTATTTTATACATGCTTTTGATAACGTTACTGAAAAGTTACGAAATATTAGCATTTCGAGTTGAAGAAACGTGTTTTGTTTTCTTTTATACCTATATACATACAAAATATATATTATAATCTTTAAGATTTGCTGAAAACTATCAAAACGAATTTCTTAAGAGTACTTTTTAAAAAACCGTGGTTGTAAAATCTTATTTACATAAAGAAGTATGTCTTGCATCATAACTAATATTTCAGTTAGTGTGTGATAAATATTTGTGTAAAGACATGGACGGTTTATTTTACCATAAAAAGATTAAGAATCCTTTGTTTATGCAAACTAGCAAAACTCTATTTATAATTTGATATACAATTTGATCTATAGTACTTTTTAATATTCCATTGACTCTCCACAGGCCTCAGATAAAGACTCTCAGATATAAGAACAATGGGCCCCAAATTAACATTTACGGAACTGTAGATTATTTGAAGTTAAACAACGAAAAATGTACCATTTCATCCCAAATATTGAAACAATATTACATGCAGCACAGAGAAAGGATGTTATACGAATAGTCCTAGGAGTTCGTGCAATTAAACGTTTATTGTTTGGATATAACAGCGTTTGAGAAAATATAATTTTCTATTTTTGTAAAGGTTTCTACTTTTTATGTTCCTACATGTATTAACTTTGTATTCTTACTTTGTATTAACTTTGTATAACTAGTATTAACTTTGACTATTATTAAGACATACCATAACAGTTTCAATCACGTATTCTATACCCACTACCGTCGGATCTAATTTTCAACTTTTTTAAGGCTTTAGCTGATTATATAATCACATGAAATATTGCAAATAACTCAAACTACTTGTATTTTAAGTAACCCGAAAACTACGAAAGGTTTTTTTACCAACCTTTTGTAAATTAGATATTTGCATTAATAATAACAAATAATTTAGTATATAACTGCAGAGCAGTATAACAACTCAAGTCCTGCTACAGGTAAAATAAAATTTATTAACTTTTGGAGATGACTGAAAGTGAGAGTCCAAATCACTAATCGTAACTACGGGCGGATCGTTATCCCTTATCACTGCCCTCTCGGCATTGTCTCAATGTATGATTCGTTCAGCTCTTCCACCTTTTATTATTATTCTCACCAAAGCGTTTTGTAAATGTTAGGTCCAAAGGTTCTTTTTCTCAATTAAATCTAATGTTAAACTAGAATATATTTAATTAATAGTGGTTCAATCTCGTTCCTCGTTCTTTGTAGCAGCAAAATTTAAAAATCTAATACGTTTATGATCTTTAATTGGTTTCAGGGCACAGTACATTATGAAATATAACACTACATATGACCTATGTATAATTAAACATTTTAATAATTTGATGTGTAAAAGAAGCTTGTGGGAAATACGTATGGCAAATATCCATAAACATTTTCCTATACGTATTTCTTTTTATTTTATATTCAAATCTGTGTAAAAGTAATACAAACTTGCCCAAAAATCCTCTTTTTGTAAGTATCTAAGGATTAAGACTAGAGATTTAATAATATTTTCTTTCATTTTGTTTAAGTTTGTTATAACAATAGAAAACATATTGTAGAATGTTGGGCATTTGCCATCGATATATATGGCAGATATTCATTTGCACAACAAAAGGTTATTTATTAATACTTTGTAGTCGGTCTAGTATGAGATGACAAAGAGGGATCACAGTAATGAAAATATATCCAAAATAATACATAGATTGTTACTCACACACAAATAATATAATTTGTACCGAAGATATAATTTGTAAAGAACAACCAACACAGATTAAGTAAACGTAAAACTTCTAATGAAGTATAAACACAGCTCAAATACTTTGTGCTATAATTAAATGAGAAATGAGATTTTATTAGGAATGGATGTGAATACGAGTAAGCTGTTTCATTCAGCAGTTCCAGGACCTTCCAATATATGCACTTCCAGGCATCAGTTGTCGTGGCTATATATTATTTACATTTTATGTGCTATTTTTCGTGTATTAGTGACAGTTGATCGTGGTACATAGGGGCCATTGAGTCTTTTCTACACATAACGTATTGCAGAGATAATAAAAAATATTAAGTGGCAAACACTAAATATTCATGTAGGACTGAATTTAAATAACATGTATTGATTTTAGTTAAAGTTATGAAACGCATTTTGCAACGTTCTCCCCTAGGGGAATTGTGCAAATGTCCGGTATCACTCAGTGGAGAAAGGGGGTGGTCCTTGACAGCGCGCCGTAAGGGTAAAGGGTAACCTACGATTAGTACTTCTTCTTCTTTAAGGTTGCTCGGTGAGGGAAAGGGCGCCACCTTGTTGTAGGACAGGTAACAGGCAGGGCTCCAACAAGGAAGAGTACCCCTGCTCCAAGGAAAGTACCAATCAGGCTCCCTACTACCATACACTAAAGCTATTTTTTTTGTCAACCAGGCCTTTGGATTACACAGATAGTTGTATTGAAATATTCTGAATATAAGGTTAAATATGACCCCTAATACTTATGCGAGGTTATCTAAAATCCAGTTACTAGAGGACTGAACAAAAGAAACAAAACACTCAAATGTTTGTAATTTAAACTAATTATTTATGTGCAGGAATTGTATGACATTATCACAAGTAATCCAGCCTTAACAGTAAGTAAATGCTTTAGACAGAAAATAATCAACAACAAACATAGCGAAGATACAATATTACCACTTATTAGAGAGAATTACAAATGGCTAAATGAACTCTATTTATGGTAGGGAGCGCTCCACTTCCTCAAAACAACATTCAACATACATAAATAAATACAATAAACACATGCAATAAATGGCCTAGACATGTAAATAATAGACGACACAAGTAAATATACTAAAGATACACTATAATGCACTAAGGTGTGCAGTTAACGTCTGGAGGGTAGCGTTGAAACCAAATTTTAAGGGCTCCTTCCACAATACAAAGGCTCCTGGTCCAGAATTAGACATCAGTCCGCGTCCGACTCACTAATCCATAAGAGCACTCCGTGAAATAATCCAAGTCTGTACTCACCAACTGGGAGTCACAACACAAAAGGGCCTACTACGTCGGTCCAGACCGTGGCTCGGAAGAGCGGATCCGCGGTGCGGTAGTGGTAGGTGTAAGGCGGCACGGCTAGGAGCAGATCCCAGTGTCAGGGTAGTGCAAGCTGGAGTACCCACTAGCGGCTCGGCAATAAGTCCACCAGGCTCCGGGCGCAGTCCAGAAGTGTACCCATACCAAATCCCAAAAAGCCCTGATTAATATGTTCAACCAACAGAGAACATCAGCTAACAACAGTTCTCAGTAGCAATTGAAATCGACATTTACGTACAAAATGAAAAAACAACAATGAAACATTTAAAAATAAAACACATTAGGTTTTAGTTAGTTTGAAGCAAAGAATAATCTTATGCTAGGAATGTCTAATCAGCTGATTAAGCAACAATACTCTAGGGGATAATGAATCCACCTGTATTTATGCAACCTCTGGCTATAAAATCATGAGAATTGTAAGCTTGACTGTTCATATCAAAGGCTAATAAACACTGTCGAAAATAATAAACAGTTAAAGTACCTCTACATGTACACAGTATGATTTAACATAATAGGCAGTATAATAACAAAATTGAATTTATAAATTTAATGTGATATCAAAGACTAATTATTAATAGCTGGAGGTAATAATTTTACCTTGACTTTTATTACAAATAAACATTGATACATTAAGAAGAAACGTTTGAAACTATTGTATCGTAACTAACATGAAACTGTGACACATCAAATTAGGACTGTACACGGTCTGTTACAAAATATATGTCAATCATGGTTGTATTTTATGCGACTTGTATGTATTTATATAATTAAATACTTACTTTACTATAAAAGAGATTAATTTTCTTCGATTAAAACATTTAAAACATTGCAGTTATAACAGTTCAAGTTGTGACATTAATTCTCAACATATGTAATATTTATAAGTTTACCTCTTTCTCTTAGAAATGTTGTCAACATAGTTAGCGTAATTGGTTTTGAAACAAATACTTTAAACAAATTATTAGGTAAGATTATTAACTATTAAAAGTAAATGCCACGTTTTTAGCTTTACACGTTCAATTCAAACCCTAACAGTTTTTCCAAAGGCTCAGTTGAGTGATTCAATAATCTTGAGTAGTGTTTTAAACTTTAAAATTAGTATATTGAATTCACGTAAGAGTGACGAGAAACTAAGGAAAATATATGGTAGTAGTTCACCTTGGCCAATTTATTAGTCGGCTCCCGAAAATCCAGCGAAGCTGAAGGGCTCGTAGACACACACAGCACCGACGCCAATCCAGTCACTCGCAAGCTTCCTCACTAATCAATCCACCAGCTGTTTGTTATAAGTTCACCCGCCGCAGCGTGTCGTCCGGTCGTGCGGTGAACAGTCCACCGGAGATAAAAGGTTACTTAATGGGCTATTCTTTTATGCAGAACAGGCAAGAGTGACGTACGGGCATTGGTATAATTGGTACAATGTCGGCGCGCTACGACATTGATGATATGAAATTTATATAATGAAGAGTGATCAGTTCTACATTATTTATACCATAACTCACCATAAACTGCACACGTCACAAATACCCCCCTGCCTGTAGAAAATTTCCCAAATTTTTCTTCACTTGATGAAAACCTTTTGAAGGTCAGCCACATGCCATTTCCCGATACGTTTACCTTTCATATCAGCCAGGGTGTATACCAAAGGAGATTACTTCCTCAGCCACCAAAAAGGGTCCTACATATTTAGGTGCTAGCTTCGCTGAGAAATACTTTGTTGCGTCCGACTGTGGGTAATTTCCTTTTGAGGACGACATCACCCACTCGGTAGTGTACAGGTCTTCTACGAAGGTTATAGCGACGAGCTCTCCGTCCATGGGCATTCTTTAACCTATCAGCAACCTCTTGATAAAATGTGCTTCAGCTCTTGTAGCTTGTCACCATAATGCCTTGAATCTTCTGGAGAAGGTACCACAGAGCCATCCTCAAGAACCTCAAATCCTGCACCAGCAGTGGCGAGTTCTCGCCCGAAGTTCAGGAACGCTGGCGAATACTGTGTAGTCTCGTGGTACGCTGTCCTAAGAGCAAATCCTAGCTTAGGTATGTACTTGTCCCATTCTCGGTGGTTGTCTTTCACGTATGCCCTTAACATAGTAACAATGTCCCGATTCACCCTCTCTGCCGGATTGGCTTGGGGATGGCGACTGGCGTTTTAAAAGGATCTTGATGTTATACTGTTTTGCAAGGTTGGTCATCGGCTTTCCGATGAATTCTGAGCCATTATCGCATATAATGTAAGCCGGGACGCCATAAACCATGAAAATATCATCCTCTAAGTGTTTGGAGACCAACTTCGCTGTAGCAGCTCGCAAGGGGACGCAAAACAGAATACTTAGTGAAAGTATCGGTGATGACTAACAGATACTTAAATCCCTTCAATGACCGAGGTAATGGTCCTATTAAGTCTGCAGCAATCATTAGCCAGGGAGCGTTCACACCACGTTGTGTTCCCATCACACCAGCAGGGAGTTGTTGGTCGTATTTTATGCGCTGACAGACATCACATCGAGCAACGTATGTAGCCACATCCTTCCGCATCTTGGGCCAGTAATAACGCTGCTGCATCCGTTTGTAGGTTTTCAGAACGCCCTGGTGGCCAGCGGTTGGTTTATCGTGACATTCGGCTAGAGTTTGAGAACGAAGATCTTTCGGGATAACCAATCTCAATTATCATCTTGTAGCGAAGGCTCCAAAGTGGTCACTCTCTTCCAAAGCTTTCCATCCTCAGTTCGCCACTGGCTATACTGTTCTGGGTTAGCTAACACGTTCTGCAGCATGGTGGTATACCAATGATCCTTAAGTTTGGAGGGAAAATGGATGGCATCACACCACACGGTCTCTTCAGTGGGGAGGTCAGGTGGAGTTGTCCTCGATAGTAGATCCGGCACTACGTTGTCCTGGCCTTTCCTGTGGACTAGGCGGAAGTCCGTAAGGCTGGAGTCTGAGAGCCCAGCGTGCCAATCGTCCAATCGGATCTTTCAGATTGTTTAGGCCAGAGTAGGCTATAGTGGTCGGTGACCACGGTGAACCTCGTACCTTCCACATATGGCCGAAACCTCTCAACAGCCCAGATCACCGCCAGACACTCTCTTTCCGTGGCTGAATACTTCTGTTCTTGGCGGGTCAAAGTACGGCTAGCGTAGGCCACGACTCCTTCTCCTTGTTCGTACTCCTGGCTAAGTACCGCACCTATCCCAACGCCAGAGGCATCACAGGAAATCGTGAAGGACTTAGCAAAATCTGGACAAGACAATATCGGGGCTGTTATCAGGCAGGATTTTATGTCCTGGAATGCCTTTCTGCTTCTTCAGTCCATTCAAACTTGGTATTTCTCCTGAGAAGTGACGTGAGCGGATGCATTCGAGGAGCGAAATTGGGTATAAAACGGCGATACCAAGACGCCATGCCCGTAAATTGTCTCACTTCCTTTTGATTCCGTGGGGTGGAATTTCCACAACCGCATTGATCTTATCGGGATCAACCCTCAGTCCATCACCACGACGAGGTAGCCCAAGTACTTAAGTTCTTCTCGACAGAACTTGCACTTCTCCCTATTAAGAGTGAGTTTGGCTGCTCGGATTCTCCTAAAGATTTCCGACAATATCCCAAGGTGCGCCTCAAATGTAGATGTTACTACTACAATTATCGTCTAAGTAGACAAAAAAACGTTCGGCTCGAGGTCGGGTCCCAAAACGGTGTCCACAAAACGCTGCCACGTTGCGGGAGCCCCACACAGTCCAAAGGGCATCGTCACAAATTGATAGAGGCCACGACCTGGGATCGCAAAAGCCGTCTTTCTCCTTGCTAGCTTCTTCCAGCTCTATCTGCCAATAGGCACTTTTGATATCGAGACTTGACAAGAATCGAGCATCTCTGAGTCGGGTCCAGAATGGTGGTAACTTGTGGTAGGGGATAAGCATCCTTGCGGCTTACGGCGTTGACTGCCCTAAAATCTACCACGAATCTCTTGCTACCATCAGGCTTGTCCAACAACATTATTGGCGATGACCAAGCGCTTTGGGGGACGGTTCAACGACTCCCAGCTGCAAACATACGGTCCAACTCCTCATTTATCAATTTTTGGCGAGCTGGGATACGTTATAATATCGTTGCTTGATGGGTTGCGCGTCTCCCGTGTCTATGACGTGCTTGACACGATCAGTCCTACCTAACGTAGATGGTTCATTTTTAAAGTGCTTTTCTAGTAGGTCTTGAAGTTTTCCTCGTTCTTCCGGAGTCAAGTGGTCTTCAGACGTAATCCCTTCAATAGCGCTACATAGGAACGGCGTCTCCCTTGGAGCAAACTCCCATCTTTCGATTACGCATATCAGCTACTATGTGCATGCGCTCCCAAAAATCGATGCCCAATTATCAAAGATTGCTGCAATGATGGAATACAACACATACACTCAAGTTCTCGGTTCTACCCCTTAAGAGATGGGCAGATCTACAAATCCCTTGACCTCGTGTCTGTTTAGAGTCAGCAGTCTCTACAAAACGTCCAGAAGCAGTCTTAAGGCGCGTAGGGAACTTTTCCAAAATCCACAATCCTTTTTCTCCAAGAAACGTTTGAGGAAGCACCGGAGTCTAGAAGTGCAGTAATCTCTCGACCAAAACACTCTCACTTTTAAATATGGTCTAGGGTCTGACTGAAAAGTATGCAAAAGATAGTCTATAGTGGGGGAATTCTCGCTAGACTGGGAGACAGGCATACCCACTGAGCTCCTGACTCCCATCCCTACTCGTTTTTTTGGAGTACATTTAGGGCACTCTCGTTTCAAAAATGTTGTCCTTGCCACAGCCAAAACAGAACTTCTTCTTGGTCTTGCGACAAAATCGGAAACGATGGCCTTTCTCTCCACAATTCCAACAAGATACCTCTCCGCGATCTGGTCGTGGTGATGCCTTGATGTCAGCTACTCGTCCTTGGGTGATTACTCTGCGACGACTTGGATCTTGATAGGCGAGGTCCGGTTCAAGCGTTACCTCACTTCGTTGAGATCTGTTTCTCGTCATGCTTAACCGTCCAGCTTCAGCTCGACGTCCCATGGATCGAAGTTGATCTAGAGTTTGGATGCTAAATAAAGCCAATCTATCCTGCAACTGCGGATGTAGGTTGTAGTAGATCTGGGCCAAGACGAGTACTCTCGGGAACGGGGGACAGCAAGTCTGCCATACAGGCCTTCCACAGCCGCGATGTAGAGGTCCAAGGGTTCGTTGTCTCCTTGTACTCTATTGAATATCTCCTGATGAAGCCGTAGATCGTAATCAGCAGGTTGAAAGACTTCTCGCAGTTCCTTCGTTAGTTGATGCCATGACCGGATCTGTTAGCGGCTGCACGATACCATACAAGCGCGGGGCCAGCAAAGAGATCGACAGCCGAGTCATAAAGTTCTTGGTGAGTTACTCCTCGGGCTCGACGAAGTTCCTCGACCCTTTCCAAGAAGGCTGCGATGCTAGGACCAGAGTTGTCGAATTTCAGGCCCCACTTATACAACAGGTACATATCTGGGGCGTGAGCCTTCTCTTTTGTCTTCTAAATATCGCAGATCGTCTTGGCGGGCCAGTCTTGAACAACTCTTCCATCGAAGAATGATTTTCCTGCTTCTTCCGGTCTTCTTGAAGCTTCCACTCTTCTTTTTGCCATCTACTCTCTTGCTGTTGTCTCTCTTCTTGTAGTCTTCTTTCTTCTTGTTTCCACTTCTCTTCCTGTTTTCTTCGTTCCTCTTGAAGCTTCATCTCTTCCTGGCGAATCCAGTTATCTTGCTGTCTTTTCAAATGTTGTAGCTGCATCCCGTCTTGACGTTCTCTTTCTCTTCCAAGTCTTCCTTCCTCTTCATGTGTTCTTTCCTCTTCTGGTGAAAACGATTGAGCCAGAAAATGCTAGAACTTTCGTGGGGACAAAGAGAGGATCCGTCCGCTTATCTGAATCTGGCTGGGGTTGTGGATTGCCAGCTGATAGAGTCTTGTTGTCAGGAGAATCCACCTTAGCCGCAGACTTAGAGTCCTTGAAAGAGTCCAACAATCCCTTGCATTTACCCACTAAGCACTGCTTGGTCTGATCCTGATCATCATCCGCCGTCGCCACCCACTGGTATCCTATCAGCTCGAAGGTATAAATGCCATAGGCGTGCAACAATACCATGATACTCATTATCGTTATAATTCCCCTCATAGTCACTCACAAGTGCTGATAAATTCCTGGTACTTTGCCTCACACTCCTCTAGTTCTGTATCCGTATCCAAAGAATTAACTACAGCCTCCTCTATTGGCGTATTCGACGCTAAACTCTGAGAAAGTCGTTTCTCAAATCTCCGCTGTACCTCCAGAGGGAAGATTCCTAATCTTCAGCTCATAGATAACTTCTGTTTTACGCAGGTGATAGGCACTCATATTTAGATAAGATACAAAATTCAAAAGTGGAACAGAAATACTCATAAGTTTCCCAACTCAAAAATATAAACACCCTTAAAAGGTCACAAAAACCAACATGAGCGTATAAAATTAAAATTTCGAAAGAGTACGCTCAATAAGTGTCACAGCAACAATAAAATACAGATCTGTTGTCCACATAAACTACAACAATGGCCAAAACACAGAATTCAAAGCAAATGTCAGAATTATTTCATAACTGAAAAGGAGAATTAAGTTTGTTTGATATTTAGGTTTTTGTACTTTGTTTTGTTAAGGAAATGTGAATAACTACTTATTCCAAGCAACACTAATGCAAACCGATCATATCAGCAGCAACAGTTCAAGTTCATAGAAATAGTTAATATTTACAAAAACACAAGTATGAAGGACAAATAAAAAAAATGTACAGTTATAACTATTACTTCAGATTACTCCAAATAATCCAGGCCCCACGTTGGCAGGTGCCATTTTGCAACGTTCTCCCCTAGGGGAATTGTGCAAATGTCCGGTATCACTCAGTGGAGAAAGGGGGTGGTCCTTGACAGCGCGCCGTAAGGGTAAAGGGTAACCTACGATTAGTACTTCTTCTTCTTTAAGGTTGCTCGGTGAGGGAAAGGGCGCCACCTTGTTGTAGGACAGGTAACAGGCAGGGCTCCAACAAGGAAGAGTACCCCTGCTCCAAGGAAAGTACCAATCAGGCTCCCTACTACCATACACTAAAGCTATTTTTTTTGTCAACCAGGCCTTTGGATTACACAGATAGTTTGTATTGAAATATTCTGAATATAAGGTTAAATATAGACCCCTAAATACTTATGCGAGGTTATCTAAATCCAGTTACTAGGACTGAACAAAAGAAACAAAACACTCAAATGTTTGTAATTAAAACTAATTATTTATGTGCAGGAATTGTATGACATTATCACAAGTAATCCAGCCTTACAGTAAGTAAATGCTTTAGACAGAAAATAATCAACAACAAACATAGCGAAGATACAATATTACCACTTATTAGAGAGAATTACAAATGGCTAAATGAACTCTATTGTATGGTAGGGAGCGCTCCACTTCCTCAAAACAACATTCAACATACATAAATAAATACAATAAACACATGCAATAAATGGCCTAGACATGTAAATAATAGACGACACAAGTAAATATACTAAAGATACACTATAATGCACTAAGGTGTGCAGTTAACGTCTGGAGGGTAGCGTTGAACCAAATTTTAAGGGCTCCTTCCACAATACAAAGGCTCCTGGTCCAGAATTAGACCATCAGTCCGCGTCCGACTCACTAATCCATAAGAGCACTCCGTGAAATAATCCAAGTCTGTACTCACAACTGGGAGTCACAACACAAAAGGCCTACTACGTCCGGTCCAGACCGTGGCTCGGAAGAGCGGATCCGCGGTGCGGTAGTGGTAGGTGTAAGGCGGCACGGCTAGGAGCAGATCCCAGTGTCAGGGTAGTGCAAGCTGGAGTACCCACTAGCGGCTCGGCAATAAGTCCACCAGGCTCCGGGCGCAGTCCAGAAGTGTACCCATACCAAATCCCAAAAAGCCCTGATTAATATGTTCAACCAACAGAGAACATCAGCTAACAACAGTTCTCAGTAGCAATTGAAATCGACATTTACATACAAAAATGAAAAACAACAATGAAACATTTAAAAATAAACACATTAGGTTTTAGTTAGTTTTGAAGCAAAGAATAATCTTATGCTAGAATGTCTAATCAGCTGATTAAGCAACAATACTCTAGGGGATAATGAATCCACCTGTATTTATGCAACCTCTGGCTATAAAATCATGAGAATTGTAAGCTTGACTGTTCATATCAAAGGCTAATAAACACTGTCGAAAATAATAAAACAGTTAAAGTACCCTACATGTACACAGTATGATTTAACATAATAGGCAGTATAATAACAAAATTGAATTTATAATTTTAATGTGATATCAAAGACTAATTATTAATAGCTGGAGGTAATAATTTACCTTGACTTTTATTACAAATAAACATTGATACATTAAGAAGAAACGTTGAAAAAACTATTGTATCGTACTAACATGAAACTGTGACACATCAAATTAGGACTGTACACGGTCTGTTACAAAATATATGTAATCATGGTTGTATTTTTATGCGACTTGTATGTATTTATATAATTAAATACTTACTTTACTATAAAAGAGATTAATTTTCTTCGATTAAAACATTTTAAAACATTGCAGTTATAACAGTTTCAAGTTGTGACATTAATTCTCAACATATGTTAATATTTATAAGTTTACCTCTTTCTCTTAGAAATGTTGTCAACATAGTTAGCGTAATTGGTTTTGAAACAAAATACTTTAAACAAATTATTAGGTAAGATTATTAACTATTAAAAAGTAAATGCCACGTTTTATAGCTTTACACGTTCAATTCAAACCCTAAACAGTTTTTCCAAAGGCTCAGTTGAGTGATTCTATAATCTTGAGTAGTGTTTTAAACTTTAAAATTAGTATATTGAATTCACGTAAGAGTGACGAGAACTAAGGAAAATATATGGTAGTAGTTCACCTTGGCCAATTTATTAGTCGGCTCCCGAAAATCCAGCGAAGCTGAAGGGCTCGTAGACACACACAGCACCGACGCAATCCAGTCACTCGCAAGCTTCCTCACTAATCAATCCACCAGCTGTTTGTTATAAGTTCACCCGCCGCAGCGTGTCGTCCGGTCGTGCGGTGAAACAGTCCACCGGAGATAAAAGGTTACTTAATGGGCTATTCTTTTATGCAGAACAGGCAAGAGTGACGTACGGGCATTGGTATAATTGGTACAATGTCGGCGCGCTACGACATTGATGATATGAAATTTATATAATGAAGAGTGATCAGTTCTACATTATTTATACCATAACTCACCATAAACTGCACACGTCACAATTTAAAATAAATCTTAAGTGAAGCGATCACATATTTCTTTTAATATGAATGACTCAATATTGTGCTATATTTTCTCTAACTCGAATCATTATCTATCGTAGGAATATACTAATCTAAATCCTCTACATGGGCATACACCAACAAACAGCTCAATCCTGTTTACTTAGAAATGGATTTTCAAGGATAATTTAAAGTATAAGGATGGTATATTTTTTTAAGATGCCTTTTAGAGGTAGGCATATGTAATACTACGTTACATGATTATTTTTACAAACTTTGTTGTTCTGCAATTTTCCCAATGCTCCTGTTTCTAACGCAAAAGTTCGCTGACTACTTCAACTGATTATTTAAAAAAAATAAAAAAACAACAAATACTATGATTTGATTAACGAAAAAATTTAGCGCACAGACTGTTCTCTGTGGAGTTTGTGGCTCAAGTATCTCAGATAGCAAATATACGGTGACAATCAAAGTTACGTGGCGCAGCCCTAGTGTTGGACCTCACAACTAACTGTAATTTAAAAGTAATTCTCCGGACCTCAACATACTACGACCGTATGAATAATTTGTCTCAATTTTAATTAATAAAATCAAAGCTGACGCTCTTTTAAATCGCATTGTGTGAAATAGACTCTCTATTCTTTGCATAAAATTAAAGGTACATGGAATTTTTCAATTCTCTGGGTTAGTTCATTCTCACGTAGTGCATACAGACGTACAGGAGATAAATACAAAATAAATTATTTTTATACTTTCTTGAGTGATATACGTACAATTAAACCTAACTGTACTCATGATACTGGATTAAACTTTACAAAAAAAATGTTACAAGATTTCCATCAAAATTTCTAAAATTAACACATAGCTGCGTTTAAATAGTTTTCAAGTTTCTCACAATTCTTAGGGAGGGGGGAACTTGAAATGGAAGTTGTTAGAAAATTCTATTTGATATTTTGTAGTACATCGCTAATTATTGGAATAAGACGAGAAGACCATTGCAAATGGAAACCGCCGGCTGTAGTTATGCTTTACGCAATAAATAATTTATTATTGTTATAGCCAGTTCTTAAATGAAAGACGCCAACCCAAAAGTAAGTATTAAAAAAAATTATCTTCTAGCTAAATAGCTTTTTTGACGAAACTATTTATATTTCAAAGCTATATATATATATATATATATATACATATATATATATATATATATATATATATATATATATATATATATATATATATATATATATATATGTATATACTAGCAGACCCGACAGACGTTGTTCTGTACACACGTCTTTAATTCGAAAATTTTAAAACTTTGATTAATCTGTAACAATCTGGGCTGTTTTGATCAAAATGTCTATTAAAAAGTTATTACAATATCTAACTTCATTACATGTACATTTAATCACACTTCGACCAACCGATAGTGTGTGAGTATAACATGAGTGACGTGAAATGTAGAGGATGTTGTAAATGAAAACTTACTTAATCTGAAGGTAAAATAGTTGAAACAAACTATTTTATAACAGGTATATTTTTTTCAATTTACAACTTAATTTATCGTAATGCCATTGAATGTACAATATTTTTTTGTTAATCTTTCAGGAGTATACACAAACAAATAAGATGATTTTCCGATAGGGCTGAAGTATAATAAGTGGCCTCCATCACAATCGAATTACTGATATTTCTGAATAGCCTATCTAAACTACTATCCGAATTAGATTATAGTTATGTAAAGGGCTGAAGTGTAATAAGCGGCCACCATCACAGTCGAATTATTGATATTTCTGATTAGTCTATCTAAACTACCGAATTTCATTATAGTTATTTAAAATTACAGTATAGTATCGGAACTGGCCAACAACATTTAATTTATCTAAAATACTAAATAAGTATTCCGTATAGGGCTGAAGTATAATAAGTGGCCACCATCACAATCTAATTATATATATTTCTGAATAGCCTATCTAAACTACTAAAATGGACAAACCGAATTAGATTATAGTTATTTTAAGGCTGAAATTACAATAAGCGGCCAACATCGCAATCAAATTATCGATATTTCTAATTAGCCTATCTAAACAACCGAATTTCATTATCTTTATATTTTTTTGATGCGTGTGTATGGAGCTGAACTCCTCCTAAACGGGTGGACCATCTTGGAATGTTTTACATTGGATCCGGCAGAATTCACTACGATCACAGTTTTCAAATGTTTTTTCTATTTTAATTCCAGGTTTTACTGACAGTTAGTGCTGCTATCAAATATGTGTGTTGTTTTGTAACATCGTGTAATTATTGTGTGAGTGCTAATAGTAATATTACATTAATATAGATTGAAGATGTTTGAAGTACATAAAAAACTATAGTTATTTATTGAAGTTATTGAACTAATTTTGAAAATTTATTAAACGAAGTGAATATATTGGTCGCATAACCTAAGTAGCATACAAATCAAAAGGTTGTATTTCTATGTGTGAATAACTATTGTTAACAGTTTGGTCACACAAGTTTAAATTAAGTAGCATACAAATCACATGATTGAATAACTATTGTTAATAGTGTAGGAATTGGTTTTAAATTAAATTCTGTTAATCTAAAACATCAATAATTTGATTGTGATGGTGGCCGCTTATTATACTTCAGCCTTTAAATAACTATAATCTAATTCGGATCCAGTTCCGATACTATACTGTAATTTTAAATAAGTATGATGTAATTCGGTAGTTTAGATAGACTAATCAGAAACATCAATAATTCAATTGTAATGGTGGCCGCTTATTATACTTCAGCCTTTAAATAACTATAATCTAATTCGGATCCAGTTCCGATACTATACTGTAATTTTAAATAACTATAATGAAATTCGGTAGTTTTAGATAGGCTAATCAAAAATATCAAAAAATTCGACTGTGATGGTGGCCGCTTATTATACTTCAGCCTTTACATAACTATAATCTAAATTCAGATAATAGTTTAGATAGGCTATTCAGAAATATCAATAATTCGATTGTGATGGAGGCCACTTATTATACTTCAGCCCTATCGGAAAAACCATCTAATTTGTTTGTGTATACTCCTGAAGGATTAACAAAAAATATTGTACATTCAATGGCATTATGATAAATTAAGTTGTTAAATTGAAAAAATATACGTTATAAAATTAGTTATTTAAAATTACAGTATAGCCTAGTATCGGAACTGGCCAATAGAATTTAATTTAAAACCAATTCCTACACTATTAACAATAGTTATTTACACGTGATTTGTATGCTACTTAATTTGAACTTATGTGACCAATTTTGATGGCAGATTAAAAATTTCAATTACAATAAATTATTTTAAATCTAATTAGTTTAAAACTTGATTATCTAAACTGTTAACAATTAGTTATTCACACATAGAAACACAACCTTTTGATAATGTATGCTACTTAGGTTATTTGAGGTTATGCGACCAATATACTCACTTCACTTCATTAATTTGCAAAATGAGTTAAATAACTTCAATAAATAACTATAGTTTCTTATGCACTTCAAACATCTTCAATCTCTATTAATGTATTATTACAATTAGCACTTAGCACAATAATTACACGATATTACAAAACAACACACAAATTTGATAGCAGCACAAACTGTCGGGACAACCTGGAATTAAAATAGAAAAACATCATGGCTGTGTTGTAATATTATAATATTTACATAGAACAATGGGGTGAAACTTCATCTTTGCAATTTGCATTACACTACTGATCAAGGCACGTTACAATAACATTTTTCTAAATTTTAAATGTAAACAATTTAACGTTTTCTGCCTCTTTGATGAACTTCAGCTGAAAGTATTAACAGTTCACTTTGTATTACGTGTCGTAGCGCAGTCTGGGCGGATCCAATGTAAAACACTCCAACAATCAAAAAATTTATTATTAAAACATTAATTAAATAAACTATTTAAATTGGACCGAATTTTGAATCTAAACCATTCTCGGATCCACCTGAAAGACACAAAAAAAGTTTTATTAATCGGTCCACCCGTTTAGGAGGAGTTCAGCCCCATACACACGCACACAACAAATATATATATATATATTATATATATATATATATATATATAAAGATATATAAAGTAAATTTTTCCATATAAAAGCTTTATTGAGGATCATAAGAATAGTTGAAATCCAACCTGTTCATACAATGTATGCACTGTAAAATAAGAGTGCTTTAATAAGTTCGCTCTGAAATGTTCACTCTGCCATGTCTGCTCTCACATATTCGCTCAAAAATGTCCATTCTAAAATGTTCACTGTAACAAGCATAGTCTGAAATATCCGTAATGGAATATCCGCTCGGATAATTGCGCTCTAGTATTTCGGCTCTGACACTATATAATACTAATAATATCATTAATAAATCTGAAAAAAGTAAAAAATTAGTTAACGAAATTGTTTTTCAATCTATATTTCAGTGATTGCCAAAAGTTAGTTGCTCAACTTAATACATGGATTTACAGTAATATAAGCTCCAATTGAAAAGAGACATTAACAATGTACAATAATAGAAATTCCTTCGAACACTGAAGACTAGAACACTTTTTAATGTCATTAGTTTCAAATTAATTACTTTTTAATTTAACTTAAAACCATTGAATAAAACTGCTATATTCATAGAAGGGTGATAAATATAAAGTGTATTTAGATTATGGCATGAATATGATGGTGGTGCCATCAGAATACTGTGTAAGGCAATATTTAATGTATAATTCACATACAGTAAAAAGAAAATGAAACCTAGAATGTCTGCACATTAGTGTCGAGCATATCAATGCTCGCTTTGACGTGTCCACTATGACATATCCACTGTGAAATGTCCACTCCAACACGTGCTCTGTGACACCCTAACTATAGTGACGAGCATATCAATGCTCGCTTTGACGTGTCCACTATGACATATCCACTGTGAAATGTCCACTCCAACACGTGCTCTGTGACACCCTAACTATAGTGACGAGCATATCAATGCTCGCTTTGACGTGTCCACTATGACATATCCACTGTGAAATGTCCACTCCAACACGTGCTCTGTGACACCCTAACTATTTTACTAGCTGTAATATCAATGTGTGTTGTCTCCACTCAATCACTACATAAACCCATTTTAAAACAATAGACACTTTAATAAAGCTTTAATCTGATAAAAGACATCAATGTTTTATGTATATCTATCACCTTGGGGCAACGTGTGAAATTGGAGGTCACGTCGGAAGTTTCAGATTTATATTACTAGACTCTATAATTGTTCCTGGCCTACGTCCTTTATGAATAGCCTAATCCTGTACAAAAGAGCATTTTTCAATTAACAGTCACCTCAAGAATATTGACACAGCAAAAACAACCACGTAAGCCTCCCTAATATTCCTTCCTAGCTCTCTAAACTTTAAGTTTGAAATAAATATAACGGATTTATTTTTGAATAAACTTCCTAATTTATGTTCGAAGCACATATACCTTAAATAATGATTTCATAGGACAAGTGTGGCTAAATAAGACCAAAACATGCCAACCTCAACACTTCAAACAAACCGTTACTCAGATATACTCCCTCGACAATCGACAACGATATCAATTATATTGTGAACAGTAAATGCTCTCAAAATTTTACATGAAAAAAATAAAGCTTGATTCTAAAGTCTCTAAAAATCCATTAGTATTTGAAGGGAATTTTTTCGAATGTAATGCTACAAGATCAAGACAAGAGGAAATTATATCTGAGAGGTCTAAAACTGACATTTAAAGGTGTACCAGATTCTTAAAACATGGCAAATAGTAGTGTTTTCCTTGGCGTATAATATCCTATAAGATTTACTTCATGTTAATTACATTGATTATGTAGCAAAAAATTAATGTAAACTAAAATGCGGATGCTATATCACCAACGAAATGTGTAACAGTTTTCTGTCGCAAGCACTGAAATCAGTAGAATAACTTATGTCACAAACTATTCAATATATACTGATGGCGAGAGAAAAGAAGAGACCTGGCCCGTGCCGGCGCACAGCTGTGTACTAGTGTGTTGCCGCGCGGTAATTTCAGGCGCTTCGCCCCACAGCCAACCCTGCGAATTGTTTATCATAGCAATGGAACAGCGAAACAATAATGGAATTACGAAACAAGGCGCGGCAACATACTAGTAGTAGCGCCTGCAAATTTCAGATAGGCCAGAATCCAGGTCTCTTCTTTTCTCTCGCGATCAGTATATTAGCGGTTTTATTATGAATTATAACAGATTTTGGCCATCGCACAAAAATTGGAAATACAATTTAAAAGAAAATCCTACAATTAAACCTAATCTATACTACTAATATTTACAAGTGGATTTCGTACATTTAATAACCTACAATTACAATTATTTTATTAGATAAAACAAGGACTGCTTTAGACTACAAAAAGACTATTTCATTTATTCAAAGCCAAAGAAATATTGAGAGATTTGTAAAGGAGACAATCTGGCAATGTGTTTACTTAAAGAGGTCGCTTCCCTCCCCTAACCTAGATAAGGGAGGTAAACTTTAAATGAGACAACTTCGCTCATAACGCCACTCACTTTCATGAAGCCGCTTGAACCTAACGTAAACGTTTAAACGTTTTCTTTAAACATTATAATATCCTTGCAGGCAATAGTAGCGAGGGAATTCATTACTCAAGTTCGCCAAGTGGTTTGAGCTAAGAGGCCCAACATCCGTGATCCCGGGCGTGTCCCATCTTTTCCAAACAAAATATTTACGTGTATTATCGAAACAGATCATTACGAAAAATACACACCAAACAGTAAATTCAAATGTGTTGGATTATTTTCCTTACAATTAAAATATATAGATTACTCGCATTTGCCTCGCGAAATTCGGTGACAAGTGGAATCTGGAGTTTAGGTTAGTCAGGGAGCTAATTATAGACCGTAGTGTGTTTTATTTTCTGTATTTGACGAGTTTCAAGGAATTTTTTGTTTTACCATTGGAGGTACTTCAAAAATTGACTGAAAAGGATTCCTGGGGGAGAGCGGATTAAAATTCGGTGATTTAATGAACTGGGGGTTCTTTTCTGAAGGCATGTGTGTCTGTAATGAGTATAAAATGACTCAGGAGACAGGTTTGGAACAATTCTTGTTCATGCTAGGGTTTGAGTTTACCGGAGGTTTAAGTTAACCAGGGGTTCAATAAATCTGCTGGATATAAAATTATGTCAGAGGTTGACCAGCATGATGTGAGGTAATTAAGCTTTTCGGATTAATACGCTCTGCCATTATACTAAAAAAGTCCTCTGTCCGTATCTACTACGACTGTAGTACAATTAATTATTTCTGCCTGTATGTACTAATACCGAAAAAAGTAAATTTGGACCTATAGGAGTAGTAAATTGTCATTTTTATATTTTCAGAATGTTTGACAGTCTACAATATCTCTGTCCCTATCAACTAACTTTTATGTTACGATCGGTTTTTGTGTCATTTGGAAAAGATACTAAAAACACACACTCGACAAGAATTGTAAATCGCTCTATTTTCTAGCAGACAATAAAAATGAATTTGAGCTCAAATCATTATTTTTAACGTTAAAATCAATGGAATTTCAAATATGCGACAAAAATCTCACCTTCATGTTGTAGATCACATCATTACCTAGTTCCTGCAAATATTTAGATTTGGGCTACAGCCAACGGTGCGGCCGCTATCAAATCCGAAAGCAACACTCTTACGTAATAATTACAAAATGTTTCCAATTCAAATCATTTTGCAGCTAAACCAATAATGAAAATTGGGATTAGATTTATTCTTTGAGGATGAAGGTGAAATGAACGTTACGAGTTTGATTTATGAATATCTCAGTGTGTTAACGAAAGAAGGATTTTTACATTAAATGGCACATTTATATCCTACAGTAACACATGTAATACAGTACATTAAAATTGGTGTATGCTAAACTATTCAATGGAAGAACTTTACATTTTTCTTTAGGTAATGGCACTTTTTTAAACATTGTGTATTACACTGTGTTAAACACGGTTATGAAACATATCCTATTAAACAAAAATCACTGTCTTATGAGGCAAGATATCTCGAGAAATGTTATTTTTAGATTAAAAATTTTACATGAATCTTCGATTCTACATAGGAAAAACTAGTCTTATAAATGTGCATGTTTAAGCCTGGAACTAACCTAAGCGTCATTGAAGCCTAGTGGGCAGACACAATATTTATTGTGAGCAGGAAAAGAATTAATAATTTTTTTCTGTATAAAGGTATGTTTGTATATCTGTCCGCAGGACATCTCAAATATAATATGAGCTATAGATTCGGAATTTTTCATGTAACATCAGCGAAGCTTGTTATGCGACAGGTACACCACCTGTGTTTATTGGTGTGGTAAAGGTATCAAGTTTAAAGATGTTTATCATTAAAGAATATCGCCATATTGTCTTGTTAAGAACTTCATTACGTTGGAATATTTTGAAGGTGAACGTGAAAGCAAACAGCCTCTGAGTACTCTGAGTACTGTAAGGTACAGTCTGTGAACTTAAAAGCTCCAGTAGTTTGAGACAAAAGTGCAATTTCCTGACTACTCTACCGAGTGCTACGACGCTGAAATGGGCAGCTTTAACCATCACGTGCGTTTCGTTGTTCTCCGAGCAACATTCACATTGAATTAACTCTTCCCACTATAGGTACGTTATGTTTATTAGTATAGTTATACAAAGTCAATGTTAACTCTTTTCAGTAGCGGAAAAGTAATCTGCTCATAGTGTTTGAAATGGAATGAGTATGTGGAGAGTTGGGTTTTAATTAGAACTTTATTACTATACTCTTCAGAGCAGTATGTGCTAAAATATGGACTTACTTTTAATGAACGGACTTTTGCTATAAACTTATAAGCTGAATGGAAATAAAATAAAGATATATTCCTGAAGGAAAGTAAATTTTATACCAGGATAAATAGTTGAATAAAATTGTCTTATTGAATTAAAGCAATATATCACTTCGGGACATTTTATTGAGAAATTCTTTGTAAAATTCAAATAATTAATAGTCTAAATGCATATTCTTTCTATTAAATGCATTAATAAATGTATAAATTTAAGAACTTTTTCAATTATTCTATTAAGTTATTCTTACAAGATTTAAGTAAATTTCGACTTAAAACGTTTCTGATAAAAAAAATTATGAGAGTTTAAAATTATATTTGAGTCACCAAAAATTACAATTAAAATCCTTTTAGATATTTATTGTATAACAATTACCAATAATGTCTATTCTTCTTATTCCATTCAGGAGGTACAAATTGTTAAAAGACGATCCACGCACACCTTATCAGTACGATTTCCTTGCTTCCTTCTCTGCCTCTTTTGGTTTGTGATTTATAACCGACCCATAGTATCTAAAATCATAAGTCAATCTCCAATTACTTAATCTGAAAAGGAAATATATGTCCCTTTTGTGTAAATATTCTGTTTAATATAGTAAATTTCTTGGCATTTTGAAATACACGTTTTACTTTAGTACGGGACTATAGTAACTGTTGACATTATATCGTAGTTTATACTGTCAAATCTGAGATAGTGAGAGAGAGTCTTGATATTATCTGATTATAATGATTGTATGTGTAACTTGTATTACACATACAAAACTATTTTAAAATGCACATGTCATTGTACTTTATAGAAAGTACGAAAATAAAAGCTTCCACTCACGCAATGAGGTTGTAAGTTATTGTTTGTAGGTTTTGTAATTTCTAATTATACTACATGGAGTCCTCCACCAGAGTCTTATTTTACAAAAGAGGAGTTCCATCTATACAAATTGTATCACTTTCCGAACCGACGCAATTCAATTCAATTCAGTTGGTAACTAAGACAGATGAAAGACATGTGTGTGAATTACAAATAAATTCCCTACGTTTTCCGTGACAAGATTCATTGGATTGTATTGGATCTGCAAAGGACGCCCTTGTTAGTGGGGCTGAGATATAGAGATACCAGATATGACAAGCACGGTAACAGTATTAATAATAATAGTCTATATTGTAATAGAACTTTAGATTTTGTAAAAATACAACGTTATATTATGCTTTTTGAAAATTTCGTAGACATTTGCTTATTGAAATTATTCCTATGAGGGATATCTCAGAAACAGTCAGTATATTTTCACTACTGACCTGCACACACCAAGACCAATACGAGTATATATTCGTAATGGGCTTATCTATTAACGTGAGTTTTAAGCCACATTAATACACAAATTATTCACAGTAGATTGTAACCAATTCATCCCAAAACGTTTGAAAGTAGACGTACACGTGCTTTGGACAAGTGAGCTAATTTGCCAACATCATTTAATAAACAGTTTATTATAATGAAAGTTTACAGTTATGTGTAAATGTTATCTTTCAGAAACTTTATCATGAATCATTGCGCACATTAAATAACGTCGTTTTTATGTTACTGTCAGTGTAAGAGCATAATTATTTTTTTATAAATGTAATTTATTATAATTCAAAATTATAATAATACAGACCCCAACAGGTTGGTATGAACGCCAACACAGCCGAGAACGATGTCAATAAAGGAAGGATCTCTATAATTGGGGTAGTAAGAATGTTGTACAATGGAGGGTAATAGCATCAAATCATGGAGCAAACGAGACTAGCTCTCGGAATTCAAAACAGACGACTCATGTTTAACTCATGTCGCCATTTCATCTTTGATGTATGGGACATAGGCTAAGTTGGAGGAATCCTTATATTATGGTTATGGATCATGTAGTGGTCATGTGCCACTGACCTATATAAACGGCAATGCAATAGTCTCACTGTAACCATGAGGATGCCTCAGTTAATGGACTCGAATTTTCTAATGAACCAGTCAGCTACTAGCTACTGTACAGTATTTTTAGATAACTATACTGTAATGTAATGTTATCTGTGTGGTGTAATGGTAGCACATTCACCCGGCAAGTGAGAGATCCGGGATCGAGTCCCGGCGGAGCAAGTACTTTTTGCGATTCAATGTTTATTGAAATTAAATTAAGCTATTTCCACTTATACAAATTTCATAAATGTAAACCAAAATCATTTGACAGGTATTTGGTCTTCCGAACTTATGTTAGTTTGGTTATTTAAACGCATATGTGACAGATACGGCCAAATATAATATAATTAAATCGTAAAAAGTAAGGGCTTTGTGGTGTAATTGTAGCACATTCACCCGGAAAGTGAGAGATCCGGGTTCGAGTCCCGGCGGAGTAAGTACTTTTTGTGATATATATATATATATATATATATATATATATATATATATATATATATATCACAAAA
This sequence comes from Homalodisca vitripennis, assembly GCF_021130785.1. Taxonomy (NCBI): domain Eukaryota; kingdom Metazoa; phylum Arthropoda; class Insecta; order Hemiptera; family Cicadellidae; genus Homalodisca; species Homalodisca vitripennis. Next base: position 134,026,813 of record NC_060211.1, on the reverse strand, counting down.
AGTATATATATAGTTATAAAAGAAAACAAAACACGTTTCTTCAACTCGAAATGCTAAATATTTCGTTACTTTTCAGTAACGTTATTGTAAGCATACTTTTCATAAGCATATATAAAATAAAATATAAACAAATATAAGAATGAAGGTTATAAAAACATTGCAAACAACAAAAACATTTGGTATCGAAACAAGTAAATTAAACATGTAACCTTTCCTAAACACAGAGATAGATGAAATGTTTGAATAATAAATTTAAATTAATTGTGTCTCAAATTTTATTCAACTGGTTATTTTGATTAAAGAGCCATTATGTTTGTTTATTCAATCTTCTTAGTAAAACTGTTGTGTATTCTTTATTGTCATAATTTTGAAACTTCTTGATGCCAATTAGAGATAAACAATTTTAAAAGGTATGATTGTGTTGGACAGTGTGTGCTGATACGGGTCAAAGTAAATTGTGGTGTCGAACATCGGCTAGATGATTGTTCATCCTTAGCCTAAGTGACGTAGATGTTTCTCCTCTGTAGTCTTTAGGCCAATGTTGTCAGGATAATTTATAGACTACATTTTCATAACTTAGGTATATATATATATATAAACTAAAGTATTTAGGTACTATTCTCGGACAAATAAAACATTACTAGAGATAAAAAAAGAAGATAAAAAAGATTTATTACCGCTAGTCATTCAGTACTTAAAGCCTTATTTTATTTTAATAGATTTCCATTCATTACGATGTGCAAACACACCTAATTTTGTGCTTGTTATTTAATCTTGATTTCTTATCTTCACGTTATCCTGTCTTTATCTGATGTTATCTTTATATTAAAATATTATGATTAAGAACATTAGCTTTACTAAAATATTATCATTCCTTTCATTTATACTGTTTTTGTCAAAGCAACGTTAGATTTTTACTATAAATAATTTTCATTTTGAGAAAGAGCTAAACAATTTTACTTACTTTAATTTTCACTGTACATCTAAATGTTTAGGTCCATTAGTCATTCTATAAAATGCTTAGTGCATTTCAGTGTAATTTTCCTTTGAATGAATATGCTTTTTTACTTTACAATTTCACGACTCAAAACCTGTTTATGAACATAACTAGGAGAAGTAGTTATAATTATGAATTCAATATCAAACTTGCACATAGTATCTGGGAAAAAATTATAATAAAAACTTGTATGTACTAAAAACATCCAATTATTTAGTCCTCGAGATTAAGTTTCCTCTGAGGTAATTAGTATTCAAATTTATGTTAGGTGCATATCCTGACATTATCACGACATATGCAAAACATATCAAAGTTGTCAGAAACACTGCACTCATGAATATGGATACTGGTATCCTTTACGTGTTATGTCTGAATTATGGCGTGTTTAACTTATCCTCTCTGATAACTATAATTGAGTTAATTTTTAGCAATTAATCATGTTACATGTTAGTACTTTATTGCTTTCAATAAGCTCTGCTTTAAACTAGTTTAAGTAATTTTCCATATTTGAATGTTTCGTAAACATACGTTATCTAAATGTTCATGCTCCTTGACACTTAAAAACAATCTTATTATTTGATTTTCATTAACTTTCGGTAGAAGTACTACCGTGTGGTTTGATTGTTATCTGTCAGAAATGAATGAGGTGGGAAGAAGGATAAACTCAATTTCTAAGGTCTGAGTCTCTTTTAGCATTAAGAGGTCTACTGCAGGGATGTATATAACGATCTGTGCTCTTCATTTTTTTTACAAATAAGTTCGTTATATGTACCTAAAGTATGCAAAGGCCAGAGTTTACTACACTCTCTGAATCAATAACGTTAACTAGAATTCCACATCTTGTGTTTAGTTAAAAAAATTCTCACGTTTTACAGACTTTGAAAATCTTTTAAATGGTAAACCTAATTAAACATTGTTGGAATATTACGTCATCTAGCCATATTTTTGTTAGATATTAGAGATTAGTATTGATAAAAATCTTTTGACTTACCAACTTTGGTTATTTCCAAGAATGTTTTAAAAAACACAATGAAAATCGTGTTGCTTAAAATATTTAATTTTATTAAAATATCTCACAAAACATATATCAGTACATATTCAAAATATAGAAGCGATAGAATCTATAGTTAATATTTCTTTACCAATAATGTTTTAAGGCCCTACGACTTACTAGTTCGTTTGGCCTATACTAATGGATCTGTTCGTGCAGATTAATAAAAGTAAAGTACCGTCTGTCAATTTTATTACGTTTAATGTAATCATAAGTCATACCTTTATATTATAGATACAAAATTAATTTTAATATCTTTATTATCAATGAAATATTGCTCTCCCATTGTTGTAAGAAACACTGGGTTTACGACGACGTTGAAATGGTTTGACATTGAAATGCAAGCGTCTGTGTACAGTAAATTACAACTGTTAAACTCAAGAGCTCCAGAAGTTCTGGGCGCAATGTGCAATTTCCTGACACACCCTACTGAGAGTGTAAAGACGATCTACAGGCTATTTTGACAATCATGTAGGTTTAGTAGTTGTGTGTGCATGAAACTTGTTGAAGTAATTTTGAAACTTTTTATTAGTGCGTTAATAATACAAACCACTCTTTTTTGGTAATCCAGTCATACGCTATACTAAATATTAAGAAGGTCAATAAATAAAATAGTATTGGCATAAAAAAAGTTAATGACCTAGAATATAAACGGTATTTTCAGTTTTTAAGCTGATGAATCAAGTAAAAACGTCAACAAAGTTGCATTTAGGCCGTAAAATATCCCAAGATGTCATTGTAGTGCACTAAAATTTAATAAAACGAATTTATCGAGTGATTAATTAACGTCGATGGATAGGCTTGAATATTTTTATATAATCGATTTGTTTGAAATTTTATGGACAAGAATTATTTTTCAATGCTATGTTATATCAATATTACTTATAACAATTTTAAATCATGGTGTTGTTAGTTCAACAACGAAGTTCCTACCAAGATAAAATCACATACAGGCAATGCGAGCTTCATAAAACTTGAATTATTCTAACAACCATTTTAGACAAAACTGTATATTTTTAAAACAATGAAACGTAAACAAAAATCCTGACAAAAATTGTAAACTTTTACATGTTTATTAAAAATTAAAATTATGTTAGTAAAGTGACGGCCTTCAAAAATAATAGAGGAGTACAAAGTGGAATTTACTACAAGGTTGTGAGTATATAAAAAAGGCAAAGAATAGAACGCTTAGTATTTTATGAGAAAACCCAATGTACTCCAATAGCAAGGTTGGTAAATAAAAAGGAAGTGTGTATTACTGGAGAGAAAGGAAGAACTCAACTCAGTACTGCCTTACGGTGTCGTAAATAGGTAAAACGAAAAGTGTACATTTAAATTCTTAACATTCAGAACTGTTAGAACTTTTAACTGTAGTACATTTTAGTTTTAAAGTTGTAATATTCTTCTCTTTTGTTTATTTGTATATAGTTTTCTCCACTTCGTAATATAATTATACTTAATTTAAAAAGCACTTGTATATCACTCATTACGTTTGAAATGAAATACGAATGAGGAAAATTAAGGAATTAGAAACTTAATATGCTGATTTTCCAAGAAGAGTGATAAACGAGAGATACTTATTTTTAACGTGTATAATTTTAAAATCAACCTACATCTGAAAAGAGCAACGTAAGCACTTTCAGGCAGTAAAGTAAATCTCCAATAAGGCAAATTTAAATTGTTCATCAATACGAATTTTTTTCCCAGCATGCTGACTAGCGATCATAGAAAAACGATACATTTTTATTCAGCAATAATACGCTTGTTAGAAAATAATTGCTTGATCAAATCAATTCATTGTGGAATAATTATTTTAGAGACAGAACGAGATAGCTTTTAGATATTAAAAAACCTTTTACTAAAAATACTTCTGTAGCATACCGAAAGAAAGAAAGCACCTTGTTACTATGTATTTCCATTTTCAGTTCTTACCCATTTCATCATGGATGCAATGCAATTCAATCTCAATCATTTATTTTAGTTTAAAGGTTTTTACAACAAAAGTTTAATAACACAAATTTTGTTAAATCAATTAGTTGTTTTTGGGTAGTTATTAAAAACGTATGCTGTATCCAACTTAAGAAGACGTAGAATGTCTAAAACTCGTGATCTTAGTTACTGTAGAAATGATCAAGAATATTGGTCCGGAAATTGGTCAATAAAGATAATGTCCAGGCCTTTACTCGTGGAAAGCACATTTTATCTCTGCGACACCCGAGCTTCCTTCTCTGCCTCTTTGGTTCTCTGTTATATAACCAACCTATATCTCTATTAAAGCTCATTCACCAATTTTTCAATTTAGAAATAGACTATCCAAAGAAATAGATATCCCTTCTTAGAAAATTATATTTTTCAAATAGTATATTTTAAAGAAATCCAAGAGAATAGTTTTTTTAATGTAAGAATGTAATAACGTCTGACATTATACGTATAAGAGTCATGGATATACATAATATAAACTCTTTATAATAATTCATAAAATGTAAATAATTTTGGTAAACAAATTAATTTTACTATATTTTTCTTATACATTCTAAAAATACCTTCTGACATAACTCAATTGTCCTAATTGTTTATTTAGATTGGATTTCACTTAAGCGAAATTTACAACTTAAAATTTTAATATGCTACCAGTTGAGATTAATCGGTTTTGAACCCGTGACAGACCTGTGCTAGTATGTTGCGTGCCCGTACGAGCTTGTTCTATAAGCGCCGCCCCAAAAGAGACTGTAAAATTTAGGCTACAACCAAAGTGACGTATGTGTTTCCAATATTAGGATACATGACTTTTCGTACGTACTTTAAAAAATTTTTGTTTTTCTTCTAGTACCTAAACAAAAGTGGATTAATGATCTATAAATAATATTTCTTTGGGTTATTCGGATACTTCAGAGAATGATAAATTTGTCAAATTCAATTTTGAAAATATAATGGGATTATAAGTATTTTATATATATATATATATATATATATATATATATATATATATATATATATATAAGTATATATTATCAGTTTTATGACTACGTTAGCCCGCACGCTTTTTCTGTTTTTATGCTAGATTATGACATTATGGGATCGTCTCATAAAAATTTTAAATTTTGTTCAGGTAAAATCCGTTAAAATGGTAAATTGATATGTTAAAATTACTATTCTGGAATAGTTTACTTCTTAAGAAGAGCATTACAAATTAAATAAAAAACAAAAGTTTCAAAATGTGCATATCAAATGTCACTGTTATTTCTTGATAATCAAGAAAATTATATTTTTAGAAAACACGGAAATGAAAACTTGAGCATAAATTGTGTGGTATTGTAGTTAAATAGGCTAATATAGAATTGTCTGCCACAAAAATATACTGTAATACTAAAGTTATAGCCGGCCTTGTTACATCTGTACAAATTGTCCAAACAGATAAAATTATATTCAAATCGGCTGAAAACTAACACAGATGAAAGAGGCAAGTATAAATTACACATCAAGTTCCTAAATTTTTAATGACAAGATCCATTGGATTGTATTGGATCTGCGAAGGATGCCCTTGATAGTGGCGTACAGAGATAGAACCAGATATGACAAGAACGATGACAGCAGTAATTGTGATTATACGGCCTCGTAATAAATTAGATAAACATCCAGCTGTAGGCTGAAGTGAATGTCTGGGCCTTTCTGACTACAGCCATTCTAAACACTTACAATCCTGCTTATAGATTGAGGTGTTAAATAGTTGACTACATTGTGTTGGTTTGTTTAGTTCCCAATCGTGCAACGAAATTACAACGCGTATGTGGTTTTTCTAATTAATAACTGCAATATTTCATAGGATGGAATTCACAATCAACAACTGCATACTAATATTGACATCCTGAAGGATTTCGGATTTGAAATAGTGTTACTACCTACAAATTTATATATTTTTATCAATTTAAAAGTATCGTGGATATTTAAAGCCATTGTTATTTATTTTGAAATGATAGAAAACTTAAATTTAAATTATTGTTGCTAAATACAATAATATTTATTAAATTAAAGTGTCATCTCAGGGCAATTTTATTGCATTCCCTCTGAGAATAATAAAAGGGGTTTTTAATGTGTTACAGTTTTAAACCTTGCAAAGCACGTATATATAAATACTGCTAATATAATTATATTATTGTAATTACACTTTAAACCAGATTAGTCTTTGAAAATACATAAAGTCATTGAAATTCTATTGTGTTGTAATATAAAGCCACTTACTAAAGTACAATGTATTGGAATAGAAGTTTCCTCGTACACCTGGCTGGGCTATGATGTTTTTATGAAGAAATCCTCTCTAGTTAATACTGTGTAAATGTTTAGATCATTTCTCAATATCCTCCGATTTTACTGTTAGCAGGTAAATGATTAATTAGGACAAGTAGGACAATACTGATAAAGAAGTAGATATTGAAACAATAAATGAGTTAATCCGTTTAGCTCTCTAAATATAATCTGAAAAGAAATTTACTCATCCGTTTCTTTTTCTTCAGTTTTTTTTTAATCTCCAAACATACCTATTGTGAATATCATTTTACTCTGTAAGTAAATGCAAAGGTCCTTTTGGGACTAAACGCAAAGAGAGTTTTCTCACCACCTTAACCTAAGAAAATAAAAGAAAAGGTGTTATGGATCTTCTTTGCAAAATGAAGAAGCACCTGCTTCGTAATAAATATTTAATTTCATTCATTTTTCAGAGTTTCCTCTTGGTGAACCCAGGTTCACTCTACAAACTATTACCAGAATTACTATAAAGAAAGAATTAATGAAGAACTCTTAATAAAAGTACTCATGAAATCTCTAGTAGCTTGTACACATGACTTGAGATATAAAAATTAAAAATATCAATTTAAAGATTACTTTCAATCTTTTTTAAAAGATACAGCCAGTATGTTACATAATGTTAAGCACAATGATTTAATATTGAGTGGAGGGGAGAGCTGAGCGGCAATACTCAAAGGCTGAATTCAACGCAGGATGCTAATCAGATACATATATTGTATGTTGTAGGGATATGTAGGATATCGATGTAGAATAGGAACCATCCCGACACAATTACTACATTACATTAACTTATCAATTAGTATAATGAGTAAGTAATGAGGTAATGAAAAAGTACATATATTATTTCTGTTGCGTGTTGTGTCTTAACTTAATCACTAAGATTAATTTTTTAATACTCTCATTAGTTATTTTAATACTACATTGAAAACAGTTTTCGAAGAAAGTTTATTAATTGACTGGGAGACGTCATTAATTTAGACTAAATATTAACAATTGATTTTATACTCTTCGTGGCTAACAGAGTAAGAGATTAAATATTAGCTACTAATGATAATAGTTCTGCGTCAATTATTGCAAGTTGATTGTGTACCTCAAAGAGACGACACAATTACTCAGTGGTGCAGAAGTGAGATGGAAGGAAACTTGGTTACTCGCTCTACCGTGTATACTCTGTGTTCACTAAGTGAAACTCCCCAAACACAGTTTCCTGTTATTATCATTGCTCTTATTAGTGCCGAGTCTCGCCGCAAGGAGCGCTGTCACAGTAACGACCGTAGGCGCTCAGAGCGTTGTAAACAATGTATGTAAAAGTAGATTTCCTCACTGACTGACTTCCTGGATCATCAGCATCCATCAAAACTCATTAAAGATAGGGACACACTTTAGTACACTCGTGTATCATGAGCCATAGAAGTGCACTAAGGAAGGATTTTGCTCTCTGACTTCGGCGATCCGCCTTACTAACCTCTAAATTTGCGAAAATTCCCATATAAAATGCATCGCAGAAAACACGTGTTTTTAACTGACTTCGAAAGTAACTGTAAATGTTCATGGTAAATATTATAAATGTGACAATACAACGAACGTACCTATATTTCATTTAAGTTTCATTACAGGATAAAAAAATCTTTCCTTAGAAAGAAATTAATCGTGAGATAATTTTGATGGGAGTCAATGGGAGGGTATCGAAACACTTAAACATTATTAATGGTAATGTATTGTTAGTATCATCCATAGCGTTATATTTCACACTCTCGTATTAACATATTTTTGCCCCTTTTAGAGTTATTTTAGACCAAAATTAAACCAACTGTTAGATTGAGAGATGAATCAGGCCTAATTATCACTTTAGTGAAAAGAGAAATTAAAAAACTAAAATGAATTAACCGTGCTGAAAATTGTCATATTATTCTAGACCTAGAAACTCTAACTGTATCAGAATAAAGCATTAAGTTAAATATGTTAAGTTAAGTTATTAAGTTAAATATGTTTTTTATAAAGCATCAAACGTTGGTATCAAGTTATCAGTCGAAAACAAATGTACTGCCTGGAGATATTTTTTGTTAATCAAAGTGTTAGGAAAGTCTAAACATTTAAACTTTAAAATAAAAGTTTTTATATTGGGTGAAGGTATTTACTATTCCGTACTATATTTTTAACAAACGAGGTTTTAAAAGAAATATTAAATAGTAGATCATGCATTTTAGACTTTTTTATTTTCATTACTATATACCGAAACATATAAGATATATTCGCTATAACTATTTTCTGGAATCTTCTTATGACGGTGTTGTTTAATATCCACCTGTATAGTTATCTTTTACGAAGATATATAAGAATATCCAGCAACCACAATACGTAATCTTGTCATAAGTGTACAAATAAATAGACCAATAACTTATTCTTACGGAACTCTGTGATTTATTGTTTGATTTTCAGACATAAAAGTGTTAAACTGCATAAACTGTATTATAACTCGAGTATAATGACATGGATTAGGAAATAAACAATTGAACTTAAAAATGTAAGTCTATGTATATTTTGATTACTAGTCTTATTTGAATATGATTCTACGAAGAGCATTTAAAGTTTGCTTAGTTACGGTTTGTTTTATGTATATCCCCGTTATATTTGTAAAATAATCATTACAATGTTCAAATTATTTTATTCAAAATAATGTAAACAAAATAAGGAATTGAAGAATCATATATACATTATTTCCAAGAAAGAGTATTGAAAATTTCAGCTGTTGCAAACGTAAGTTAAGTTTATTTCTTTGAGGATAATTGTCTGTATCCTTTAATTGTGTTGCAAAACACAGTTGAATGAAATAACGGTTAATTTTTTGCAAAGAAACTTAACAGATTTAAACCTTAATTATACAAGTTGTTCAAAGTTTTGTAACTTTAAGATAAGTTAAAAAAGAACTTGTCCAGAGAGCTTATCTTCCTCAGCAGAATCTATACTTCAAAAGATTGTAAAGTCACCCGTTTTCAGTTTGAGTCTACTTGATATACCAACGCAACTTTGAAACTTCTCTTTCCATTACAGTTCACACTAAATAGAAGTTATATTAACGTGGATGACGTAACATATAATACAGTTTTTATTATAGTTATTAGAACAAATATCCGAAGTACTGTATTCTATCAGTCTATTACAGACGAGCAATACGTTTTAAAATAAATAAATATGTCGAACAAATTATCTTTTGAAAGTATTTAATATAAAACCTTGCCATAATTTAATTTTTTGTAACAAAATATTTTATCTATTCATTTAATTTAGTATTTTATTATAGTTAAAAAGCTTAGAAATTCTTTTACTCTTTGACGAATAATTAATATTTGTAATGTTTGAGCGATTTTAAAATTAACCCACCAAGAAACAGTTGAAAATGAGTAAATAAATTTTTAAAGGTATGTATATATTGAAGAGAAAAATAGTTTTTTTAAACAAATCATGTAATTGTTTATAGTACCATTTCATTAAATAACAATCCTATGTCTTAAGCCGTACTAAAATTTAATCTTTCTTACGATGTTATGTATTAAACTATTTGCAATTACCTTGAATAATACTTCATTTACATACTATGATGTCCTCATCTTTAGCAGCTCTTCCTTCTGTCCAGCATCCATTGTCTATTGATACACTTCAAATAGCTATAATTTTTTTCGGATTGATAAAAAGTTGTTTTATATTTTGTTGGCTTATAGAAATTTGTTTTGTTTAAGACTAAGTCTTTAAAATATAAAAGTGATATCCAAAAACCAATTTTAAATCTTACAATTTAGTTTCTAAATAAAAAGGAAATTAAAAAAATAAAAATATACGTTACGCTACTCTTTATTTTTAAGTTATTCACCAATATATATTATACCTGTATATCTCTGCCTATTATGAAATATAACACCATTTGAGAATTAGGGGTAGAGACTTATGCTTTTGAATTATTGAGCTGAAAGTTAACATAAATCTTTATGTCGTAGTCGATATAAACGTAACTTTTTAAATATACAGGCAAACAAAGTAGCGTTTTAAATTAGCGCAGACACATATTAACATAATGTTACTTCAAGAACCCTTCATTATGAAATTTAGGATTTCTTCTGATCTATTAATTTGAGATATTACAGGCTACGTAGTCTACAATAACTCATGACTATTGGGAGCATGGAGGATTTTGCAGCCTATGAGAGGTTCTCTCAGAAATATAGATTTATGGAAGCTGCCGACTTCAGTTTATTTCAGGTCTTGAAGATCTTTTGTATTTGAGAGCACCTAGTTCCTATGAGCATCTAAATATTGTTATTTCCACAGTTGTAGAAGAATATAGCCTTGAGGAAGTTTAATTAATAGGGGAGTTCTTGAGACTTGGGTTTCTTGCTGAAAAAGGTATTCTCAATTCAAGTTATATGAGGGTTAATATACATATCTTCCATAATATTAACCTACTTAATTTCAAACATTAAATAATTTGTTTTAATCATAGATAAATATCATACTTTTAAAACTTGAAAGTAATTAATACACGAAAATACAGAAAAGGATCATTTATTTTAAAAGGGCTTTCTCAATAAAATATATCAAATATATCAATGGAATCACAATTACACACTACTTCAATATAGATAAAATCTGAGGGAATAAAATGTTTTCTGTTGTGTATAAAAAAAAAAACAACGTGTAAAAGAGGAATCCAGTAGTGACATCCTGTTGGTGTTATGTACTCCGTCCTTAGCGTCACACACAACACACTACCTTTCATCTCTAGGTGTGGCTGTGGCAGCCTTTGTTGCGCAAGTTAAAGTATCTTGCATGACATAAACGAGGTTATTTTTTATACATAGCAAAACAATAAAACTTTTGTTAGAATTTTAAATATAGATATTTAAAAGTTAAACCTAAAATAAAATAGGTTTAAATATACTTGGGAAATGCGTATTTCTTAGTCATACATGTCTACAGGATATTAAATTGAACGGTAAAAATACATCAGCTTAGAGTATTTAACGTCAGAGTTTAAAAAAAATTAACTCACATCTTATATATTGCAGATACTTAGGAGACATAGTGTATAAGAATGTGTGGTATGCTTTAGAGGCGAGTGTGTGTCACTGACAGCAAAATTGTAAGTTGAGTGTTTGCTGGTGGCGAAATATTGAAGTTATTGAGGTTGTGTATTACAGAGGCAATTTATATCTAACTTTAATGGGTTTAAAACTATTTAAAAGAATGTATTCTAATGCCAAATGATGTTAATATCCAATGGAACATTTAAAATAGATTTCTGAAATAGAATTCTAGTGGGTATTAAGAATTACTCATATTTGATTTATTATATTTAAATTCATAACTTCAATTTATCTTAAGTGTAATTAGAGGAGTTAAACAAAGTTAGATTACTAAGATATAATGAATATAAAAAGTGAAATAAATTAAAACAAAACACTAAAATATAAATTTTAATTTTGAAAAATGAACAGTTTGATTATTTCTTTTTAGAATTATGAGTAGACGTTTTTAAAGTACGTTTACCGATCAGATTGTTGAATGTCTTAGATGGTAAAATGATTTATGAAATCTATAAAAAAGTAATTATAGTTTGCTTGATAGTAATAAGACAATAAGATTTTTGAAATTATTTTTGTAGGACTGCATTAAAAGAAGTCTTTGTATTTCATTAAAAATTTAATTGCTACTTTTCGTGCAATTTTTAATAGCATTACATAAATATTCACTAATTGTAATAATTCACTATATGTAATTCATATTTTATTACATAAAAACTTTTGTTTGGATTAATTTACGAATCGCTGTAAGTTTTCTTTTTGAGAAAACAAATATCACAATGTTTTGAACAGACTGGAACATTATAGTGAGCAGCGAGCGTTTTGAGATATTCTGAAAAAACAAATTGATTAAATAGGATTTCTGTTATCTCTGAAAAACTATCTTTTTACTAATGTAACAAAGTTCGTCTTTTTGAACAGAAAGTTATTTGTCTCCAAAACTGGTGCACGAGAGCCATTATTATATTCTAATCTTAACCATATAGAAAAAAGTTACTAAAATTAAGTACCCTGGTGTCAATAATTAATTTAGATCAATTAATAATTTTATTGAAATGGCAAACAGCGATGTATATGGTTTGAGCGTTATAAGATAATCATACGATGATATTTTGGATAAGAGGTTTTAAAGAATTATTATTTGAATTTAAGTAAACTTGATGACTTTATTCAAATGATCAAGTGAATGTTGGCAATGTTTTCTCATAAATATAATGGTAGTTATTTAGGCGTCCATCTATTATATTAAAACTTATAACGAATTTTTTCAAATACCTCTATGAAGGATAAATATACATGTCAATTGTTAAGATACATTTTAAAATTCAATTAAAATTAAAATTGTGCAAAATAATACAAGCTATCTCATTTATATACAGGTAGTAGGAGAAAAATATCTTTGATTATTAAGATAAAGTGACAATACAATACCTTGTAGAATGCCGTAAAGCAATCATCTGTACGCTTGTTTGGCATTAATAAAGACCTCGTATCATACATGTTCACTATCATAGACTGTCCCGTGATTGTATAGATGTCACAGAGTAACAAAATGCCGAATACACGTCCAAGGTCTTAACACTAGATCGATATGTCGCACCGCAGTCAGTCACTCAGATGTCACACAGGCAGAAATATGAGATCGCAGTCACGTACGGAGACAGTGTGACTGATGTGCGCGCGGCTCAGACTATGGCATAATTCAAACACACAATTCAGAGGTGTCAGAGGTGGACGGGGATAAAATTACCAATCAAACTGCGAATATCCCTTCCCATCCCATTCCCTCCACTCTTATTTTTCTATATCAGGGGAGAAATTAAAAAAAAAACACAATTTTTAAAGAGGAATACACAACGTATAGTAAACACAGAAATCCCTGTGAAACTCCAAAGAAAATATAAATATGAAAATTTATGGTTTATTACTTAATTAGTGAAACGAATGTATTGGTCAATGGAATCAATAAACTTTTATCATACAACTACATCAAGTTTTGAATTTGGTCCTCAGTAGTATTGTCCAATGCTACTCATTTCCATATTTATAACGAATTTGTTTGAATACCCACTCATACTTCAGAAAGTTTGAATTAAAATGATTAGGATAAAGTAAAACTATAAAAATAAAGCACTTTAAGAATTCCACAAAAGTGGTTATTATTTACACTTATATTTCATAAGTTAACCACCTATCTGTTAGTATTAAAGTAAGGTAAAATACATAAAATGTTTTAAAACAAAAATTATCAAAAGAAATAGCATTTTAAGAATAAAACTAACAAAATTCATCTCACGAAAGTCTAGAATGAAGTATAATTATTAGAAAGGATAAGTTGATTAAGATCATATTTAGACTTAGCAAACAAAGGATTATCGGCATATCAATGAGTACAGCGTTTCTGACAACTTGGATATGATTGGCAAATATTGTGATCATATCAGATATGCACTTATAATATTTTTTTTTAATAATTAGTTTATAGTATCTGAAATTCCGCAAACTAAGTAATTGTATGAAGGTTTTCGTTAAAAAATCTCTCGAAATACAAGGTGTACGTTTGATGTTTAATTCATAATTTACTTAACTAAGTCTGCTAGTTACAATAGTATACTGATTTTGAGTTATATGACATTATAAATAAAATACGAACACATCAAGAAAGGGTAAAACTAAGCATATTATGAAACAGAATAATGTGCCTACAATCTGTGTGTAGTAAATATTAAATGAACTAAAATAGAATCTTTCCCCAACGAAAAAACCCTTCATAACAAAACACTAATGTTGTTTTAAGTACAGTTACACGAAAGAGATAGAAAAATAATATTCCACTCAATCTAATGTAATACAATAACATATAATCTATTTCAGACCATTTAATTCAACTAATTAATAGAATGCAAAAATATAGGGAATAAATTGTACTGTATCTCCAGGATTTAATATAATGTGGATTTAATCATGTATTTTACAGATAAATCAATCGTAAATAGAACTGCCATTCCATAAACATCGGTTTATTTTATTTCGTTCTTACTATTGTCGAACTGTTTCCTATTTAAATTAGTTAAAATATTTTACACTATGAAATAATTTGAACTATCAATCAATGACTATTACAAATGTTTATAAGCTGTAACATTTAGGTAAACCATGTAACTAATAATAAAACATTTAATTGTGTATAAGTTTATAGCTTATGTCAGTTATATTGGACCAGACTGCACAGTACCTGAGTGAATAATTAGAGACTGAGTCTATTAACCTAGCTATCATATCCCTCCATGATAGATGCCATGTGTGCCTACTGAGAGATCATTACAGAGAGTATTGCCTTGCTGTTTACCCAGGGGAATTCTCTCATGAACACTACATACCATACCAACTAATGGGATCGCCCTCCAACAGAGCCTGTATCCCTTAAATCATAGGTAAGTGTGGTTCGTGAAGAGACATCTTCGTTAAATTCTTATCACTTTTCTGTTTTAAATTCCGAGAGATAGTCTCTTTTGATATATGACTTGATGTTATTACCCTCGTTTGTGGAACACTGTCCTTTATTGGCATCGTTCTCGGCTGTGATGGCTTTCATACCAACCTTTTAAGCTGACTAGGCATCTATTCAATCTAGTTTTGACTTAATCATAAATGAAACTTTGTTTCAAGAATTTATGAAATTTTTACATTTACAGCTGAATGCAGCTTACGTTTAGTGCGGCTCATATACAAAGTGATTTCATTATTTACTTTCCTTTTCTCAGAGAGATTTTCCCTTGACCTATGTTTTTCTGTACGTGTCTATGGAATATGTTTTGAAATTTCCTCTTACAGTGTAGGTTATATTTTGATACAATTAGAGTATTATGTACAAAGTCATGTATGAAATGTAATCATTCACACTCATCAGCATGATGACATCATATGGCCTTACATCGTTCTTATATACGCATCATTAGTGTTGCTGAACACTCTATCGTGACGTCTATTGTGTTTTCTTCTTTCACGAACAGAATATTCTATAAAACCATTATTGATTACTGTTATGCGACTTTACATTAAAAACACATTGCTAATTTACTTATGTTAGCTTACAGGTATAGTAACTAAAAACACAATATTTTTGGTCTTTTGTAACTTTTAGGTATGTAATCATCGTATGTAAGAGGCCATTAAATTATATTTTATGAGTGAGAAAAATCTTGTTATACTAACTATCTCAATCGAATTGGGCAAATCACTGACTTTCAATTTTGCAATTCTTTTTAATCCATCCAAATTTTATTCTGAAGAAACATATTTCACGTGACGTATAGTA
The DNA here is from genome assembly GCF_021130785.1 of Homalodisca vitripennis. Classification (NCBI taxonomy): domain Eukaryota; kingdom Metazoa; phylum Arthropoda; class Insecta; order Hemiptera; family Cicadellidae; genus Homalodisca; species Homalodisca vitripennis. Next base: position 134,011,070 of record NC_060211.1, on the reverse strand, counting down.
TTATATTTTTACCTAGTTTTACAACATTTTGTACAGAGACGTTTGCGTTCATTGTTATTTTTGTTAGTTGAATCACTTTCATTCTCAATGTAATTTGCCTCATACCATTTGAGAATCAGTTATGTAGTATGAGTTTGAAGAAGGCAACAGGTAGTTCAACCGGCACACACAGAAGGAAGATTAATTGAATCTGTAATCTCCAGATATCTCTCCTAATACTAAGGTATAACCCAGAGATATATTCTAGTGACTGTGATGTTAATTTTATTTAAAACAAATTCTTAAGTTGCATGCATTCCCCAGGGTTCACTTTTGGGTGATTTATACCTTCCACTTGAACCAACTTTGTGTACAGCAAGAATCAATGTGTCACTTCAATCTGGGCAACCCTACGGATGTCTAGTAGGGGCATATCGAAAACTGCATATATTGAGACATATAGAGCTGGCTGATCTTCTTCTAAGGATATATGACTGAGATTAGCCTAAAATCCTTCCTCATGAGTTTCGACGGTAGCTTGCCCCTACCCTCAACATTACCAGTCCTGGATAAGCCGTCACTCCGGAGACAGCTCAAAGATTTGTTACTACTAAGTGCAATTTCTGAACTTCTTGTACTCAGATAGAAAAAGTTTATATGGATGAATATGCAATGACCAATATATTTGTGCAGGTAATATAGAAATATTTCTCAGTAACACACTCCTGTTACCCTTGAAATAAATCTAAATTATAGCATTTTACATTAATGTTAATAGCTTAAATAGTATATATGAATATATGTTAAGTGTTCAAGGAAAAATACGTTCACTCTCTCCATCCCACTTTGTTGTCACAATCGTATCAACAAAATTGGTGTTTGAGATTGAAAATAAAGCGTCCCTGTGTACAGTAAAGTACAACTGTCCAACTCAAGAACTTCAGAAGTTCTGGGCGCATTGTGCAATTTCCTGAATACTCCATTCTAGTGTGAAAATAACGACGCTCCACAGGCAGTCTAGGTAATGATGTGAGTTTAGTTGCTATGTGTGAGAAAATCTTTTGTATGCAAGTAATTCTGCATCATTTTCTAAATTAACCATTCGTACATTTTAGATGTTCCAATTATAAAAATCATTTGTAAATGAAATTCCAGGAAAAAAGTGAATGCCCTAGAACATAAACATAATTTTCAATTTCTAAGCACTTGAATTGAGTTAAGCAATTGTTGAATTTAGGTAGCAAAATATCCAACCGTGTCATTTAAGTTCACAAAAACGTATTTAGTTCAATTTCTAAAGTAATATGTCATAATTGAAAGAGAAATATCCCGATTCCACTATAAGGGTTAAAGTGTTCTTTTTTAACGATTTGACTGAAATACGTACAATGAACAACAATTAATTAGCTGCTATGTCACATAATTATGCTTTACAAATAATTTTAAATCTTGGTGTTACCAGTCAAATAAATGAATTGCCGACCAAGGAAAAGCACATATAGATGTTAATAAAATATGGACTATCCTACTAATCATTTTAGGCAAACCTGTAGTATAATAGTTACAACTATTTTTTTTTTTTTTTTTTTTTGTATAAGATACTAATTTTATTGTTTTGAATATTTTTTCTGTTTTTATACACTCTATCTAAATAATCGATATGCTGGGTTGATTTGTAATTTGAAACAAACGTGAAATCATGTGATTGTTCCCAGTTGGCCAAGAATATTTAATCTAACATCACCTAAGATCACGCGATCTAAGATCACGCAAAAGGTATAGCGCCCCCTGTACACTCCCCAGCAGCCGTTGTTCATGATGTGGCCAAGTACAAGGGCATATTAAGATTTATTTTGAATAATGGCAAACCCCAAATAAAAATAAACGTAAGCATAAATCCTGACGTAACTAGTACTTTTTAAAATTTGTTTAATTGAAAAATATAAGTATGTTTTACAAATGATGGCCAATAATATTTGTATATTTGTGTCGCTGTGAGCAAATTACAAGCGGAAGGAATACAACCTCCAGCCTGTTATAAAAAATCAACGTACTGAACTAGTAGGATTAAGAATTAAAACTGGAAGTGTGTATTTCTGGGCAGATGGAAGAGTTAAGCGCTGGTTTACGGTCTCATAAATAATTAAAACGAAAACTGCAGCGTTAACAAAGCACGTTTCAATTCTTACCATTCATAATTGTTGGCATTCTTAACTGTTGTAAAAACTCGATGTTAACTCATTTTATTTGTAAAGTTTACCTTCTGCTCTTTGCGGTTGAAATGAAATGCGAAACATAGAGGGTTGGGTTTTAATTAGTACTTTAATATTACTGCTCTTCAGAGAAAATATGTTTTCAGGAAAGACTTACTTCTAATATGTGCACTTTTATTATCAAGGTACAAGCTGAAAAGATAAAGTAAGTATTTTGAGGTGCTGAATAATCCAAGAAGTTTATGCATTGTTAATATACTAAAAAGTTCTTTCAAACGATTAATACAACTAAACCATCGTAGTAAAGCCACAAATAATCTCCTAAAGCTATTTATATTTTTAGAAAATACAAATTTTATAAAACTTAATTCAGGGTTAGACAGTTTATAAAAACATTTGAAATAGTTAAAGCAATCGATTAATTTCAATAATTGCTTCGGTTTTAACAAACTATTTTTATTTTTATTTCGCAAAATCATAAATTTTACTTTATTTTATAAAATCAATATCATTATTATTTTTATGAATAAAATGTGATTATAATGTGTATTATATGTGTAAATAATTTAGTAATGCGAACTGTTAGAGAACTTAGAATACTTTAAATTACTGTAACATATTGAAAGATATCACTCTATAAATATGGATTCTCATTTACAGTTCTTTTAAAAGTTATCTCTTTACTTCCTTCTTTGCTCTGTAATGCATTTTTATGAGCTTGGTGAACTATTTTCAAGGTTTTTATAACAATATTTTTTATGAAACCAGTTTCAATTAATCAATGGCTCACGTTCATCTCTACTCCTATGTTTAAAGTTTGTTTTTGACGATGAACATATTTTGAAGGCCTTTGTCATTCGTTCAGTGATGCAAATATATCACTAACACTAAGACTCGAGATCGGCAATGTGATTTATTCCTCAGGTATGTAACTAAAGTAACATATAACAACAATCTAGGTAAACGTAAACATTCATAACGTACCGTAGCAATGTGGAACGATTAATTCACTGTTGTTTGATTAACTTTAGATTTCGGTACTTTGGTATTTTAAGGAGGCCCTATTTTTAGCAGTTTTTCTGACCAAGGACCTGAAAATCTACATTATTAGAAAGATTACTTGCGTACTATGAACATTGAGTATTATTAGCACGTTTAATTCTTATTTCTTATCTTCGTAAGCGACGCCGTGTGAATGCCATTCTATTCCTATCTAAAATTTGTTATTTGCAATACATACGTATGTATTATAAATAAGAAAAACTTAAAGTCGACATTTAAGGGCACTCTCGTGAAATGAGTTTGACATTAAGTATTATCTCGTGACAATCTATCAACGCGATCTGACGTCGGAAAAGTTGGACGATATGAGACGTGATCTGAGGTTGGGAACGTACCGATTGGAAATGCCACTGGCGAATATAAAAAAAAAACATCCCCCGTAATAGTACCCATACTCAGATCATATGAACGATGGTAAACATTAGCTTTAACTCTGGAACTACTGGTAAAATATTTATGATAGATAACTTAATCTAAGGCGACCTATGTCACGTAATAACAAAAAGAAGATAAGGATAGAGTGGCCTAATTTTTACTAATATACCTTCGTTTGGGGAAGCAGAAAACAAGAACCAATCGTAATAGTGACATTATTTTAACAGTAAGTAAAATAAGGTCTATTCTTTCTAATAATATAGAACTATTTTAATATCCCCGGTAAGAAAACCTGTTAAAAGAATAGTAGCCTCCGAATTGTAGAAAAGTCCCCTTACTTCTTCAATCACTAAATTTGAGCAAATCTCCGTAAAAATCTTGTGATTTTCATGTTAAACCAGTAATTAAAAGTGATTGTACCTAATTTAAGAAGACCAAATCTCGTAATATTAGCTATCATAAAAATGACCAGAATATTGGCTCGGAGATTGATCAATAAAAATAATGCCCAAGCCGTTACTTAATACACCTTATCTCTACGGCAGCCCAGTTTCTTTCACTGTCTCTTTGGGTATCTGCTCTACAACCAACCTTTAGTTTCTTAATGATAACTTTTACAAATTTATAAATCTAGAATTAAAAATACATATCCCTTAATGGAACAGATATCTTTTAAATAGTAGATTTTAGGGAATTCACAGAACATTTTTACTGTTCAAAAATCATAAAACATAAAGAATATTTGGTTAAAGAATGTATTGTATTTATCCTTCTATATGTGAATTAAACTGTATATAAACATGACATTCTAAAACGAACATGTGTGAAAACTCTGTAAAATTTTACGTAGAAATAAAAATAACTTTCAATTATTTAATGGAAATTTTCAGAAGATTTAATTAACATATTTAAATTTAGAACTTTACTTTACTTTTATCATTTATAAACTTTGAAAAATATTCCATAGTAACATAAAATCATTTGTTAATTAATTATCTTATACAAAAAAATAATTTAAAATCTGTGTGGAGTACCCTTAGTGACCAAATGAATAGTTTAATAACCTTCTACTGTGTAGGTGAACCCATGTGAGTAGTGTGTTGAATACCTGTACGACCTTACAGATCGAACGCTGGCCCCCAAGAGTAGTTGAATGTAGTCTACAGTCCGAGTTACGTACGTTAGTTCAATAATAGGATTATAATATTGTTGAAACTATAGGTTTTTATTTTCATTCTAGTTCAAAAACAAAAATATATTAATGATAAATATTTGTTTGAATTATTTCGATATTTCAGGTAATGACCATCAGATATTATAGAATTATATTTAATGAATGATACATGCTTTTGTTTTGATTTTTAAATTACTATTCTCAGATATTTTACTTCTTTATCAGTAATATTACAAATAAACTAAATATATTCCAGTATATAAATTGTCACTGTGATCTCCTAAAATTCAAAGTATTTTAGAAAAGACGGAAATAAAATCCTCAGAAAACGCTTGTGGCATTGTAATTGATTAGACTATGTAGAATCTTCTACCAGAAAACTATACTGTAAAACTAAAGTTAGTCGCCCTTGTTACATCTATACAAATTGCATCATTTTCAAAACTGATATAATTGTATTCAATTCAGTAGGTGAATGAGAAAAATGAAAGACGTATACGTCAATTAAAAATAAAATCGCTACGTATTCGTGTCAAGATCCATTGGTTTGTATTGGATAGGCAAAGAACGCCCTTGTTAGTGGCGTACAGAGATATGACAAGGGCAATGACGGCGGTAATTGTCATTGTACGGTCTCATAATAAATGTGATAAACAGCCCAGTAGTAGACAAGTGAGTGTCAGGGCCTTTTTGACCACAACCACACTAAACACTTGCAGTTATGTGTAATGTTTGAGATTTTTAATGAATATATGTGGGTTTTGTTTTAGAAAAAAACTGTACTGCTTCATCAAATAATAAAAGTATATCGCATATGTAGTTGTTCTTATTTTATCTGCAATATTTAATGGAATTAAGTTCACTATCGATATTTTATTAATATAGTTATGAAACCAGTTTCTAAAACATTTTCATGCAATTTGCAACATTAACGATAATTTTCCTGATTTGTTTACTATATTTAAATAAGTACATTTAAATTTTAACGTTATCAGTTTTTAAACACATTTGTTTATGTTTTTAGAAAAAATATTCCAACTGATTGTATTTTTTATGTTATTTTAGGCATTAAAACAGCATTATGAATTCGAAGCTCACTGAATTATTCGGTATAAAAAAGAACCACCGACCAGCTCTATTGGAATAATGATCAGAATGACAGATTTGGTTTGAGCGTATTTATTATTCTCCGTAAGACATTTCCAACAGATATGATCACATATGGACATGAGAATTACGTCTAATACTATCATTGTCAGAGCAAAATCATTTAGATTAACATTTGGAATTAAAATATGGAATACAACCATTGGCTGAGCTTTAGTGAAGTTTATTATAAAGGATCGGAAAATGTGTATTTATGTCTTTCCGTCTATTTGTCTAAGCACGTTCTTGAGAACAATCTGACCTATAATTTGAATACTTTTAAACTTTCTCATGAAGCTTCATGTTTTCGCCTATGTTTTTTTGCCTATAAAGGCAACAACGTGGTTTGATGCATGTTAATCAATGGTATTTGGCTGAGTGTTACAAAACCTTTTTAGACATAATATTACACTTATTGCTAACCATTCTGGCAACACAAATGTGGTAGAATGAATAAGAATAAATATTAGGCAGAGTATAATCATATGACTTGAACATGTGAAACACGACACGTTATATGGGGTGCTCTTACCTTGTTACATACAGTAACCATGGATTATATAAATCTAAATTTTATGTGAAACTTGTTATAAGTAGGCCTAATATATTTTTCAAATTTATTTTTACAAATTTTAAAATTACCTATATTTTCCCTGAGTTCTACATAGAAGTTTTTTAAATATATTTCCTCGTGAGTAAATGTATTCGTTGAGAATGGTATTTGAGGAATGTTGTATTTTAAACAATATTGTGTGGAACTCTTTGTATTTGAATTTATACATATCAGCCATAAAATTGTTTTAATTAACATAATTACGAATATTTGTTTGTAAGTAATGTATTTACATATTTTACATGGTCCCTAAACAAAAATTACTCAGATTCGCCTACATACACTAGTTGCGTGCCTATGCCAAAAAAGATTACGACAGTGATGTAATACATGTAATTTATTTCATTACATGTTATATTAGCAAATAGTATTACTTATTCCCGTTCACTGTATCCTGTGTATGTCTTTGTATATTAAATTTGATAGGTTATTGTTTTTATAAATAGTAGCAGTTACCTGCGGCTTTGCACTTAATTTCGTAGGAATTGCACATATATGTGCATTTGTGTTTTGAATGAATTATATTACAACACAAATGCTGAGATTGCCTCGTTTGTTTGGGAAGCCTACTTCTGTCAAAAAAATCTAAAATAAGTTTTTAAATAGTATTTAAATCTATAGTAAAAGTTAGATAGAAACTTTGTCTTTTACATACTCATTATCCTAACCAAGCATTGCATAGGAATATTTGATAAAATGTATTATTAACAAAAGTATATTTTTGTTAGAACTTTTAACTTTATTTTCTGGATAGTTATTTACTCTGTGCTAAACAAGGGTTGCAAAAATGTTTGGAATATTGCTGTTATTCTCAAGCTTACTCTATACTGCCAAAATAATAAATGTACACAAATTGGAAATAGTGGTTAAATTAATTAATCATACGTTGTGGCGTAAAAAATAATGTTTACACACAACAGTTAATGAAATTAAACTGGCTCTTTCAATAATTAATATTTGTTTGCTGTAATGCAACATTAGAGGCCAATATGTATTTCGCAAATTTAAAAACCAAAGGGGCGTAGCCTGTAGGAATGTTCTAAATAAGAATAAGCCTATATATTAACCAGGTACTCTAAGAATCTCAATGTGACATTGTAGTCCAGTTGGTTCAATCGTTTTTACGTGATTGAGTAACATACACATACGCCATTAGATTTTAAAATATTAATTCATATTTTCTTTTAAAGAACAATCTGGTACCTTATATTCATCCTCATTAGCACTCTAATAATTTTAATTTACTACTAATATTAATTTTCAGTTTTTATTTCTATTATTTTACCTTGGAATGCTATCTTTGAATCATTTTTGAATCCTGTTACTGTTATTGCAATGTTTTATTTGTTAATCATCTTAAGAATTCTAGAATCTTATTTTATAGTACTGCCTAACACCTTGTATTCATTTAATTACTACGTTTTTTTATTAGCGATATTTCTAAACAAAATATATTCAAACCGTAAATGTAAAAAAATACTATTATACAGAATGTTCACATTCAATCGATTGGTTACTCATCTCGGTTTCACGATTTGTTCGACATCTTGCAATAGAATATGCGCATGCGTGTGTGTAACAATCCACAACTTCATGTTAGAAGTGGGCCTAAACTCTTATTATTCATAAAATTTTACGAAGTATCATATTCAAAACCAAAACATTTATTTAATAGACTCTGAAATTATCACTCAAAATAAAATTACTGTAATATAATTATTGTCTATTAGTTTACATTTAATCATATTAGTCCGTGGATATTTATTGTGATATAACTCCCTGCCAATTACAGAAATTGAAGATTCTTTGTATTCAGCTGGAATTGCATTTATTATTACGATGAAAATACTTCGTTTTTCAGTTATCCAAAGCTGACGTATAAGTTTTTAGACTATTTTGTTCCTTTTTCCGACTATATTATCTGCTGCTAATGATAATATAGTGGGAAAAGATTAAGTACTACTGTTTCGACCGTACAATACATGTCACTATGAAATTTTCTTGTGAACTTATTTATGTTATATTTCTCTCGTTTGAATTAAACTATAGCTCATCACAATAAAAATCCGAGAGCAATATATAAATATAACTGTAATTAAATACAACAACTCTGAATCATTTCACTGTTTTATTTACATAACTTATTATTCATGGACACGATTATTCCATTTATTTCTTGTGTTATCATCTTTTAAAGCATTTTTAATTAGTATTTAGTTTCATGTCTTCAAAATTTTTGTATACCATCCAATTTTTATAATAGTTATAATATAATTGATTTTTCGAAAGAGAATCTATCATAATGGCCAATGAAGTAGACAAAGAAACAATAATCAACAAACTCAAGAGATCCAATTCAGTTATTGCAAGTTGATTTGTGTACCTCAAAGTAGTGATGGAAATTACGGTTACTTTGACGTAATAGGTTCCAACGTTACGTGACGGAGCCGTAATAGGTTCCAGTAGCCTATTATTTTTGTCACCTATTACGGGACAGCTCCGGCTCCGCCTGGCGCTGTGGCTCCGCTCGCGCTAGGCCGGTCTGTCACTGTCACCATATTATTTAATGGTGACAGTTACGTTACAGCCGTAGCTCTCGTAACTTCAGCAAACACCCGTCACCGCAAACACTGGATAATTCAACTTAATTTTGGAAATTACAGGTTAGAGTTGCAATACTAAAACATATTATTATTCGTAATTCTAAATTGCTTATGAACTAGTGTGTCATTTAAAATTTACTTAAGTTAAGTTTACTATTAAGTCTTAAACCAGGGCTATAAAGTTGATAAGCCAATACCTTTTAGAATGTAATTTATGAGATACAACGTATTGAAAAAATATACAAAGTATATTACAACTACAATATGCAAGTAAAAATATACAACTAAAAAAAACTTGTACTAAAAATATGTCGGCATTATAAAAACAACAGCTCTTAACACAGTTTGCCTGACATATAATAAGAAAACTAAACTAAGAACAACTAAAAAAACTTATTGCACTAAATATCTGTTAGCATTTAAAAACAACAGTTGTTCACATCGTTTCCCTGATAATCTGGTACGTCGTTCTGTAATTATGTATCCTGCTTTTGAGAATAATCTCTCACAGGGGACCGATGTTGCCACTGCACAAAAATGTTTTTTTACAAACTTGTGACAACAGAGGGTAAAAAACTTCATTTTGTTTCCACCACAGTAGTGGGTTTTCTGAGCGTCCGATGCATTCCTCGTCTAAATAACGGTTCATTTCAACAATTTGCAGCAGATGTCTTTGAACCTGAAAATACAATGAATTATTGTAAGTGGATAATAAAGTGTTTTAACACGTAATTGAATATGACAGCAGATGCCTTTAACCCTGAAAATACAATTATTTTAAGTGGATAATAAAGTGTTTTTTAAAACCCAATTTAATATGGTTTACAGATTAATATATTTTAACGTACCTGACGGTTTCTTGGATGCTATCATCTTATCAAGGTCTGCCCAGATAGAAAACTTTGCCTGTTTTGTAAGAGGCTGATTTCCATCGTCTTTTTCCTGACTTCCACTGACAGACGTCACAGAAGTGCTTGTCTTTCTTGCTCCATATGGCTGACAATGAGCTCAGTGCAGTAGGTTTTTATGGATCCAGCTGATTTTTTCATCTGAAAATACTGCAAGCTTGAAACGTGGATCTAACAACGTCGCCAAAGCTATAGTCTTGCTGTTTTCAATGTTAGAAAATCTGGTTTTTAGTCCTTTGAGCAATTCATCAACTACACGTTTGGAGACTTCGCTTAGGGTTTCTTTTCTCATTTTATTGCAGACAGAAACTAGTCCATTGATAAATCCAATCACTTGGCTAGCTGTAAGGTAATTTTCCCCAGAGATATTTCTGGTTACTTCTTCAAATGGTTCCAGAAACCATTACCAATTCGGAGCAAGTCTTCCATTCATCTTCGGTGAGCACTGGAATTTCTTTATTGATTAAAGCCACTGTCGTTTTAACAGCATCCTTCAACTCTGAAATTCTTTGCAACATATAAAATGTTGAGTTCCATCTTGTAGCTACTTGTAGAACTAGTTTTTTGGGTTCCAGTCCCAAATTTTTCTGTACTTCCCTTAGCTTCTCTGTAGCACTAGTGCTTCTTTTAAAATGAGAAACTATAGCTTTTATGCGATCTGTTAAGCTCTGACAAACCTTCAATGCATCCTGCAAAATTAAATTAATTGTATGGGCGAAACATCCGAAGTGTTTTAGTTTTTAGTTCATTAGTTATAGCCCCTACAATATTACTGGCATGTCAGAGACAATGATCATGATTTTTGCCTTCAAGGTGAAATTTTTTTACAATTTTGTCTATTTCTACCGCCAAGTTTACACTTGTATGAGAAGATCTGATGACAGAACACTCAAGTAAAATTGATTTTAATTCAAAATCGTTAGAAATGTGGTGGGAAGTTAGAGCCATATAACTCTCTGTGTTTGAAGAGGTCCCAAGTGTCAGTTGTACAAAGTAACATTTGATACTGTTAGCATTTCTTGTCGAACAGCATTCAAACACATCTCATATTCTGCTGGTATCATAGAAGATGAAATGGTTTTTCTGTTTGGCAGAACATAGTTTGGATTTAGACCATTGACGAACTTTTTAAAACCTTCGTCCTCTACTACTGAAAAGGGTTGGTAATCTTGAACAAACACATTTAAGAGGAGCTTGTCTAGTTTCTTCTTTTGGGTTTCACTAATTTTTTTTTCTGCTGAGGTATGAAGGACCTAATGCTTGGTTGGGTTATTTTGGTACAATATTACACATTGAACTAATTAGTGGCAATGTTGTCAGAATTTACATTCTGCATGGCAATGTTGGTGTTCGATGTAGTCCTGTTTTAAAGTAGAGGCCAAAGAAGGAACAGCAAGGGGTTCAACCACATTTGATACCGGTAAGTGTTTCCCTCCTGGCGGTGGCAAAGCAACAGTGGTATGTTTTCTTTCTAAATGCTTTCTAAGGTTAGAAACTGTAGTTTTAAAAACTTGCCAATTGACCACATAAATCGCACCTAGCAATTTTACTTACGGGATCCGTAGTTGTGAAGTAAGACCACAAATAACTAGTCTTCTGTTTTCTGTTCATTTTGTTTCACACACCAGTCACACAAAATTAAAGATATTAACTACAAAAACTGAGTGAAACTATTAAACACAATTTTATTAATGTATAAAACTAGTGGAAAAAGTCCAAAAACAACTCTATTAAACTATTAATACGGTTAGAACTGTCAATAAAACCAACTTGAAATGCACAAACACGATAGTAGCCCTCAGAGTCAGAACGCAAGTGCATTGAAAGTTTTCGTGTCATAACACGACACGAATGGTCTGTGAATCACGTGTGAATGACGTGACAAAACTCAAATATAGTGACAAGCGGTAAACGTAACGAATCCAGTGTCAGTGACACACCGTTCGTTCCGTATTACTCGTAGTTTTTGTAATAGGGTGATGGGTAGAAGTGACAGATCCAGACTGTTTCTCAGATAGCCGTTTACTAAGTAACTGTTATGTTTACGTGACAAAAAATTAAATAGGGTGTTTGTTGTAACCTATTACAACGGTGACGGCTACTACGTGGTAATAGTGTTATTAAATCCTATTACGTTCTGTAACGACCATCACTACCTCAAAGAGACGACACAAATACTCAGTGGTGCAGAAGTGAAATGGGTGTAAACTCGTTTAATGTCTCTCTATACCGTTTACAGTCAGTGTTCCCTTAGGGATAATTCCTAAGATATAACGGAAATTCAGTTTCCCGGTATTGTCATTGCTCTTATTAGTGCCAAGTCTCGCCGCAAGGAGCGCTGTCTCAGTAACGACCGTAGGCGCTTCGAGGGAAATAATAAGTTAATAATAATAATAATAATAACAGTTTTGCTTGAAACAAGCGAAATTCTTTTTGTGATGTCTCGAATGATGAATATAGAACTTTGATATGAGAGGATTTGATTTGGTACATGTATATTTGTCGTAATAGTAAAAAGGGAACGGGTCTTATGCATTCATAAAACTATCAAAAATGCTTTTTTCAAACTATCTTATTTACTTTATTGCCAAATTAGCTACGATATACTTATTTTTTGTATTCAACAATTATTTTTATTACACCGAATCCAGTTCTATTTGTGATTTTCCATATGAACGTATTTTTTTCATTATTTTGTAACCTTATGAATTCTTATTCGGAACACGCACAGGGTGACCTTAGAAGTATAGTGAAAAAAAAACAATATAACTTTTTGAGTTGTAAAAATCACAGTTAAATTAAAATAAAGTAAAGTTAAAACTTTTTAATAAGGGATCTTAACGTCTTGATGATTATTTATACAAAATGCCTCGGGTTTCGTGAGCTAGAGGTAAATTATTAAGGAACATCGACGATGTTATCTTCCTCAGCAGAATCTGTATTTCAAGAAATTGGAAAGTCTTCAGATTCCAGAGTGAGCGTGTAGAAATAACACAAGTTTCCAGCTTGAAAACTTTCCTTTTCATGTAGAAGTTATACACTTAGTAGACATCATATTAAGCTAGCTTATACTCTAGCGCAGAATTACTCTCTCACGCCTGTACTGATATAAATAACGACGAATGTAATTTAAAAAAAAATCATTGCTAAACATTGTAAGTGTATAAGAATATGTTTATTACTCTAGTAAAATATTCTAAAATAGAATCATGGAAAAATCCTTGTCCTATTTTGAGCGGTTTTTCGATTTGTCCTTTTCAAAAATTGCCCACCAATACTAATCCAGTCCCTAGAATTATCGTGAAATGATCAAACAACTCTTCTTGGCTTTAGGAAGTTTACCTTACAATGCTGTGACGTTTTAGTTATGTTTGATTTTGTGTGATTTATACCACTTAGGCTAAAAGTTGGCATTGGTGTCTTTGATCAATACTTCAGAGGGACACCGACATTTTAACTAGCCATACAAGCCGTGTGGTCTTCTAAAGAGGCTAATGTTGTTGTTGCTGACAACCTAGTGGTAAATAAGGTACCCGTGTTAAGTTGTTATCATGAAATTAACTCAGATTTTAATGCTCATAAATATACAATAGTCGTCACAGTTACAAATGATCCACTCCAGTCGTGTATCCACTCAAATTACACTCCATTACTCTATTTCGTTAGTTCTGTATAGTTCGTGTACTTTATTGATTAAACAACCTTTGTGAGATTAACAATTTTAATTTTAATATTATGTACGTTTTTGGACTCGAAATACTTATACAACGAGATTTTGTATACAACGCCTGCTTACTATGTCAATGAAATGCTGTATAAACGGTATTTTATTTACGATAGGTATAAACTAACAAAACAAATATTTTCAGTGAGGATATGTACCGATAAATGTTAATACGCATCCCAATTGTAAATTAAACAGAAAATGCTCTAACGTCTGTGGGTTTAATAATTTCTGGAAATTCAGCTAAAAATGCAGAGCCCAAAAACACGAAAATAGAGTCTAATACGACTGATGTGTATTCACAAACATACGTGGTAATATCTTACCGTGAGATATTTACTAGAATTTAATGTGAAATATTTTGAGTAGCTTAATAAATAGCAAACTTAACTCTCATGATATACGTATGTCACATATTTAACAAATAAACGTTTTAGTTATCTACGTGCCTGTCTAGTAAACAAAGCTAGTTAAAACAACAACGCTGAAAGGGCTATGAACCTGCATTAAACTTCATCATTGCTACTGGGTTTTAGATAGTATTAATAATTAAATGATGTTGACGGTTCTGTTAAATATTAAAACTGTCCCTTGACATTGTAGACCAAAAATAAAAATTAATTCTAAATTCTTACACGAAGGAACATTTTCTCAACCATTATCGCTGTTATTTATAATTAGTTCGTAGATTTTTTTCATAATAACCGATTCTCTAACTTGTAATTTATTTATAAAACTTATAACTAGAGAGTGAGAGACACTTTAACATGGCTTCACTTGAATACAAGAGAATTAAGAAATGCTCCTTTCATAATTTAAAAAAAATGTATGCATTTTTATAGTTTGAGTAGTTATTCAAATATGTTTCTATGTATGTCTGAGTGCTTATTAAAAAAGTTGTAATGATTTTTCCGACACGCTTTAAGAAAATTGCCTTTTAAGGACAAACACTTTACTTCTTCTTTATTTGTGTAATTCCTAGCTCTGTTAAAGATTTCTGATTATTTCTGCTGTTCAATAATGATTGAATGCAGAGTAACCAAATATAAGAAATGTTAATACTTATATTAACTCTTAACTCTTAACTCTTAAATCAAATATTGACAAATAAATAAACTATCAATAATCGTTCTTTTAACCTGTGTTCGTAAAAGACGAAATCTATCGAAAGAGTATTCAGCACGCTATTTAAAAGCGTATGAAGAATACCCAAGCAATTAAAAAACACATATCCTAGACAATAAAAATATATGTTAAGCTAAAATTTTGTTTGGAGAAAAAAGAATAATAAAGGCCTCTCTCTGAATTCCAGCTGAACCAACTCAGTGGCCGGAACTAACGACAGACAGTCGCAGCTCCTCTCTCCTTTCCAGCCCGTAGCGTCATCGACAGGATGACAATATGCTCATCGAAGTTTGCGTTTCTCTTTGTTCCCAAAAAAAACAATGGAGATGTGAACTTGGTGTTAATGGCACTCGTGAGAACAAAGAATATCGAGCCGCCATTTATTGAATTGTCCTAATATAAAGTTATTAATTTAAACGTTGTGTTTCATCCTTCATTTAAAAATATTTTTGTAATATCCTGAAAAACATTACAACCAGTAAAAAGATTATATAAAACTGTATGTATAATAAACCCTAACAAGTATCTTGCTGTCATACTGTACACTAAAAATAAAGTTATATTCGACCTTGTTTTAAAAATAACCTATGCCTTTATTAATGTACAAAGAGACATTCTATCACTTTTATAACAAGTTAGAAGTATTCTACGCCACGTGTTTACGTTTTAATAATCTATTTAAAATCCCACTCTTTGGAAACATGTTATTATCACCTAATGATAAACAAAATTATGATGATAAAAAGTAACATCTTAAATAAATTTGAATTATCCTAACAAACATTTCAGTCAAACCTGTATATTTTTAAATAACGGAAAATTTAAAACTTAAGCATAACTTTTTATAAAAGTCATAAATTTTTACTTTTGGTTTAATTTACTTATTGTTTTAATAACAGCGATAAGTATGGAAATAAGGTGACGGCCAACGATATTAGAGTATCGTTTTGAATTTTCTACGGAGTTGTGAGCACATAAAAAGGAAAAGAATAGCACGCATAGCTTGTTACGAGATAAACCAACATACAGTACTTCACAAGTAAGATTAAGAAGTAAAAAGGAAAGTTTGATTACTGGAGGGAAAGGAAGAGCTCAGCAATGCTTTACGGTGTCCTATATAATTAAAAAAGTGTAGCATTAAAAACGTACTTTTAAACTTTCTTCTTATATGAACTTTTATCATCAACTAACGATTATAGGGGAGCCAAGAATATTCTCTTAACGATAGTTCATTTATTACAAAGTAACAATTGGATCAAATAAATTCAGGGTTTTGATAGTTAATTTTGAGACAACATAAGATACTTAATTTAAATATTAACAAACTGCTTTCTGAAATACTTTCAAAATAATGAGTTTTACTCGGTTTTTGTAAATTAATATCTTTTTGTTTTAATAAAACAAATGTGAATTTAATATGTTCAATACAATTTATAGTATAATATTTCTAAAAGTATATTTTTTTTAATATATAAAAAGATATTTGTATTTGAGTTTTTAAATACTACGAGAGAATTATTATTTACTGTAAAATACAGGAATCTATCACTGTATTAAGATGGATCCTCATTTTCACTTCTTTGAAATGTAAACTTCTTACTCCAGCACTGCTTTGCAATGCATTTTTATGAATTAATTGCACTATTCCTAAGGTTTTCACAAAAATATATTTTTGATAAAAGAACTTTCATGAAATCAATGAATCAAGTTTAAATGTTTTAGTTTTTTACGATGGAAGCATTGTAAAGGCATTTGCCATCTATCCGTTCAGTGATGCAAGCCATTAAACTCTACGTTTAGATATACGATATGTGGTCTATTCCCTGAGGTAGATAACTAATATTACACATAACATACTCTAAGTAAAAATAAGCAAATTGCTAGTATATTATAGCAGTGTTTAATAACACAGCGCGTTTTAACGTATTGTTACTGCTTTCTTATATCACTGAACGTTGAAAATCACTGTAAAAATTATATTTTCTTTCTTATTGAACCACGTATTAAAATTACACATAAGAAATTGTAACCAATTTAGAATAATTTAATATGTTGATTATCCATAAATTCTTGGTTATTATAAAATAAATCCAGATTGAGATCTGAAATTTTGGATGAAAATGAGGGCGAATACATCCCCTGGACTAAATTCGGGGATATACCCTGATAAAGGGTTGGTTGACATGGAATGTTCATGTCGACAATGTCTATCAGAAATTGTCATCAAGCATTTAAGAGAGCTTTCCAAATGATGCCCAATGCAGGTACTGAAGACTTCCTATTACCTATGTTTGTTGTGGAAATAAATCCAACTTGTTTACATTTTGCTTTCAGTGTTTTAGAGAAGTGTTAGTGTAATAATTGTGTTTTAGTTTTTCAGTAACGTTTTATAGTTTATTATTATCGTATTTATTATATTATATTAGTGTTGTTTGAGTTGTTTTAGCAATGCCTAGGCAAAAGGTTAGCTACAAAACTAAGAAGAGACATCATTTAGGAAACCAATTCACTAGGCCTAGGCCTAAGACGTCAGTAGATGTTTCACCTAATGGGACGCCACCAGCCAAATCACATACTGAGCCAGACGTTTCTAGTAAAAGTAAAAGGCTGTGTTTTGACATGTTTGACCAATTTGTTTCATCTGGATCTGGCACTTTGATTTTTGACATATCATTATTATCCGAAGCAATTAGAAAATTTGTAAAATGTAAATTTTGTAACCAAACTCAATGGAACTTGTGTTGTGTAGTAATGATAAAGAGAACAATGGACTTGTTGTGAAATCAATGTTGAAATGTACATTCTGTCTGAAGGGAGGAAAGTTCCTGAACTCCAAAACCTTAGCTGATGAACGACTTTATATATAAATATGAAGTTTGTCTATGCACTGCGAACCATCGGAAAAGGGCCTACAGCAGTAATGAACTTTGTATATTGTTAGACTTGCCTAAGCCTCCCCAAAGTTTGAGAAGTATACTAATGCATTACAGACAGCTGACAAATCAGTTGCAGAAGACAGTATGATGAAGGCGACTGAAGAAGCAATTCAAGAAAATAATGGATGTAGGAATATTGCGGTTGCTGTAGATGGGTCGTGGCAAAGGAGGGGGTTCCAATCATTGAAACGGCCTTGTAAGTGTCACTAGTTTGATACGGGTAAAGTTGTCAATGTGTCTATACTTTCTGCCATGAGTATAGTTTGAAAACAAAGAAGGAACATAAGTGTTCAAAAAACTATAACGGAGAAGCTCAGGAGGCACGGAAGGTGCCGGTGCGCTTGAAATTTTTAGGAACTCCGTTGCTCAAAATGTACGTTACACTAAATATCTCGGGGACGGTGACAGTAAGGGATGTCAAATAGTGAATGAGACTAAGCCATATGGGGAGCATGTCACAATAGAAAAGCTTGAATGTATAGGCCATATACAGAAGAGGATGGGATCAAGGCTGCGAGAGTTGAAGAGACAGACGAAAGGGAAAAAATTAGGTGACGGTAAGGTCCTTGGGGGAAAGAAAAGACTAACAGACGCCCAAATAGACAAATTACAAACATATTATGGCCTTGCAATAAGAAGAGGTGTAAAGAATGTAGAAGAAATGAAGAAAAATATTTGGGCCACCTACTTTCATAAAACTCTCCACTAATGAAAATGCTCAACACGGTTTGTGTCCGAAAGGCGCAGACTCGTGGTGTGGTTATGAGAAGGCTAAGGCTCAAGGTACAGTTTATGACCACAAAGATAGCCTACCTCAAGAGATAATGTTAGAAATAAAATACATCTACAGGGCACTAACAAATTCTGAGTTGTTAAAAAAAATGTTTACACGGACATACGCAGAATCCAAACGAGAGCTTCAACAATGTGGTATGGCCAAAATTCCAAAACTGGTCTTCGTAAGGCTGGATACGTTGAAACTTGGTATATATGATGCTGTCATTTTCGTTCAATGATGGAAATAGTGGCAAACTTGAAGTTTTCCAGAAGCTTGGACTAAGTTTTATGTGATAGGTCAGTGAATGCTTTTGCGCGGAATTGATGAATTGCGACAGAGGAAAAAGTGAGAAAGCTGCGGAAGGAATAACGAAAGAAGCCAGACAAGAAAGAAGAAAAATAAGAATGGTTCAAAATGAAAAGGATGATGAAGCAGATGGACCCCAGCATATACATACCTATATATATATATATATATATATATATATATATATATATGTGTTGTGTGTGTGTGTGTGTGTGTGTGTGTGTGTGTGTGTGTGTGTGTGTGTGTGTGTGTGTGTGTGTGTGTGTGTGTGTGTGTGTGTGTGTGTGTGTGTGTGTGTGTGTGTGTGTGTGTGTGTGTGTGTGTGTGTGTGTGTGTGTATACGAGTATATTATAAAAGTTTCAGAATATTAAAGAATGACTTTGGTCTCAAATAGAACCGATTCTACATCAGTGGTGCAAGGTGAATTATATAATTCAGTAAAAAATAATAATTGAGTTTTAAAAAATACAGTTAATTACAAAAATTTGTATACTAGCTAATAATAGTACTAACTTTTAAAGGTTTAATTTATAGTAAATTTTACTGGTTATGTTAATTTAAGATTTTATTAATATGGAACATGATTAACAGCGTATCTTATTCAGCTGAAAGATTTGCAGTTTTCGGTTTCCAGTTTGAGCGTAAATAAATGGCAACCCAACTTGAAAACTTGAAAACTTTCCTTTTCAATTAGAAGTTACACAAAACGTAGACATCATATTACTGTAAGGTGGCTTATGCTCTTTACAAACCATTATTGTACATTATTGTATCATGCCTGTAACACTGGCAATAAAGAATGGAATGCTTGAAATTAGTTTGTATACATTTTAAGACTATATATATATATATATATATATATATATATATATATATATATATATATATAGTTTTATACATGTATATATAATATATATATATATATATATATATTCAAAAATATTGGCATTGCAATAGTTAATCAATATTTAAAAGTTATATCGGCATTTCTATTAACCATACAGGTTTTTGTGGCATTCTAAAGAATGTAATGTGTGTCATTGACAGGTAAGTGGTAAATTAAGGACCTGTTATGAGCAGCTAGAATGAAAATAATTCATTATATTCAGATTTTTAAGGCTGGTAAATACATAAGAAGCGTGAATGATCACACTTAAATATCCACTCAAATTACGCTCAATTACTCTAATCCGTTAATTCGGAATGGTTGGTGTATTTTATTGATTAATCCGAGCTTTTGGTAATCATAATAACCGAATCTCTTACTTATAATCTATTTTATATCTAATAAAAATAAGTGCAATAGAGGTAAAAATGTTTCTTTCATTATTACAAATATCCGTAGATTTATATTGTTGGAATAGCCTAAGTATTAAAAATAAGGTGCAAGGTGTGTCTGAATACTCATTAAAACTTGTGTAATTTTCCCATATCCTTCAGGAAATTCGCCTCCTCAGGGCAAACACTTTTCTCCTTCACTATTTGCATATTTTTAACTGTATTAGGGCTATTGAACAATAACCAGTAGGATTATTGCTCCTGTATATAATAATGTTGACATAAATATTGGCAAAAAAAGGATGAATAGTCGTATTTTCATCCTATGTTTCCTTAAACAAAATCTATCAAAAAGTATTCAGAAAACTAGTCCCAATAATACATAAACTCACTGCGAGATTTTTATTAGAATTAGTTGTGAAATATCATGTGTAGTGTAATACACAGCCAGTTCTAAAACGCATTTCCTAGATCTAAATAAAACATATGTGATTCTACATTTCGTTGAAGGAGAAAGAATAATGAAGGTGTCTCTTTGCCTCTGAACCGAGCCAACTCAGTGGCCGGAACTAACGACAGACAGTCGCAGCTCTTCTCTGGTAGCCAACACGTAGCGACATCGACAGCGTGACAATATGCTCATCGAAGTATGCGCTTCTCTTTGTTCCCCACAAGAACAATGGGGATGTGAACTTGGTGTTAATGGCACTCGTGAAAACAAAGAATATCGAGCTGCCGTTTATTGATTTGTCGTTAAATATACTGTTCACAGTTGAGCACTGTTTGAGAAACATTATATCATAATGTAGTGTTTTTCATAATAGTGAAAAACACTACAACCATTTAAAACCTACAAAAAATGCAATTGTTAAAGAAATCCATGTACTTGCCACAATACTATACTCTAGAAGTAAAAATACACTCGACCTTGGAAAACATAAACATATGTTATAATGTTTAATGAGACAAAACTTTTAAAACTACGTTAGAGAGTATGCTACACCATCTGATTACATTTTAATAATTCATTTTAAATCTCACTTTATGGAATCATACCAATATTACTTCAAGTTGTGGGTGGAATTAGGTTATTCACAACACCGCTTTTAGGTTATGGTGTACATATTTACTCTCATATTACCGGTATATTAGATATTAACTATAAGTTAATACTTTTAACACAGTATTAACTTTTAAGTTGTACAACGTAGGCGTTTGCAGGAAATATTTAAAGGGTTAGTTACACTGGTTACTAATTCCATAAGTATTAAAATATCGTACGATTATTGTACTTTATTTGCCTACATCTCGGATATAGTCTCGGCTCTTTAACTGAGAGATCACAGGTTGAAGTCCCGGAGAGGGCCATTTATGAATAAACACAATAAAGAGCGTACTTTGCTAATAAAAATAAACATTTTACATCGGATCCGGCATAGCTGAAGCTGACGTTTAAAAGAGATAAAAAATTAAACAAATATTTATCCTGCGCTTTTCTTGTTGCTACGTGGTTTCCTATAAAACCAATATAAAATTGTCCAAACAGACGAACAGAAATGCAGTATTTTTCAGCACCTTTTGTGATAGGATTTGCTGAAGCTCAGCCTATTTATGATGAAAACAGTGAAAACGTGTTTAAATACGCTACATGAAAATTAATTAGCTCATATGTATAACACAACGTAAAATACTGTTTGAAAAACTGCAAAAAATAGCAAAACATAGCAACGTTTAAAAATTATAAAAAAAATTTTTTGCGCAATATCAGTAAAAAAAATTATTGAAAAAGATATTAATAATTTAAAACTGTTGAATTGCGGAAAATCAGCAATATATCATCTTAATAGTAATTAAGTTGCAGCAGTGTTAAGTGTATGGATGGACATCATTAACTTATACAATAAACAAAGTGATCAATACAGATGGTTAGTGCTTAGTGACTGTGGTCAGCAACGCCCTGACACTGGCGTGTCTGCAGCTGGGCTGTTTATCACATTTGTTGTGAGGCCGTGTCATCGTAACATACCGCTGTCATCGTCCTTGTCATATCTCTCTACTCCACTAACAAGGGCGCCCTTTGCAGATCCAATATTATCCACTTGATCTTGTCAGGAAAACTCGTGAAATTTTGCACGTAGTTGACACATACGTCTTTCATTTGTTTTATATATTAATGATTGCCTGAAAGTATCTCTGTTTATTTCCACATTGTTTCTTAAATACGAACTGACATATAGACTTGAAATTTTGTGGAAGCTTTATTTCTACGTAAGGAATACATGATGTTCGATTATGGTGCATGCAACTCCATGGGATTTAGTAGACCGTTAGCGAAGGAACATTTTTACATTAGCCTTATGGATAGTCGTGATGAAATAGAAATCATAGTTTATACTATGTTTATACACATTTTTTAACAGACTGAATACAGTAATATAAAATGTTGACACGTAGTATTTGTTGAATGGGTTGATAAGACTGCGTTATATTCTATAAGTGATTTCATACTCCCTTGTATCAGTTTTGTTTTTGTATTTTTTAATTTGTTTAAAGACAAGACAAAGTTAGATGACAGTGCGTAAAACTGATTTCGAGAATGAATTAAGGAATAAATTTTAAGTTGCTTTTAAAATGTATATTTTGATTAGCTATCACTAGAGATTCTGGCAATATTCCTTTTATGTTTGTTCTTCCATTGCCTGCGTGTCAACGGGATCGTTTTGCCGCTTGATGTATCAATCACAAATTAGGGTTGACAATATTGCATGTAACGTGAGTTCTGCGATGTCGTTTTTGATGATGATAATGTCCCTCTTTGGAATTAGGCTGTTCCATTACATAGCATAACTAAACGTAGGATATCTCGTAACCTTACTCATATATATATTTTTAATTTAGTATTATTTTAGTAGTTTTAACGTATGATTATATTAGTCATTCGTAAGTTGCATAGTCAATTAAAATATGTATAAAAACTAAAAATCAGAAACTTCTAATGGCTTCTCAAAAAGGAAACAGTTACCTACACTTGTGGGGTAATTCCAGTCAACGTTAAACAGTATAATAACCCTTTACCATTTAACTTGTTATGGTAATATTAATATTGCACGTCAAGTTCAAACGTTCATGCTTTGTATGAAACCAACCAATCTAAAAAAGTTACTTCATCACGCGTAATGAATTTACTGCAAAATAAGTTACGTTTAAACTTTGTATTAATCTGTTTATTCAGTGTTTTTCTCATCGAAAACACATAAGACCAATGTTTACTATTTTCAATAGTAATTTAGAGGCAGCAGATAATAGAGTTTCTCAATAAATTCCAACCCTCTAAGTAAACTCATTGGAGCCTTACCGTACGTACAGACAGACAACAATCGGATTTCTTTCATTAGCAACTAACTAGGAGGAGAGGCTTTGCCAAACGCTTAGCAAAATTATACAAACTAATTTATTGAAAATATCATTAAAGTTGGTAAATGCACTACAGTCTATAAAACCAAGATTGTTTGAACTGAAAAGTTTTATATAATTCACTCTGGAATGTACCACCTTTACCGTTTGGTTTTTTATCGCTCAAACACTAAAGATATGATAAAATATGCTACTTTTCAGTTCAATAAATACTTCAATTCTAGTAATAGTACTTGAAATAAGATTATTCCCTGAATATTCATAACGATGCTAGAAATTGTATTGTGATATAATACTCCGCCACTTATAAAATCTATTGTGATGGAAGTTCCTTCCACTCTTAGCTGGGATTACGATCGTTTTCATGAATACAATCTCCTTCACTTCTTTTTTTCTTCTTCAACGATATATTTGTATAGTTCTGTAATCACTTCACTATATAGTCTACTGCCAATGGAAATCTTGAATTAAGAGCGACTCTGCTATTCTATAAACACTATTAAAATTTGGGAAGGAGTCGGCATGTTCGCTGCCAAATTTTTGATCTTAAAATAAATGTAGTCATTTATTATTACTTACCTCAACATGATTTTTCAAATTCATTTGTGTGCAATTTATGAATCTGAAGAGAAGTGTTGATACTCGTATGAAACATCTGAATTATTGAAACATTTGCATTCTTTAATGGTTCCCATTTCTTGTAACTTTCTATTTATTTCTTCTGTTTACTTTGTGATCTGTATTGAAGGCTAAACAGTCGTCACTACACTAGTACTAAAACATTCTGTGAAACAAGAGTTGAGAAATTGTGATAACTATTAACAGGCAATTCAAGGAAGTATGCGTCTCTAAAAGTTGTTTGTAGTTTAATGCAATATATTTTTGTAGATTAAATACACGTACGCTGAATAATACAGTTGTGTAGTAGTGATATTGAGAGACTCATATAATTTTCCAAATGTGGTACCTGATAAGTAAATATTACAGAGAAATTTCTATAGGGTCTCACCATCAGGAATTATGAATTTAAAACACTTTTACCTTAGCTTTTTAAATTAGAGTCAATATCCCACTTTTTAAATATGCTAATTAAACATACAAGTTTCGTGAACTGTTTACGTTTTGATTATTTTGATTAAGCTATGAAATTAAAGGGTTATTTGATATCTATTCTAAAATCCAGTAACAATAAAAAAATCAAAACAACTAGCTGAATACTATTTAATTGTGAGTTAAAAAGGAGAAATTAATCACAATTGAAAAAAAAAACAATTATTCTTTTACAGTCTCAAATCAAGAGAAAAGTTGTACTATATTATCAAATATATTTCACAATAGTGGACGGTTAAAAGGTATAAAGCTTAATACGATATAATCTAATATGATTATAAAACATTTTAATAAATAACAAAAGTTGCTAATAACAAATATTTTGACATCTATATCATACAAATGTGTCAGTACAAAATAACGATATAAGCTTTTAATAATTGTAATATGCTGTTGATTGATGATGATGTAAAAATGTAATTAATAAACTGCTAGATTCTGCAGCAACATCTAAGGTAAGGCTCCAAAGAAAGAACAAAACGAGGACATTAATTGATCGTAATGGTTGATTAAGTATTTTAATAACTTCACAGATATATTTGTATGATTTGTTGAATTATACAATTAACATCTTCCCAGATTGTCATTAGCATTGCACTGACCTTTATGATAATAGTTAACACTATACGTAATAACCAATGAAGTACAATAGGAAGGAATGACCACCAATGAGAATCGTTCCACACCAGTTACTGCCAGTTGATTGTGTGAAGTCTACCTCAAAGACGACACAATTACCCAGTGGTGCGGAAGCGAGATGAGAGGAAACTCGTTCAATGTCTCTATTCCTTTTATATTCCGTGTTCCTTCAGTGAACCCCCAAAGATAACAATAGTTTCCTGATATTGTGATTCCTATTCGTGCCGAGCCTTGCCGCAAGGAGCGCTATCACGATAACGACGTACAGCTAGCTCTCTGCAAGCTACAATATACAGGTCGGTGTAAGAAGTTAATAATAATTGTTTTGCTTGTCGCTTTGGTCTAATTTGTATGATTATTAAACATTGCATTTAGATATTTGTTGATATTTTTTATGCAACAACGAAGATTTTATTTAAAAAATTTCTATTTCGTTTCACGGCATATAAAATGAAACGTGTCCTAGTTATCGATCGCTAATATCATTTAAAGCTTTATCCTGAAACTTATATTAGTTGACAGGTTTTTATATTACAAGTATAATTAGACTTGCATTTAAATATTTTTAGGATTGATAATATAGTACTTGTCTGACATATATTAAAAATTAATCAAAATAAACAAGATACGAAAAACATTTTCGTGGAAATTATTGATGCTATGCGTTTAAACAGAGGAATTCGACATAGTTCTAACTAAAACATTTTTTTTATTTTTATAATATTCTATAAAATAATGAACTATGAATTTGTCACCCGAAAAAAGCCCTACTGTGAGACATTTGTTTAAAAGAATATGAAAAACTGCCTATTTATTTTAACAGTAAGGATAATTGTCTGGTAATGAATTTCACTTCATGAGCTAGGTTGTTGAGTTTAAAAAATTACTTTTGAATACAGCAAAAAATAATAAAAATAAAAAACAATGAAAAATATATGTTTGATGTATGGTTTATTTGTTTTCTCCTTAATAATATCAATTATCTGTTCTCATTTCACTTGAAAATCAAATATAAAGATGATTTAAATAAAAATAAAAACAGTTTTAGCACTACTCTAAGTTTATTTTTATCTTAAACTTTGGTTGTACATCTTATTTGGCTTGTATGAAGTATATTCATTGACTGTTCAATTATGACTTGGCTTTAATATTTGATCTTTATTTGAATTAAATAATAAGTCAATCACAGAATAACTGAAAACCCCCGAGAAATGTGTCATAAAACTAAGTTCTCAAAAATATGGACCTGAAAAGTTGCAGATAAGGATGTATCTTTATTGAATTACTTTAAGATAAACAGTCCGCATCTTTTATCGCATTGTAAAAAAGAGTAAAGTTAAATAACGTTTAGAATTTGGTTAGAAGAAAAGTTAGTGGCTTGAAGTCTCATTTATACAAATTGGTCTTTTAAGATAAGTTAAGAAGAAACTTGTCAAACGAGCTTATCTTAGTCAGCAGGATCTGTACTTCAAGAGATTGCAATGTCCGTTTTCAAGTTTGAGCGCATAGTATACCAACACAACTTTCCAACTTGAAACATTTTCCTTTTCATTTCGAATTATACGTCAAGTATAAGTCATATTAAGCTATTTTATTCTCTTAAAATAACATCGTATCTCATTTCTGTAATACTGTTCAATGTAATTAACGGGAATCATAGTTGATTTTTTAATTCATAAAATTTGATACATGAAATTGACTTTATAAATGTTAAAATATTACATATTGCAATTGCTTGTAATTTCAAAAATTATTCATTAAAAATAAACTATTATTAATACTTCACTGATTACAATTTAATATCCTATAAAAATTCTCACTTTGTAGAGAATACCACATCTAACACAATTATCTGTATCTTCTAAGGTTATCAGTGGAAAAATATACATAGCACTACCTTTAAGCTAGGAAACCATATATTCCTAAATATAATATAATGTTTTCTTTCTACATTTATAATACAACAATAATAATGTATTGAAATTAACAGTTCAACTAAATAGCTGTACAAGGAAAGGTGTCCACAATCACACACCATGTAATAAGCTTCGCTAAAATGGTATCCACAGTTCTAAATGTATTAAAATGTTACGATGATACATATGTTACCAAGTTACATGGTAAAATATCATATAATTTTAGTCTGTTTGTTTTTAATAAATGTATTTATTTTATAATTTTTATTTGTTATCATAATTACCCATAAAATCAATCAAATATGTTCACTCAGCCAAATCCCATAGAATGACATGCATCATCGTCAAATTTTAAGTTAGTTGTATACATATAAAGCTTTGTGGAAAAGATTTTGTTATATGTCAGTTCACTCTAGAGATATCGTGCGGGCAGATAGACAGACATACTGGCACGCATGTTCGTCTGCAGAAACAAAACATTTCCAGTCCCTCGAGGATTCGCTATCACTCAGTCAATTACTCAAATTGTGCTTAATGTGAGATAAGGTTTAAAACGTAGTTTTTTTACTATCTGTCGTTGACTATTTCCTGAAACTTTAATTCAGGAAAATCAAAACACTTAAGGAAAGAACAGGGCCGTGCGCAGAATTTTATTTAGGGGGGGGTTCTATACTTATTTTATGAAATAAAAAAGAAGAAACTTAAATAAGTAATAGATTAAAAATTTATACGTATGGAAAATGAGTTTATTATAAAATTGTAAAACTACATACTTTTAATACATTTGTAACTCATTCTTTAAACAAAGTAAAAACTTTTTCAAATAAAAACATATGTGATCTACTCTTTCAATAAGTTAATGCGTCGAGGTACAGAAAAAAATTAATCTAATACTGAGTTCACATCTACTTCAATGTCTCGATGAATGTTCAGTGATGCCAATCCGTTCAATCGATTTTCACTCATGGTAGAACGCAAATAATCTTTCAACCTGCGTAATGTTGAGAAAGAGCGTTCGTTTGTCGAAGTTGTTACTGGTAGTACAGCCATTACCCTCCGTCGCTCTATCGCTCTGGTCCGCGCATGCGCGCTCCGTTTTTGGTCCCGCGCGACCAATTGTGTAGCGCGTCGGAGCTCCAATTTTTAAACAGTATATAACACAAATCAGGCGAAAAGCGCGCGCAATCAAACGATTGGAAATATTTGCGCGCGCATGCGTGTAAACCGATGGCGCAATAGAGCACAATTAAACTGATATATGGAAACAATGTGATATATTATGATATATCCCAATCTTCAAGGGGGGGGGGGTTTGAACCCCCAGAACCCCCCCATGTGCACAGGCCTGGGAAAGAATGAAATTATAGGGTTTAAACTACTTGACTAGTTTTAGATTGATATGATTCTTTCAACCAAATTCAATTTGACGGGGGTTAATTGGACCATTTAAATATTCCTTCCTTGACATACATCATTCCTCTAATTGAGCCAAAATTGTTGGGAATAACTGGGGAAGGTTTGTTTGTATACATTGACCATCACTTGAAATTTTTGAAATAATAAACTTCAAAATAGTTGACTAACACACAGAACTTTTAATAAATGAAAATACTGGTAGAAAGTCGTAAAAATATCATTAAAATATATGGAATATTGGACCATATTATATAAAATAATATACCATATGATACCATATAATATATACCATATATTATATGGTATATATACCTTATAATATGAGAAAATATTTTGGGTTACTAAGATTATTTTATTCAAAACACAGATAAACAAATAATAAATAGCGAGAGTTTGAATATAATATTAAAAGAATAAATTTAGTTTAATACCACCTACCTTAATATATTACTAAATATTTCTTTATATATCTGAACACTCTGTATACATTGAGAATTTGTAATTGAGGTCACCAGAAGTACAATGTAGCTCAAGGGTTAGTGGTCTCTGTAGTAAAAAATAAAAAAGTTCACGTCAGAGACGAATACAGTAACGACATCCTGTCCGCGTCACTCCATCCTTAGCTTCATACAACACATTCTCTGTCAACACCAGCTGTGGGTAGGATAGGCTTTGTGCAGCAAGATAAAGTTGTTCTCGCCAGACATGAAAGAGGTAGTTTATTTTACGGAGTATATAAAAATCAGCCGCTAGTTACTAAATAAAACACATTACAAACAAGCTGTATAAATGACCCATGTTTACAACATCATATAATATTAATCTACATTTAATAAGCTACTTTTGCGTCTTTAATTGTACCACATTTTAGTGCTTTGGGATGTTCCTAATTCAATTTGGAGATGAGAAGTTTTTCATGTATTATGTATATTATAGCTCAAGAGTGATTCTGAACGTGATTCCAGTTTCTCTTATGAAAATATGCTAGATGGAGTAAGTAATGAATGAAACTTTAAAGAAGCACACGTTAAAAAATATTTATTTAACAAATTAAAACCAAAAGTTTTGTAGGATTAAGTGACCATATTTATATATTTTTATTAATTCCCTTTAATTACCTCTTTGGAAGAAAATATCGTCTATATATGGCAAAGTAATAAATACAAATTTAATTATACTAGGGGCAGAGCACTGTGCGAATTATAGATCAAATTAATCTGTGAAACTTAACATTAAAGTTGATTGAAATAACTTTAAATAAGTAGCAATGCTTTAAACATCAACTTATTTTTATCAACACATAAAAACACAAATAAATGTTCAATACCTTGTAAAACGCAGCAAAGCAACCACCTGTACGCGTGTCTGGAATTAGCAGAGACCTCATGTTATCCATTTGCTTAACCTGGCACAAACTGTCTCGTGAGCGTGCACATGTCAGTCACAAAGTTCAAAATGAAAGTACGTCACGCCGCAATCGTTACCCACAGTCGCACACATTCAGAGCTCGCAGTCACACACACAGATCAACTGATGTGCGTCGTGGCTCAGACTATCGCACAATTCAAGTCGCACAAGTCTGAGATGTCAGCGGCGGACGGGGCTATTATTGCCAATCAAACTGTGAATACCCCTCCCCTTCACATCCTATCCCCTCTCTTCACATCCTTCTGTACTAGGCGGGGGCAGAAAAGCACATTGTATGCTTCGTTTCAAAAGAAAATTACACAACGTAAGGTATCAAAAACCCTTTTGAACTAATAATGTTTACTTGTTTAATTTACTCAATCGTAGGGAAGTCGTAGTACACATTCTACACAGTTTCATACCAAGCTATATTGTCCAAAATAGTAATTTTTCTACATGTTTATACTGAATTTATTTAGTTTACAATATAGCCTATACGTAATCGAGATAAATCGAAACTGACGAGTAGACAGAAGGATACAAAGTAACAACCTCAAAACTGTCATTGCACTTATATATCACACACATGTGACCTTACTATTCTTAATTGTTTCCTGCAATAAAGAATATTATTATTATTATTACTCAGTATCGTATTTTGAAAATTCTTGAAGAATCCCGATATGTAATGAAATAATTTTGGGTCCACAAAATAAGCCTCGTCCATGATAATTTCTTATTAGCCACAATGTACATTCAGGATTTCCACAAATTGAATTTAAATATTTAGAAGACTGATACACGACAACAAATATATGTTGATAAAATCAGATTATCTATCAGATTTTGATCATTTGTGTTTCTACACTTAAGGTTCAGATTTGTTTAGCATTAAACGTGTTACACTAACCATTTTTTGTTTGAAAATATTAACTATACTGTGCAACATTCTGCAAAGTAATTTGTGTGTGAAGAACTGCAAATTATTTTGCAATATATTATATACACAATTATAACAAACATGACTATTGTAATATCTATATAACAAATAGAGCGTAAAAACAACTTCTATCAACAAACATTACTAACTAAACAAACAAACATAATTTATTTACAACGTACAGGTGCATATCAATAATAAATAATTAATTATTGTTTTATATAGCATTACATTCTTCACGAATTACACATTCCCATAATAGTATTCACTAACTTTATTATCAAACATATATAAGTAAGAGAATTTGAATAATGTTAAAAGTATCTGCTATATAGAATTTATTCAAATACTTAAGTAATGCATTAAAATGCATTCAAATCCTTTCACTGTTCTCGGAAAACACTACCTCAGGTGATTTAAAATCACATTTCTTAGATGCAGACCAAGCATAGCTTAGGCAGAAATTTTGTCGAGAAAGAAAATACATTAAGGTGTCACTTTGTATCCAAGCCTCGCCAACTCAGTGGCTGGAACTAACGACAGACTCGACTCTTCTCTTTGCTGGCTAAACCGTAGCGGCATTAAAAGTAGAAGGGAGAGGGACGACAATATGTTCACTGAAGTTTGCGCTTCTCTTTGTTCACCACAAGAACAAAGAAGATGTGAAGTTAGTGTTAACGACACTAGTAAAAATAAAGTAAATCTAACTACCAAATATCGCCTTGTTAAAAGACCCTTTAAGAGTTTAGTTATTTTCAGATGTGTTTTATCTGTAACCTGAAAAATTATGACGTTTATTATAGTGAAATATTTTAATACACAATACGCCTTTGAACATGTGTATAAAAAATAAATTGTATAAAACTTATAAATTGTATCTTGTTTATAGATCACTGATAATTCCCAATCACTGTCAAATTATTAGAAATTCCAAATAAATAATGATGTGATAAGAACGAATACATAAAAACTATGATTTAAACAATGTACGCCATAATATAAGTCCCGTAAAAGGCTACGCTGAAGTTACATGTAAAACTTCAAGTTTTTAACGCATTTAATCATCGTTATATACTGCAAACAGATAAACAACCTGGTAGTAAAACAATTTTCCAGTCTTCGAACAAACAAAAACGAAAGTATAATTTTGCCAGCCCCTAAATTATATGCTTCAATGATACTCAGACACATTCTCTAACAAGATATGCACCACCACCCAATATTCGATCCTGCCTATATAGGCATATATATAAATTAATATTATTCTTAAAATGTGAGAGGAATTGCGAGCCGAGAGGACAAATGCTTTGCTAACGCTCATCCCATAATGATTGGTTTTGTAAAAGTACTATGTTCGTCCAGTTTATTGGTTGATTGATTGAAAGCATAAATTGTTGTTGTTAGGTAAGATTCGTAGGAAAGTGCTGACTGATAACATCCTTATGATAGAGACTTATGAAACTATTACCATGTGTTCGAGTACTATGACCCCCAGATCCTGGATCAGTCGAATGCTTGTGAACGCAGTACCTACCCCAGTTTTACAGTAGGAATTTGTCTTGGGTGGGCTTGTGTCAGCCTATAATTATTTTCATGATTCAGCTGTTTACATCTCAACATTTGTTTATTGTGGTATTTACATATACTCATATACCTAGGGTAATAATGTTATTCTATAAACTAGAAGCAAATCAAAAAAACCTTTAGTTATACTTTTGTATTGTGATATGATACATTCAGAAGTGCACAATAAAATACTGTTCACAAAACAACTGTTCGATACGATACTTTAGACTTTAAGTTCTTGAAATTTAGTGTAGATCTAGGATGAAATTTGAAATCTTAAAACCTGTTTTACTGACCAGTCTGACGTGTTTATAAGGTTCCAAAATGAAGTCTGTTCACTAACGAATACCTAACTTATTATCATTATTAACTTTATTTAGAGAAAGCGCAGTCATCAAGTTAAACTTAGATGCAACAGAATTACGTGTCCTACGTTGTAAATACAAGTAAATCTATTCGAAAGCATAATGTGTTTTCAAATTAAATATCAATTTCGATTGAAGAGAAATTAGATTACTGTAAGTCCAGTCAGCTAACAGTTTGGCATGCACGGCAAACAGCCGAGAATGAGGTCAATAAAGGAAGGGTTTCTACGTAACAGTGTCCCACAAACGAGGGTAATAGTATCAAGCCCTGGAGCAAACGAGACCAGCACTTGGAATTTTAAACAGACGAAGGATCTTATCGTTACCAACATGTGTCTTAACGATCCAGCCTGTTCTTTTATTTAAGGTGTATATCACTTAGAGGGATATATCACTAAGTGATGATGAATCCTGTAGTGGTCACGACAGAATTCCCAAGATACCCAGCACGGCTATGCTCTCACGGTAGCCAAACACAGCATATGTCACGGAGAGATCATGTTAATGGACTCGGATTCCATAATGGCTCGGTCAAATAACTGAGTCATGCATACGGAAGGTACAAAGAAACATTTTATAAACTGTCATCTATTTGTCTCAATTTATATTCGTTATACTCGTACATATCATATAATTATTTTCAAAAATATTTTAAATATTGTCGTTGTTATATTAATTTATTGGAAATAGTTCCCTCATAGACTTCAAATCTGAGAACGACAATTGAGTCCATCGGCCAGTCCATTAATTGTCGAATGATGAGGAAAATAATTATATATTCATAATTTGGAACGTAAAATCTAAAAATAAATATCTTAATTTTTCGTATAAACCAAAATTTCTACTAATAACAGATAATCCTTATCTACGTAGATTAATTGCGTTTTACGTTCTTATATACATACTTATATACATATACGCATTTTCTGTGAAATTAAAATTTAATATACAATGAGCAGGTAAGAATAACTTATTAATTGTTTTAAGTATTGGTTTATTTTGTGTTCAATCTTAAACACACTAAGCATAATGTCTTGTTTCATAGATCGTTAAGTATATGTACGTGGGGTCACTACCAGTACAGGTAAGGATGAAATTTCGCCTGTCACTTTATACAGGTGCCTCATAAAGCACCCCAAAAATTGTATGCTAATTGTATAATTGTGTCTGCAGCCGCTAGTCCTTCACGATCAGCCATTCACTCACCCTCCTCTTGTACACAACGACAATGCCACCCTCAACCTCAAACACTTCTTGTGGGACACTTCTAACTTTTTCTCTCGTCTAGGAATGGTTAATCCAAAATGCAATTTGTTTATAATTAAGAGGGCAATGTACCCAAAAACATATGCATTTTAATTTCTGCCACTAATTAATCTTTTTGTTCATTAAAGTGTCTCTCTAGGACAGGGTTTAAAGAAAATATATTATTAACCCCCTCCCACCCCTCTTCAGGGGAAAGGGAGGGGGTTTTTCAAGAAAATTAGAATTCTTGTTTTACACCATAGCTGCTTTTGTATTGCACCTATTCCAAATTTTTAGATATTGTTTTTAAAGCTAATAAATAGCCTTACAAAGTGTAGTATTGAATTTTGTGTAGTTATCAAAATAGGTAAGTAACATTTTCTTTTAATTTTTTCAAAAAATTATAATTTTCTATAAATGTAAAAAATTATATTAGGAGTATAATTTTAAATATACTTGATCCCATACTACACTTTGTGCACTATTGAAGATCATATGTACAAAATATGAGGTCTCTAGGTCAATAAATAAAGAAGTTACGTTGTAAAACGTGTTGAAAAAGACGGAAAAAACAAACTTACGGGAAAAGGCAAAAAACTGCATATGTTTATTATACCATGAAAAGTAAGACTATTTACATAATAATTGTTTTTGTGTTTAGTGTAAATATATTTTTACACTTAAAAGAGTCCAGCCCCATAGGTAACACCTTTCTTTTTTTAATATCTTTTCTTCCTTTTTCATCTTTTTCAATTTAACTTCCTGATAGTATTTTTTATACTTCAAGCTCAGTCTTTTCTTTGACTGCAACACTCTTCTTAGTATTGATTTTTAGTTGATTGCTTCACGACTAAATCAAATCTAATAGTCTAAATCACTAAATTGTTCAACAAAACACAAAAAACAAATGTCATTCACAAAGTGAGGTTAGAGTAAAGTAACTGGAACTAACAGCTGATCACTGACAACAGCCGATCTACTGAGTGATTACCACACATAAAAAAGCTGGGATTTTAGTTCTGAAACTATGACATTCTAATATACTGAATACAGCAATAAAATACATTAGTAATGAATAGTTATATGATATATTATGAATATATATTTGATATAAAGCTTGTCACTTATAATGGCCGCCTATAACATATACAACGCGTAGAACCCAGCTCAATGTGAGATCAATAATTACGCCTAGATACTTAAACTGATCCACACGTTCAACAATATTGCGTGCAATATACTCGGATTACCGCAGAAGTGAATCCTCGGCCCTGGTTCGTTCGTGTAAACATTGGCAGGTGTTTAGTTGGAATCGTACAGTTATAGCTAGTACACATTAATCAATGATGAGTAATATAAAAGCTGAATACGGTAACAAAATTAAACTGACGTTAATTTAAATGAAACTGTTGACAAAACTAATGAACAAATTAATAAAACAAACAGGTGTTTATTGAAAGGCGGTTCTGTCCATGAGTGGCTTATTTATAAATGGAAATTTTAATTCCATATTTAATTAAAACCTTCAGTTACAATATACTCCCTTGTTCAATGTTTTCATATATTTATGTTTTCAACCACAGGTGATTACGGTATTGTAGCACATTTAATTAAAAGAGCTTTATTACACGATTTACTTTCATTGTTGAAAATAGGCTTTGACAGATTTTATTCATCGAAACCGCAAGGCACAAACACATATTTAATCACTGTAATTCACTTAATATTCAGTGTTAGTCCACCACTTTAAAATAATTTTTGTTTTATTATAATACGCAAACGCAAATATTATACTAATTTGACGGTTTAATAGTTATTTTTAGTCTAAAATGATACAATTATTAATATTACATGTGGCAAAAACAAATAAGGTTGTGTCTTCTTTACATATTTAGTTCAAGCATATTCTGTATATTTCTAAATTTACTGAACAGAAAGTTAATGCACAACTAAGAAAAAGACTTTAAATTTACATTGAAATCATCGATTAGTTTCGTAAGTATTAAAATTTTAGGCACGGTGATTAAAAAACTAATGACTTTATACATACAGGTATGAATATGTGAAATAATGACCAAATACAGTTTTGAAGTGTCGCATTAAAATGATTTTTTTCTCAAACTCAAGTAAAGCAGCCGAGTTTTTAATAAACCTATTTTTAGCCATAGAGTTGAAAAATATTCACGTAATAGTTTTAAAAACATGATGCATTAAAAATAAATACCCGAGTAAAATATTTACGTTTTAACAATTTCCTAAGGTTCATAACAGAGTGTAATGTTTAAAAATAAATCAATATGTGACCCTTTCTATCCAAAAATTCAAAGCTGTATATTACTATTAAGGAAAAGGTTATACACTTCAATACGTAACATTATGATATAATGTCCGATCAAGAGATCATTACTTTCAATATTAATTAATATTGCATAATAAATCATTTTAAAAATTATTTATTTAAGGAATTAATTTATTGTTATAGTTCTTTATTTGCTTCAATATGTGATTCCTCCTTACAAATATAAAATTACGACAAATTTTAATAAGTACAGTTAAAGATATTAAAGTGGTGACTTTTGTGAGGTCGAATGTATGTATAAGTTTTTTTTTTTAATTATTAACAGTGAAATGGGTATATGCCAAAATCAAACCGTAAGTTACATATTTCCTAACCATATTATGAACATTAGGAAAACACATCGATACGGAGTTGGCGAAAGAAGCCAGTACACTGAGTCGTAGTCGTCAAAAGAAGTGAGAAGTAGACTTTATTTCTTGATTATTTGGAAAAAAAATATGTAATAAATTACTTATTACAAGAACAAATATTCCTTCTTTATTTAAACTGTATATAGTTAATCAGCAAAAAATAATGTTAATTTATTATAAAAAAATAGATCTTCTTCCCACAAACAATGGTGGTCGATTAATAAGATGTGTATTGTGTCTGAAACATAATAAAAAAGTTGCAAAGTTAATTGTGCCCCTTCAAGGACCTATTGTCCCTGTATCAATGTAAAATCGGCTAACAAAGTTAATATGAACGTAATAATGATTTTATTAATATTATAACTGTATATTTCAGAGGATATAAAGGGTATTAAGGGCAATACAATAATGGATAAAACGGATCACTAAGATAGATCACAAGTAAAACCGATCAAAATTTTGTGAATTTTGCATTTCAAAAGTATATATATTGGTGTAATAAGTAAATTTATTGCTTTTGTTACAGCAAAAAGCCATCTTGTTAACCTTATAAAACAGCTCAATCGTCGTTGACTCTTCCGTAAGATTCACATTATTTCTTGTTAATATTTAAAAAAATACAGCCAATATTAAATATTTACATTTGAATGAGTTTGTTAGAAATAATTGTTTTAAAGTAGGGGTAGGTTCCCGTTGCGGCATTTTTCTGCTCGTTCTGAATGATCACTTGGTCTGTGGTAGGATTTAAGCAACAGAATATGATGAATATGACAGTAGTACGCCACAAAGTTAGCAGAAGTAATAAAAAGTGCTAAATTAACACATTGAACTTGTATCTCCGCTGTCTCTAAAGGTATGGAAAGTTCACCGCTCTACCATCCCAGCACCAACTCTTAATATTATAACATAGCAACGTTACAAAATAGTTACACGACATACAAAAACGTACGCTGCAATCTCCATGTACAAATGATTCAGCTCATTAAATTATGTGAAATA
Organism: Homalodisca vitripennis; assembly: GCF_021130785.1. NCBI lineage: Eukaryota > Metazoa > Arthropoda > Insecta > Hemiptera > Cicadellidae > Homalodisca > Homalodisca vitripennis. Next base: position 133,973,123 of record NC_060211.1, on the reverse strand, counting down.
AATACAAATTAGAAATAGAGATTACTTGTACATACAATGCACATCAATAATTGTATTAGAGTTGGTTTAACTATGTCAATAATAGTGTATTCAATAACTGCACAGATATAATTATCAACATGCGGATTGTAAAACTCAGATCGTTATGACTATTTTTTTATTGATTGTGAAAAATTTATTTCATCAAATTCAGAGATCATGAACATTCTTTGCTAATCTGCAAAATTCAATGTTTCCGATCTTAAAATAAAAAAAGTTTGGCAATTACGTTCCACAGGTGAAGAAGTACAAAAAAAACCCTCTGCCTTGTTGAAATTGGTATTGAAAACCGACATGCTATGTAGGCTACCTTTCTAGCATCTACATGCCTTTTGTTTTTTTCCATTTTTCCATCTAGAAACAATACATTTATATTTATATTTTTTACGGATTTTGTGAGACACAACAACGAAATATATAGTTTCAGACTTCCATATTTGCATGAATCCATATAGGCCTGCTAGCCAATTAAACATCGGGGTTACGTGAAAATATAAACAATTGAACAAAAAATGTAGTTTTAGGAGTAATGTTGTTCATTTTCTAAATTGAATTTTTACAGGTGAAGTAGTTCAAAACGCCACCGCCTTGTTAAATTATTAAAAATCAATGAGCATAAGTATCTTATTGATATGTATATATATTTTGATTTTCGCTTAAACTGGCAACAATACATTTTAATTCAATGGGATCAACAGATTTGGCAAGAAAAAACGTTAAACCACCAACTTTTTTTAGACTCAAATATTTGTATACATTTGCGTGTATTATATATGTTATAAACCTGTTATCCAATTGAACAATGGACATTGATTTCCATATTCCATAAAAATGTAAGACGTGAAATATAAAACTGATTTGTACAGCAATAAAAATACGTTCGGTCGTTTGTTATTGACCGTCAGGCTTTATTGCACTATTTACAATGAGTGTTACCAAAGTATTTAATAGGGGATTACTACACAAATTACATGGTTTCATTTAAAGGAACTATTTTATTTGTGATTGTATTACTTAAACAATATGCCCTTTGTTGAATGTAGCATTCACACTATTGATTTAACGTGTAAAAATTGTAACGTTGAGATTATTGTTATTCCTAATGGGCTATTTTCCCTCATAACTGGTCGCATGGCGGTGGCCGTTGACCTTGCTACCATTTTCCCTTATCAAAGTGACCTTGGCAACTATCACTCACCTTGACGGACATGGCCCTGCCTTTACTCCACAGTTAGCACCACATCATGCACACTCAGCCTGCCGGCTCGCAACACATGGTTCACTGAGACGGCCTCTGACACACACCCCCGCTCCGGTGTCAGACGAGTCTAGGTATTGATCTGTGTCTTGCGCATGCGTACACTCCGTTCCTGCCGCGCCAGACCTCCGTGTGTATCGTACGATTGGAGTCGTTCTCTTTGGAACCGGCCTTAGAGGGAAATAGTTCTCTCTTATGATCGGTTCTGATATTATCAACTCAGGAACAGGTTTCAGACTAGGATAACTTGCACGAGTACTGCTAGAATGGTGGATTCTATTAGTATGATTGAAATCAATCTTTAGTTGTCCAATCCCCTGTGGTCCTCTAATGAGGCACCATCTCCTTCGAGTATCTTGGTCCAGTGATTGATCGAAAAGGGGGCATTGTAGGCTCTCGATACAATAATTCGTTCTACACTGATTGAGGGATTTGAAGAAATTATAAAATATAAATATATCCAAGGGCGTGGTTCCATAATTTTGCATTGGTGGGGAATCCAGAAGTTATCTTGGAATTTAATATTATTAAACGTTCCTTTCTATTGCAATAGTATTTCATATCTTCTCTGGGGCAGAAACAAAATCAATCATTCCAGAGTAACTTTAATTTTCTATAAATAAAACACTCTCTCTGAAGGAATTTTAATATTTACCGAGGAAAACTTTGCTAACCTTCCTTCGTAGCTGTTACGATATTTGTGTCGTTGCCAATTATTGGGGGAAAAGAGTTTGCGGGAAAATCCGAGATTTGTAGATTTTTTTTTTAAATCACTGTTTAACTAACTTTTATAGCGAATTAAGATTCCAGGAAAAGATGCTAAGATTTTTAATACGACTAATTGCAACAGTAAAGACGAAATGTAAGCCATTCAAATTAGGCTATAAAAATGGAATAATATTTCCAAAACACAAAGGAGAAGAAAAATTTAATTTAATGGAATGATATTAACATTTCTTAATAAGTTTTAAAGTAGATTTTTATGCTAACGTAGTTTGCAGTTATGTGCTAGTTTAGTTATTTACGAGGGAGAGATCAGATTTGCAGATCTCGAAAGGAAGGAATCACTGAACGATCACTGATCGACGGAAATCTACGAAAAATCATATTACCTTCACAATATCGTCAAAAGCAACCTGTATACAAGGAAACTGCTAGTTTTCAACCTCATTTGTATAAATTTAAAACGAAATACTTGTACTTGCACGTGATATGTTCTAAAGAGAATTAGGTTACATCTATCTATCTAAGACCTACTTCTTCAATTTAGTCATAGCACTAGGTAAGTACAGGTCCTCGTCAGCTGAGGGCAAAATTTCGCTATGTTGGTTACCTACTTCTTTTGGAAATTCAGTAATATTGATCACCACTATTTTTAAGGCTCTATTAGGTCATCCGATAAATAAGGACATGGAGATAAATCCCTTTCTTTGCCTTAGTCCTTGTACTGCAATACAATGCTTTTGCTTATTCTTCACGTAGTTCACCTCTTCTGGCATTGGCCAGTAAACTTGTCCACTTTTCGTTATCACTCTTCCTGAGTCATTCTGTCGCCGGTCGGTTTTAAAATGAGTGCTATGTATCTAACACAACAAATAATCTGGTATAATAATACTAAAGGGTCCAATAGAACGTAACTAAAGTGTTTACCGAACTGGCAGTAAGGACTTTGCTAGCCTTTGGCCATTTAACCCCAAAAACAAGAGAGTATCCACTTTCAACCTCGGACCTGAAGGAAGTCTCTATGACATTTTTATGAAGAACACAGACGGACATACCACAAAATGGCGGACAGAGAATATGTAGGCATTTAAAACATGTTCTAACTAAACCTTGTGGACACTTTGCCCACATTTATGAGATTATCAAAATAATTATAAAAAATATTGGGTCAATTTTGTAACCCTAATTTCAAATAGGCCATGCTTTCCGTAATGTAATGAAAATTCTACACGATCCATACATACCAGACCACTTTTAGCTTAGTCATATAAATGGTGTGGGTTTTGGTGGACCTGGTCCTATTTCGTATACAAATTCAGGCAAAGCTCTAATGTATTATCTAATTTTAACTAGTTTCTAAAACATATTCAAATTTTATTAGTAAGATGACCCACCCGATAAGCAGGAGAGACTAAATTCGTGAATCCATACAATTTCCTGCAATCTTGGATGTTTCAAGATTAAACGTGAAATCTGGACTAAATCCACGCTGACGGTACTTCAGAGTGACCTACTACATGAGCTAGAAATAAACAGTTCCTCTTATCAGAGTTCGCAGCTGGTCAGTAGTTATCAGTAGCATAACTGATTCACTAATGTGAGGTACTCAGATCGAATCTACCTGGCTGAAAATATCTTTTATTCACTTATTATGATAATTAAATATTATTTACAATACTAAGCAACTTAAATTTTAAAACGTTTGATCAACAAATCTTTGTATTTTATCAATGGTGACTGCCTTTTTTTATTTGTTTGTGTTATTGTGCTATTTATTGCTGTTTTATGTAATAACTATTTATTGCCATTTTGATTTATTAACTATTTATTACTTTTGTTACTTATATATCTTTTAAGATGAAAATGTTATATCCATCAGCATGAACTTTACGACTTATCAAAAAAAAAAAAAAAAAAAAAAAAAAAAAAAAAAAAAAAAAAAAATGGCAATAAACTCATTTACAGAAAAGTGACCAAATCGGTAAAGGCGTATGATGTTTTCAAATCAGTTATATCTTCAAATAATATTTCTAAAATTTCTTGGAACATAACCAACAAAGAAACAAATCATAAAAAAGGGAAATAAAATGAAAAAAGGGTGGCAGAATTGTGGAGGACGCGGTTGATGTTGCGAATACGCTTAACGGATTCTTCGGATGTGTTTCCTGTGAGCAAGGCCCTTGCCCATCACCCCCACAAGGAATCCCAAGACGAAGGCAGTGTACAGTATCCAGTGTCCAGGTATCCCAAGACGATATCTCACTGACACTGGTACCTGTCGTTGAAGAAAAGCTTTGAAAAATAATTCAGCAGCTCCCAGTCAAAAAATCCAATTATTTAAATGTACTTTTGATTTGGCTCATGAAAAATTTTTAAATCATATTCTAAAACCATTAACCCAATTATTAAATATATCTTTTGAACAAGTAGTTTTTCCCTCACTCCTAAAATTTTGCAAAAGTTAGCATGATTTTCAAGAAAGACGATACCCACTCGCCGCACAATTACTTGTCTCAATTTTGCCAGTTTTGAGCAAGGTATTCGAAAAGATTTTCTTGGCAAGAATTGATCAATTTTTATATAAGCACAGCTATCTGATGACCAGTTTGGCTTCAGGAAGGGTGAGTCGACAATAGACGCAGTTTTAAGTCTAGCCGATATTGTTGTAAGGGTGCTAGAACGTCGGGATTCGACATTTAGTGTGTTCCCAGACATATCGAAAGCATTCGACTGCGTTGAACATGTTACAATGCTTAACAAACTCGGATCTCATGGCATCTGAGGCGTGCTTATCCAGTGGCTCAGATAATTCCTAAGCCTTAGAACTCAAATTGTCCAAATCTCAAACAAACTATCTGAACCAATTGTCCTGAGTTATTGTGTCCCATAGGGCTCAATTCCCAGGCCAATTCTCTTCCTCATCCATGTCAATGACGTAGATTCATCACTTTTCTGCACAAAGAACTGTGCAGGATGCTGATGACACGACTCTGTTTCTTTTACAAATCAAAATTGATCCTAGAATTTCGGAGTTTTTTTTTAATAAACTGCGTCCAACATTTCAATAGCCTCAATCTTAAGACAAATTCAGCAAAATCCAATTTTTTTCATTTTGCTTTGCGATCAGTAGCTAGTCATGACGATCCAGCTGTTATGTTGGCTTACACCATGGTGGAAGAAGTCTACTGCTCGAAATTCCTAGGAATATACCTATATCTGACTTACAGGCTGGTGTGGAGAGCTTGTGCAAACAATCAATTCATGAGAGTGTTTAAAATGCAAAAACAAGTGATCCACATTATCGTTAAGTTGAAATTTATACAGTCATGCAAGGAATCCTTCAAAAATTTGCAACTGTTTGCAATTTCTCCACATCTTGGAAACAACTCTGCAATATTATATATATATATATATATATATATATATATATATATATATATAATTTTCACGGCTAGCTAAATATACAAAGTTACCAAAGAAGAACAAAATATATAGGTTTGTCTCTTAAGTAGTTGGTAGAAAGAAACCCGTGTTAGCTGTAAATCATCTACGCTTTTACTAAGAAACACTGTTATTGTTTTCACAATATTCTTTATGGTGTATCATAATACCACTGTGCTGTTTTTATCAGGACCAGCGACAATATTTTCAGTCTACAGCGAAGTGAGAGGAAAAATTCTGCGAACACAGTCGGCGTGACAGTGTTTACTTACAGGCTATACATTATTCTGTCCGTAAGCCAACGCAACGCCGCCGCCTCCTCCGATGGCATTACCTTCAGTCCTAACAAACCCTACGTCACGCAGCGTTGACGTTTGGCTTCCTTACATTCTGGCACCAGATAGTCTACAAATTCCATGATTACCTGAAAAATAAAAGAAAAAATAGTTTTTATAACCAATTTTTAAAAGTTTTCTAGTTTTTGGTAATGTATGTTTAATAACACTAGATTACTTATCTTAGTCTACTTAGCTTTTAAGTTTGAATTCTTTTGCCATTACTAATTTTGACTTAAGTGGTCGGTGTTATGACGATCTCGTTTACAACACCGAAGTTTATAGTGTTTTATAATTGACACACTAAACATTTTAAGATATTCCATCCTCTTTGTACAGCTATATTCAGTTAACTATCATTTATTTGTTTAATTTTTTGTTCCGACTTAAGATTTCAGGAGTCAAGTCTGCAACAGCGTCAGATTTCAGATACTGCACGTAAGAGGAAGGACAACTGGAGCTAAACTCAATATTCCCATTTAGTTGTTGTTTGAATTTGGCGTAGAAATGTGTCAATATTCCAATTTTGGTAGCAATGTAGGACGTAGCAACACCACCAAACTTAGATGAGAAAATGATTCATTGCCAAACCACTCATTAAATCTCAATAAATACAGGATCGTTGATAATTTTTAATTTCAATTAAATACACGTCTTTACAAAATTACATTGCATTTTAATATATACATTTTATACTTAGGCAAGCACAAAAGTACAATAACTCGCTTAAGACAACCGCTTAAAAAAAATACCGTCAGCATTTGAATCAGTGGATTAACGCAAAAACGGTTTCCGTTTGCTAGCCTTCGCTCTTGACTCCCTTTCTTTAAACATGGTAACACAGCGTAAACTTTCTACATCCCATAATCTTTCTTTAAACACTCTAATTGGTGAGTGAACGTAATGAAAGAATCAAGCCATCTGTGGACTGCATTTTAATATATACATTTTATACTTAGGCAAGCACAAAAGTACAATAACTCGCTTAAGACAACCGCTTAAAAAAAATACCGTCAGCATTTGAATCAGTGGATTAACGCAAAAACGGTTTCCGTTTGCTAGCCTTCGCTCTTGACTCCCTTTCTTTAAACATGGTAACACAGCGTAAACTTTCTACATCCCATAATCTTTCTTTAAACACTCTAATTGGTGAGTGAACGTAATGAAAGAATCAAGCCATCTGTGGACTGCCAAGAGGATTAATTAAACAATGGAAATATTATATGCTCTTATCACAAAATTCTCAGAATCTATGCATTGTGAAATAGAGTATGTGCATCTATACTGAATGAGTGTGTGTCCTACAAAGGATTCGCATATATGAAATAATACGCCAGTGAAAAATGGATACTCAATGTAAAAAATCTTTTAAAACTGTATTTTAAATATGTCTTTTTTTATCTGTAAAAAAGAGATCTATTATTGTCAAGGGTTATATTTACAGAACAACCCGTAATAGCAATCTGTATCATTGGTTATACTTAACGTAGAAACCAATAGTATTTTTACAATTTATGCTATACTATATTCTATAAGTTACGGGTCCTAATAACCCCCGAATGAAGAACGAAAGCCACACAGAAGCAGCAATATAGCACAGAGTGCAGAAGTGGGGGTTTTTCCGAAGTTGCCACCTTAAGCATACTAGAAAGAAATTTTGATGTATGTTACGGTTCAAAGTGTACTCACTTTCAGAAGCAAAGCATAAACCGTGTTTTTGTGGGGCAAAAGAAGAGGACAATCTAATAATTAGCCTCATTTTGCCCTTCCAAATAAGCTCCTGGCCTTTGCGAGGATCTTCCCAAACAGAATGAGGGGGAAAGTTGGTTCAGTTTAAGGTAACTTTACTGATAAAAAAGTGCAACGATCACATACCGGATTCGAACCAGAGCTAGGGTATCTAATTCAGACTCAAAGTCTTGTACCGCTCGGCCATCGGTACTCCCCGCAGCATGACTCATGTTAAAGCAGCGGATACGAAGCCTTCTAACTAATTTCACAAATTACTTAATTATTCACTGTTATGTTAGAGTTCGAAGAGACCTTCAGTTTTCAGAGAGGTAAAGATGGCGTTTTTTTTCTAATACTTTCCCTAGGCATGCTCAGTAACATGTAGAATTTTCATTATATATTACTGAATAATCTTTGTGGCAAAGAAAAAGCCAACGAGGGTGTCCAACGATCTCGGATCCACCCCCACCCCCAATTTGTAATTTTTAAATTATGTTTTGGCAAACGATTATTATTCTTTAAATAACTCAGCATTACTGACATGTAGTGTTGAGAGATCTATATCGACATTAAAACGAGTCAAGGAATTTTTAAGAAACAAAACTAGAAATGAGTGGATAAGAGCACTTGCCTTAATTGCTGTTCACTACGGAAAAACAGTTGTCTTGACTCCCACCCCAAAGTTTATCCTAGCTATGTTTTTGTTCCCTATAGTCGTAAACATTAAATATATGTCTAAATCAGAAAAATATATTAAATTTTCTATATATCGTATATTTTGGTAAACTTACTGGGTTATTTTTTATTGTATTGATTGTAAGAATTATACGAGTAGCAGGCATTTTGATACCGATACCGATATTATGTGTCCATCACCTTATTACCCCACTTTATTATAAATTAATGAAACTGAGGTTTAACCATGTATACCAGTTATTGCAAATTTTTTAGAATTGTATGAATCACTAGAATTCATGATATCATAATTCACGTGTCTGGTTGAAGTTTCCATTTTCTTCGTACAATAAAATAGAATACAAGACATTTGCTTTGTTACTTTAACTCTAAATAAGTGTCGTAGTTGATTGAATTTTCATGTGTCTGCGTTTATGTATAGTGAAAAACTAAAACTGTTGTGAATATTCCATTGATATTACAATTTCAGCTGTTAAACATATAAAAATATTTTTAATTACATAGTATAATTTATAATAAGACGATTCGATTGTGTAAATTCCCGTCAGTAATAACAACTCAACTTTCGTAGTGATTTATGACTTCTGTAATTATACCGACTAAACACTGATGTAATTAGTTTTATACATAAATAAAAAATATATGAATATTTAAAAGTTACGAAAATGGAAGAAATTTTTTACCTAAAAAAGGGTTTAAAAGTGCCACTTTGTCACCAGTTAAAGAAGATTGAGCGCACGAGGGGGTGCCGAGGGCGACAATTCTCTGCAGAAAAACAAGAAACTTTCCTCCCGTGACAATTTCCTTCACCTACCGTTTTAATAAATAAACTCCACTATTAGACTTCTGTTCTTTACTATGTTGCATTATAATATATAGTACTTCGTATGCATTCCATAATCATTCGTACGTCAGGAATATTTGCCTTCGTTAGCAATATTTAACATTAATTCGATATCTGTATTACACTACTCACTAGGGAAGGAAATTTCTTTGTTTAAAAATACGCTTCCTGTTTAGGAAGAGCTACTTTGCACAACAGGGTAATAATTTATATGTTTTCCTTAAAACCATTTTCAAAGTCTACTGATTATATCTTTGTAATTGCGGGATCTATTCAGTTATGCATCAGTTTTTAATTTAGAGTGTAATATTGGAGATTGTTTGAAATGATTACATTAGTTCGGATGTTTGCCACCGTTATATTTTTAAAAATCAAATTTTAAGGAGAGGCCGATCTCCTTGTAAGCAATATTCTGACCGCCTTCATGGGCTATTGGCCTGTGTGAGAGTGTTATCAAACATAATAAGGAGGACAGACGATATAGTAAGGTCGACGGTACATCAGTAGTCGGTTTTTATAAAAAAGTGCTACTATTACTGACAGACTTTGAACCTGCGCTACCACTAACTTATATTCAAAGTCCAAGGTCTTAGATCATCCGGCCATCAGCACTCGCATGACCGATTCAGTCTGTTCTCTTCTTCAGGTTTCTAAAAGTCCTCAGGTATGTCAGGCATATATAACAATTAAAACATATTTACGTCAGACAACCCACCCGTCTCTTACCGTTTCTGAAGCATGCGGGTGTGTTGTTCAGTGCGCCTATTCAGTTCACCAGCGTGATTTTTACTTGATCTTATCAATTACTGAACGATGAACTTTGATCTGGGTTGACAAGATAACGTGATGACCCAATAACAACAGACCGTTACATCCTGATAGCCTGGCGAGCGGTATATTCCTGTCGGTTATCTTGTCGACCCATATCAAACTAAGTTCCTTCTAAAAAAATTGTTGATTAGTATTAGTTTAGCCATGTATAACGCTCCCATGCATACTAAAACTGTAGAAAGTTATTAGCGATTAACAGAACACCGAAACAAAGTTCAGAAGGGAATATAGCGGCCAATGCTAGGCATTATATCTGGGAATATTCATCACTTCGAGAACGAAGGAGAAGTTCTATGAAATAATCATTTACGAGATACTATTGCTAGAAGTGTTCATATGTCCTTGTCACTATAGACATTTCTTTTAAAATCACTGAAAAGTAACAAAAAATCGTTTTGTGAGAATTTCTTTAAAAATATGTCAGCACTCAGAAACATGTTTTAGTTTTACTGAGTTTACGTTATATTTTATATGTTACAATATAGAACAACAGTTTAATTTACCCATTTCCATTACAAGTTAAAACCAAAGGGATAGAATGAATTAAGTGTTTACAGTTAAAGAATAATATTTATATAGTAGTGTATTTGTATATTTAGGAACTATTCGGTAAATTAATAAATAAGGAATTGTGGATAGGATAATGTAGCCCCCTGCTCTATATAGCAAGCTGCCAAAGGATATACTCTCGTTTTGTAAAGGGATGATGACAAGGGGTGACGACAAGGGGTGACTACAAGAGACCATGCCGTAATGTGCAAAGGGTCAAAGAAGACTACACGACGTATTTGTGTTCCTATGAGGATAAATTGTCAATAAGTAGGAAACATGACAGGGAGAAATGTTGTTAGAATGTTGTAATATTTAGAATGGTCTACGTATATATCTAAAAAAATAAGCTAAAATAAAATTTAGTTTTGGCAAGTTACATGTTACTAAAATGTACATGTCATTAAAATATTTAGCTATAGTCCAATAAGTGCGAGTTAAACATCCTATTCAAAACTATAACGAATGCTCGTACCCACTTCGCAGGTTAAGTGTGGGATAGGGCCATGCCGCCCTAACACTGCCTGTATAAATAAAGAATTATTCATTTCATTCCCACCTCGCATTTACAATTAATATTCTCTTTTAGCAGTTAACCGTGGCATTGCAGTCAAAGCTTCTTGCACCTGTATTAACACTTCTAGTTCTAGTGAATTATATTTCTAAAGCCAAAGTTGAGTTTTCTTTCTTGCCATGACCAGAAAATACGTCAAAAAGTGTATATTTATGGCCATTGTAGTTTGCTTCGCTATTAGGATATTTTGTTCTATAGCTGATTTTGCCTTGTTTTTTTATAAAAAAAATATATAACACATCAGAGAAACCTACTATTGTTAAAAGCGTTCTTTGAATCAGGCCGTTGGAGGGTAAAACTTACGCCGATGAACTGGAGGAAGTCCTGCAGAAGGCGGAGCCTGATGAGAGGGTCGCCGTAATTAAGGGCCTCAGGAAGACCCGTGCCGGCGGTCTTCTCGTCGAATTCACGGAAGTAAAGACCTTCGTATCGTAAGGCAATCCTCGTTGACAGAAGATGGCTATTCAAAACTGGGTCCAGATATACGGCAAAACTTCTAGCCGAGGGTCACATCAAACTGGGTGGGTCAGGTGTCGCGTAAACGTAAGGCTCACGGCTTCTAGGTGTTTTAAATACTTGGGTTATGGTAATGTAGCCAATCGCTAGATGAGTACTTAAATAATACATGAATTCTAAAAGAGGGAGTGAACACTATTGATTACTCCTTAGAGAATTTATACAGTGTATATGTAAGCAAATAGAAAATAGTGGTTAAATTAAAAACATATTGTCGTGCTGTTATAAAACAATTTAAACACAGAACAATTGATTACATTTGACAGGCTCATTCAATTAATATTTAACAACCATAGAGATCAAGATGGTATTTTTTGCTACTTTAAAGACCAGTGGTGCGTAGCCCGGAGAGAATTTCAAAATAGTTGTAAGCTTATATTCATACCCGGTACCGTAATGTTTATGTAACATTTCAGTATAATCGATTAAATAGTTTAGGCGGGAATAAAAACAAACAAAGGCACTTTACATGTATAATATTATTGGGATTATCTCCTTGAGACAAGATAAAGTTAATTACGAGGAATCAAATCAAAGTGATGTGTTTATAGGTGGCTTTATAAAGGTTTATGGATACTTCATGAGGGTAAAATGATTTATGAGGAAACGTGCCCAATTATGAATTTTTAATTATAAATTATAAACGTGTGTTTACTAGTCACAAGGAGTAAACTATTTCCCTTTAATATCGACGTTTATCTTCGCGATGCTATGTGCGTTTGATTTTTAAAACGTTATGTTCAAAAATCCATTAAAATGTGTGTTTCCAGGATTTTAAAATGTAGTATTGAACCAGTATTCGGATTCAACTATAAACTAGTTCTGGAATTGATGGTACGATTACTGTTAAGCTCTTTGTACTGTAAAGTTCGGCTCAATTGCCAATCTCGGATCAGGTTCAAAGCTGATGCCAACTTAGAAGTACAAGTTGGAAATCAAGTTCTCAATTGTTCGTGAAGACGATTTTGGAATAATTAATAACCCCACAATATCGCCCTCCGTCTTTGTTTAATAACTAATTTAGTATTACTATTTTTGAACGTTGTTTGCAAAATGTCTTACACCGTTGAAAGCCGTTATTTACTTTTTTAATGTATTCTACATAACCGAGCTTACTAATACTTGAATATGTCATTACAAATCTGTAGCTTTTGATGATCACTTCAGTTGTTTATCGTGTCACATGTTGAACAGCACTAATTTAAATTTTAATATTAAATAAAATAAACATATTTGTAGAATCATTAAGTGTTTAAACCAAGATCGCAAATTCCTATAAAATTTTATTTATATATATTATATTTATACCTGCAGTTACCCTTGGCTTTGATAATTTAATTTTTACGGCATTTCATTTTTTAATAAATACATCAGACAATGGTTTATAATACTAGTTTAATTGAATCCTTGAACAAAGATACGTTGGCCTAATTTTACATAATATGCTTTTTATATTTTCAGTTATAAACAGGCATTTAGGAAAATATCACATATATAATATAATATATTTATATAGTGTCTTCAATAAATATTTGTTTTGTAAAATACCACCTACTAGTCACTATCAAATAGTCACAACATCAATGAATAACATCAGCGTTGTTTTACTGTTTCAAGTTATAAAAATATTTAAATGCAGATTGAAATATAAGTAAAATATTTTAAAGGAATAACATTGTCTTTAAAAGTTTTAGCAGCATAAAGTAACCGAGGAAACTGTAACTAGTAAAGACTTTGAGTGATGGTAGATCGTTAATTGACAACAAGTCCAATGATAAGTTTTACCTGATAAAGCAACGCTCCTTGGAGACAATCTTTATTAATGAATCTTTAATGACTCTTCTTAAGTACTGAGATAAATTACTGCATTTTCTCAATCAGTGTTTAGTGGAAGATATATTGAATGTCTCTCCTTGAGCAGGAAGTGTTACAGCATTGAAAGTCATGTTAGGCTATAAAGCAATTAAGACTATGGGATTTGATCTGCAACCAATTCACCAAATTTTTCAATACGTTTCATATATTTATAGATATCAACATCGTTAATTTGAATGAACATCCCTCAGTTAAGATTTTACAGATCGGGTGATAAGTTTGTATGCACACTACTAAAAGTCAGTTAACAGCTAAATAACGATGAACTTCAGAAAAAGTATGACCAGGCACGTACGTGTCTTGTCGTGTTTAGACTTTGTCTAGAATGGGATATCAAGCGTTTCGATTTTACGACTCCCAACATATCTAGACCCATTGATCGCTATGTTAAGATAAGGAAATAGACAATTACATTTTCTGTATATTTCTGAGTCTAGAAAACCTAATTACAAGTGCTCCTACCACACGTATTCTATCAGGTATACCTCCAGTAATTAGATTGGATAAAATCTTGTACTCCCATATTGCAGAGAGGATAACAAATTACATATTTATAGCAAACGTTTTTAAACGTTTTGACCATACTCTGTAAATAGGATTTAATATAACTTTTATATTTATTAATCAGTGTTACAAGGTACATAGTTGTTCACTTTTGAAGTTAATTACAATTATCGATGTTTACATTTAAAAAGCTCCCAAAAATCAATTTACAATATTGAAAATACTTCTACTGAGTTCCCAGAAGTCAAATTTGGGGAGGGGGTGAGGGAAACAAAAAGCGGTACACTTTTTTGGTACGACAACAAACCATACACGTTATATCGCAAGGGTGTTTCGCCGTGTCCTGTGTACAGGAAGATACTAAGTCCAAATAACCTAATCTTGTTAGTACTAATATCTGCTAGATAAAAAGTTTAATCATTCTGGAACAGACATGTTTATACAACTAATTATGCTCTAAATTTAAACAGGTACTGTTACACATGTATAATAAAATGGTGTTTATTTGCATGTATAGTTTATGTGTTACCTTATTAACACATAGAGCTTGTAAATATAAAATTACCGAACACTTTCAAAGCACTTCTCTGTTTTTCTTTTACATTCAATAGGATTAGGATATCGAGATCAAAAGTTTGCAAATTGAATAAAAAATACGAATTACTTGTCAGTTCTTAAAGAATTGTCATAGAAAAGACTATACAAAGAAAAACCTATAAATGTTGACATCAACAATGTAATATTCTGTATGAAAGTACTGACAAAATTTCTCCTTTCACCCCCGAAAGAAATATTTTTAATCAATCATAGAAATATACTTTACTCATCGGAAACTTATAGGACGGAAGCTATGTTTGCAGAACCTCCCATCAACAAACTAAATAAAGCGTTTCCGTTTACAAATACGGGAAGCATTTCTCCTGCAAAGTGTTTACTATACACCATTTTGGATCTGTAAAAAATAAAACTGGAAAGATTGGCGACAGCGGAAGGGAGGACAGGAGTGGGATTTGTTGTCCTGCGGAAAGCCCTTTAGTCGATACTGCTGTGCCGAAACACGACAAAGGGCAACACCTGTCCATTGTTTGTGACTGAGCATTCGCCATGCGCTTCAAACAGATCCAAGCATTCAATGGACCGAAAACTAATCGGCATTCCATTGTAACCTGAAGCTCTTCATGTATGTCTATAGACAGGTCTTTCTGTGTACCTGGCGTCACTGAAAATGTGCTGAAACTACAACAGGTTTCCTTATTTAATTTGAGACAGCCAATAATCTATTTATTCCAATATAATTCTTCGTGAAACAATATTATAATGATTATAATTAAAAGACTAAAATGAACTGAGACTATTATCGTGTTAAAACATTAGCTGATGCTCGGATCTGTGTTGCTGTGTAACCTGTCATCTTATTAAAAAGATGTTTGTTTCTATCATTATTATTTTTGTAATTAGAGTCATACTTTGAAATCACGGCCATTTATAGTTTGACTAATCAAATATTGTTTTGCAAATAGTTTTGCATTGATGAGTAGTTGATGTTTTGATGTTACACGCTCGTTATATCAGCGTTTAGGAAATATGGAGCTATGTAGGTAAATAACTAGATGATTTATTCAAAGTCTATTAAGTTTTGGTCTATTTAGGTATCAATATTAATATTTGACCGGAAGCTGTGTTGTAATTTTCTCATTTTGTATTTCATTTTAAGGCTGCTTACTTCCTATAAAATAATTAATCAAATTTTCTGTATAGGTTGGACAAAATTGCATTAAGAATTTACTTATTTACAGGATGCCCCACTATACTATACTATAACGTATTGATTTTCTTTAAAAGAAATATTAGTTTTTAAAGATATCCGTAAACTTAATGATTAAAGGTCAAATACTGTTTCCAAGATATTATAGTATTGTTTCAAATGCATGTATAAGTAACAATACTTTATTGCAGGTATGGGAAAACATAAGATCGCCATTTAAAAAAATTATGAGATGATCACCACATAACATTATGCGAAAAAACGCTCGTTTAAATGAACCAAGAAATCTAAAACTCACGTTTGTTCACGTTTGCTTTGTAATTTTTTTATTCAGTTATAAGCTTTAAAGGCCTACATTTCAATAAAGATGAACTTTCTGTCCACTGACGTATTTGTAGGATGAAAGTTTTTTTATTTGGTTATTGCCGACGTCTGATCCATTATTTAGATAGGTTTAGCGGTTATCCGCGGTTTTGCATGCATGTTGAAAAACAGAACACTATAATCACGTAATCTTTTTCTATGACAATCTAATGACTCTTGAGATAATTGATAGTCACTTAAACCTATTCCAAACTCCTGAACCA
The DNA here is from genome assembly GCF_021130785.1 of Homalodisca vitripennis. Lineage (NCBI taxonomy): Eukaryota > Metazoa > Arthropoda > Insecta > Hemiptera > Cicadellidae > Homalodisca > Homalodisca vitripennis. Next base: position 133,956,855 of record NC_060211.1, on the reverse strand, counting down.
TTTTAGATTTAAGTTTAAATAACAATGCGTTGGGACCTTAGTGTATACATACACAGGTATGAGGGGACTACTTCAGTAATAAATGGTCTACTTTCTGCCATTGAAATATACATATAACCTAAGGCATTATCTGGTGTCACAGTTTAGTTTATTTTGTTGGCAAGAAAACAGACACATAGCCTTTAAATGTTCGAGAAGCCTACCTCTTACAAAAAACATCTAAGTTGGGTTGTAAGTTTTTAATTTCTTTTTAATTTGCAGCAAAAGCTGTATAGTAATATTATATTTAATTCCTGCATTACTCTACCAATTAAGCACTTCATACTTAATAATTCATCTTCATAATGTCCAATTTTATTACCTGTATAACCTTTGTGCTCTAAAACTGATTACAGAAATGCTGAAAGAGGTGATGTTATTTTTATGCCTACTCTATGCTTGCAAGACTATAAATTTCAATACATTTAAAATGTTACTTAAATTAATAAAATATATGGTCGTGTTGTAATATAATGTTTACACAGAATAGTTGGTTACTTTCTGACAGGTTCTTTTAATAAATAAAATATTTTTGCTACTATGCATTTCTTATGGAAATGTTCACAACTCTATCGCCAGCCCTGAAGTAGTAGATAAAAGTCATTCTTAAGCCGCTATGAGGCAATATGAAGATATGTGCCAAATTTCATGCCTCTATCTTTCATGGTTTATGCAGGCGTTGTTAAGAAATTCAGGATACTTCTTGTCTAAGATATTTCCAGTACCGTTGTAGAGTTTGCTAACGAAAACCAACTTCGATCATAAAGGGTCTTCTTTCTGCTCTTAATTTACTTTCGATCTAAGATTTTCCAATTGACATAGTTGTAATGTGCCTATTTGTTCCGATGAAGAAAATATATAACTTACGACTTAAAAGTTTCTGCGATCAAAAAGTGTCAGTTTTGGCTGATTAAATTAACCTCCGGTATAATTTTTATGTACTCGATCTATAAAATATATACAAATGTTAGTTTTCAAGACCTCATGGGGTCACAAAGCGTTTACTACCAGCACATATAATCTAGCTCCAGTCTAAGACATTTCAAGTGTTCTATTTAGAGTTTGCCTTTTTGTCTCAATGGTGAAAGTATATCGTACAACTAAAAAGTTACTGCGGTCAATATAAGCCTATTCCGGTCGTTTTAATTCACGCCCGGTCTTATTTATAGGTCTACAATTGAACTATGCTGATGCACTAATAAAAAAATGTTAGTTTTGGAATCCAACTTAGATTAATTTCTGTTGCTAAAGTGATTTTGATGTTTTCACCGATCAAGAAATGCGTATATGCTTTTGGTATAAAGGGAAGAGTGTGTTATCCATTTGATTTTCTTGAACTACAGTAAAAATGCCAATCACAATTTCACCAAGTCCGATTGCCTTATGTGCAAACACTTACATTCATTTTGTAACAGTGTTTAAATAGTATTTCCATTGCGTTAGATTGTTTATTGATCATTAGTGAAATCTGAATTTAAAATTAAATAATAACTTCGTCTTTGGAACCTGCATTACACTAATATAATCAATAACTTTACAATAATATAATATTTTCCAAAATTTGGAAATGTTATTGCTACTTTGGTGAATTTAATCTGGAAGCTATATAAAACCTAAAATTAACAGCTGTCGCAGTGTGACGGATCCAATGTAAAACATTCCAAAATCAACAACAATATATAAATAAAAATATTATGAAATAAACAATTAAAATTGGACATTATCATTCTAGATTCGACATGAATAGACACAAAACATTTCATTAAAATCGGTCCAGCCTCCTAGGAAGAGTTCAGATACATACACACGCACAAAAGAATTTTATATATATATATATATATATATATATATATATATATATATATATAATTTCAATAAAAATTAAACCAAAAGAACTACTTGCTCCGATGGGACAAGAACCCGGCGTTTTTATTGTTAATATTGTATTAATCTGCAATACCTCATGAAATCTTGCAAGTTTAAATACCGTTTGAAAGCAATACTTTTGAGCTGAAAGAATGATATCAAATTCAGACGCAGTTCAGCTTACTAAATGTCAAGTTTGAAGCTCCACAAAAACTGTAGAACACATTGCTATTCGTCATTGAGGTATAAATTAATGAAACTTGGCAATAAAAATTGATCATGTCTTGTAAGAATGTTAAGGTTAAGAGGATAAGTTTAAATTATGAATAGAATCTTTTCATTAGTAAATACACTAACCAAAGGAACAAAGTAATTTAGCGATGGAAAATTTGAACATGGTGGATCTAAGTTTCAGCTTAATCCATTCCAATACATTTTATTAAACCTACGAGGATAATTTCCAAAACAGTGCTTCAAAATGTTGTATTCTTGGTTTTTAGCTTTACATCTAAATTAAATATGATCTAAATTCTTTAAATAAAAACTGACAGCTTAGCCCTCTACTTTAAGAATAAGCGTTTATTAGAAGACAATAAAGATTAGATAATTAAAACAATATAAAAAAGAAGTATTAGAACACTCTTAATAAAGATATGAAAAGTGTGTACTGAATATGTTGTCGAAGGAAAAGAGTAGAACAATTCTTAAAATATATACCGTACCTCATTCCTAGTAAAATCATTTATATGGTAAAGTACCGATGTCTGCAACTTCAGAGCTTGTATTGTGACTTAGAATGTTTGGAATGTGTGAGTGGGTGACAAACTCTCCAACACTGCTCACGCTCTGACACCTCAGAGGGTGGGTATCGGGTGTGGTGCGGGGCGGAGAGACGACGGTGGTTATTGCTTTTGGCAGCTCTCTCCGACTTGGAGCTACAAAACCCTTAGAAAACACTCGGAATGCTCTCCCGTCTGCTAAACTTAACTCTCCTGACCTCGAGAAAAATCCGACAGCCACTTTTAGAAAGTGTTATTTATAATAGCCTGCGTTGATAAATAAGAATAGTTTCACTGTCGTACTGTTGAGAGAAGAGGTGCAGAAAATCAACATGTCTTCGGCTTCCTCTATTTTTTCATATTGTAGTTGTTTATTTGTTGTGCTATCTATTCCATTCATTGCATACATTTTAAAATTCGTTTAAAGTAAAGTAAAAGTAAAGTAGTCTCATTTTACCAGGCGAAGTTAGGGCTAAGGAGCCCTCACTAAAACTTAAACTGGGGACCAACAACTTAGCTCACTTCCGAACCACCACCAATGGCCGGGCAGGCGGGCTGCTTGCAAGGAAAATCGCTCAGCGGTCACCCATCCAAGCAGCAGTCCCACTCGACGTTGCATGATCCGGCTAAAATTTGTTTATGTGAATTTCTCAAACGGACGGCACCGCAAAATCAAAAGTGAAAGAGAAAAATGTAAAAAGTAGGAGAATGGAAAAGAAACCTTTATTTTGATTAGAGCAAATATGCCAAATTGGACATAAATTTTAGCAAAATTACTTTATAAATTTACAAAGAGCTATCTAAATACACTATCTGAATGAGTTAATTTACTGTGGTGAAATCGAACTAAGAGAAATAAGTAGGCCAAATTCTGCATTTTTAAGAGCCCCTTTAAAAATCTACTAATGCCTGAAATTATATGTATGAAACTACAGTTCTAGCTACTAATGTGTTTTAAAAATAAAGCAATTAGTATTTTTATGTGCCTTATGCAGCGCCTAACCCTTTGGTGGTAACCCACGCTTTGAAATTTATACTACCTGACACCATATTGCTGGTTAAGTTTATATGGGCATTCCATTAGTAGGGTATGTATTGTCAATCAGCTAATATAAACATACGAATTATATATTTTTTACCAGTTGAAGTAAACAAATTATCTTAAATGATATTTCTGAGTTAGTATTTAAATTGTAATCTATTAATTGTTTACGGAATCGAGGACAGATAATACTTATCGACCTTTACTGAAGTGAAAATACCACAGTAATACTGCAGTGCTATTACATGCTTTCGTCAAAGAGAAAACAGAAGCCGCCGCTATATCTTCAGTCTAAAACTGAGAATGTAATACATATAAAACATACACAATGTTTAGCGTGTGTTTTTTCAAACCCTTGAATAACACACATACGCAACACATAGACAATACACACACAGGGCCAATACCAGACTACATTACAGTCTAACCGTGATAGAGTAATAAACTTAATGTAAATCCGATTGACAAAACTTCCATGAATATTTAAAACTGCCAATAATACCAAAACGTTACAGTTTTGAAATGCATACAAATAATCTAAAAAAAATAGAGCTTTCCAATAATATCATACTGGCATATTATTTTTATATTATTTTAATATATCAGTAATTAAATAAATCCTATTAAAACATGATGAAGTTATGGAAACGAAAGAACACGTATATAATTTAAAAAAAAACAAGAAACTTAATAATGATTCAGTGGCACTTCATATTTCTCTGTCTTTGAGTCTTTGGAAATCAGAGTAAATAATACATTGAAAAAATGAGAGAGAAATTATAAAAAACCTCTAAAGAAAAATATGAGAAATCGAAATGCCTATCTATATTAAGGTTTATTTTGTAATAAAAAATATTCAAATTACTAGTATACGGCGTAAGAATTATAGCAGTATTTTATCTAGTATATTGTAGGAGTACCCTAGATCATTTTCGCAAAACATGCTTTGCTATGCGGTCAGGTCATGACCGTTATCGTAGGTGGAATGTAGATCATCCAACGGTCCAAAATGCCCGATCTGACTCGAAGTAACCTTTTCCTGTACTTCTTTATAAAACTTGGTTAATAGATTTTCCTGGAGGCAAACATTTTCTGTGAACGATTGCTCTGCTATGAAAAAACTAATAAGCATAGTCTTGATTTTTTATTTAATCTTGCGAACTATTCTGTGTTGAAGAGATTGTGGATTTTCCACTCTGCATTTTATCGTTTTGCCTCGAAAACCCATGATTCACTACCAGTGGTCAAACGATTAAAAAAAATGTTGGCCGTTTTTAATACTGTCCAGAAGATCAAGGCAGACATTCTTGTGAATTTATTTTTGTTCCATCGTCGTGTTTTCGGTACCATTTTCGTAAACACCTTTCTCATGCCCAAATCTTTTCAGAATATTATAAAGAGTGAAATAGTTCAAACTCGACCATATAATCATTAGTCTTAATGTTAGTTGACGGTCTGACTTTTCCGTAGGCATTACTCATTCCATTTTCTCATCAGTGTTCGATGTTTGAAGGTCTCCCAGAACGAGCTTTATCTTCAGCTAACTCTCAGGCCTCTAAAAATACCGTAGGCGACCGAAAAACTTCCAGTCTCATTACTTTTATGCCAAACCTCGTACTTGTAACTTGGTATACAATATTAATGTATACAAGTAATAATAAGGATGATCAATACCTTTATTTAATTACTTAATTGTACTTAATTGTTTGATAAAAAGACATGTTTGACACATAAGAGTCAAAACATATATATTGTCACCTGAAACCTTATAGTTTAGGAGCCCAAAACGCTTTGAATGTTAATTATTAGAGTACGTATAGTCTAGGAATAGTAAATATAATACTTGTGTACTTGTGTACTTAAATATGATCATGTTAATGCATAATAATAGAAACAAATTCTAATAAAATAATTAAAGATAGGCATATGGAAGATGGGACATGATATAGAAGAAACATTAATTCTGTTTTGCCTAATTCAAAAATATTTCTTTATTTTCAAACCCCTATTTATAAATTTAACAAACATAAAAAAATTAAACAAATCCCTCCCCCAATGTAAAACTCTCGATACTACATTGGCATGCACGCAACATTGTTACAGAACAATGCAGGTGTTGTAAACGTCTACCACGTGACGTTGAGCGGGAAACGTTCAGGGCCATATTTATTGATCACATGTCGTTAAAGCGCTCGTATTGTTTTACTGTAATTGTTACATCGGTTCATATTGATTTTGTCAGTACAGTTTAATGTTTGGTTGTAACCTGATCATAATCTTTTTGTATTTGAATAAATTTAATCGATGGTTGATCATTAGCGAAATTACTATTTCAGATTATCGAAGAAGCGTGGCATTGTCCAGATGCCAATGTTTCATGTTTCATCACGTGCTCTCTGTACATACAGTATGTACTCTTCATTATACATCTTATAGATCTTATAACACTCTCATTTGATGTGGTGCTATAAATGTTTATTGTAAAACACTGTTTTTATTTTAGTCCTTTAGGGTAAGTTCCGTGTAGGCAGAAATATTAGAAAACTTTTTTATTGCTCCTATAAAATCACAGGGATTAAAAGTAAGAAATGTAGAAAGTTTTTCAATCAGGCCCAAATTGAAAGGTGTGAATTATATATGGAAAATTGTTGCAGTGTGTAAGTAAGTGACATCTTCAAGGAATGACAAGTTTTTTTTATTAATTTGTGTTCAGAAAATTCTGTTGAAATTCCTACCATTCTTCATGGAATAATCAAATGGTACTGCGTTTCTTTAAAACACTGTGACCAAAATTTTCTGTAAAAATTAAAAAAAATTCGGATTTAAAACCGACAACACTACCCTAATGAAAAAGGCCTCATGTCAGACTAAAATGTTAAAAACAATTATAACAACTAACAGTATTCTGTTAATACAGATATGCACGCATAGATACGTGTGGTATGTGTGGTTGATACCACAGCAAGTTAAAATAATGTTGTTAAAGACTCTTGTACTGCCTCACTTCAACTACTGTGACATAGTCATTAATGACATTACTGTGGAGCTTTCAAATAAACTCCAGCGTGCTCAGAACTTTTGCGTTAGGTTCATTTTCAATCTCAGACCTAGTGATCACGTAACGCCCTACTTCAAACAATTATCTATCTTAAAATTACATCTTTTAGACTATCACAAGTTATTCATGCATTTTACTCCAATTTGAAGTCCTGAAATCTTCACCTTGAGTGTTGTTATACTGTCCTGGAAAAAGTCCACAACATTGGCAACACTGTTTCCGTATCTCTGAAGACGGACCATCGTACTATTTGCATCGTAGGTGGTGCGGTGATGTTGCCTGACAAATAAGTCGCTAGATCGGGTGGATGATAGAGTCTTGAACAGGACCATTTGTAGTGTATCAGGACAATCGACTTTACCGTTGAGGATCTTATGGAGCAACATAAGACTGCGACTCGCAAATGCCTGGAGCCCTAGATCACGGAAAAGGTCTTGGAAAGGGACTTGTTGATGGGTGAAACCCATCCTGACGCCCACCGCTCTGACGAATCTTCTTTGGATTTTCTCTAGTTCTTATACGAGAAAGTTCTGATGTGGATTCTATACAAGGAAGCCATATGCGAAAACTTGACGCTCCAAGGCACAGTACAAAGTCGTAAGTGCTGATATTTTGCTGAAGTGTCTAGAGAAGCGGAGAACAAAACCAAGCATCCCGTTCGCCATGCCGCAGATGTTCAGTCTATGAGGCTCAGGGTTCAATGAAAGTGTCAATAAAGCACCAAGATCTGTTACCTCCTGGACACGAGTTATGGGTTCGCCACTTAAAAAGTACTCAAAGGTTTTATATATATATATATATATATATATATATATATATATATATATATATATATATATATATATATATATATAAGTGACAATGATGGAATGTTACTGCTTGACATTTTTTAATATTGAGCCTCATTCTATTGGTCTCAAACCAACTGTCGATCATAAGTAGATCATCCTGGATCCGCAAGCAGTTGTCTTCTGATGATATGATTGAGAAAAGTTTTAAATCGTCTGCAAAAATAAGGGAATACCCCTGAAGTGCCCCAAGCAGATCATTTATAAAATGTGAGAAGAGGTAAGGTCCAAGCAACGAACCCTGAGGAACTCCAGAACAAGAAACAAATTCCGAAGAAGTGGCCGATGCAAATTTTATAAATAGTCGTCTATTTGAGAGGTAGCTTGCCAACCACCTAACTTCGATGTTCCCAAATCCCTCGACAAGCATCTTCTTTAACAGACAAGTGTGATCCACCGTGTCAAACGCTGTAGAGAAATCTAAGTATATTGCGTCCAGCTGAATGTTAGAGACAAAGGTTTCATGGATTCTTGATTGAAAAAGTGCTAAATTTGAAACGGTAGACCTTCCGTTTGTGAAACCATGCTGCTGAGAACAGATTATGCCAGATATCTTGAGCTTAATGCGGTCCAGGAAGTGTGCCTCAAATACAATGGCAATGACGTTAGAATTAAAATTGGTCTATAATTTGTGACATAATTGACAGATCCCGTTTTGTGGATTAGAACAACATAGGCAGACTTGAATACTTCCGAAAAAAAACACCACATGATGCGTTGAAAAGGTCACAAACTGGCCTAGCCGATTAACTATTTTAAAATCATAGGAGGAATCTCATCAGGTCCCCAATCTTTAGTCTCATCAAGCTTTTTTAACTTACCGAACACCTCTTGCCATTCCATTTCACGCATTTCACGTACTAGATCTTGTTATATTTATATATCTCTCTTTGTATGTAGACAACAAAGAAAACTATTGTATTTTTGCATCACAGATTGAGAACTTAAACGTTGACTATTAATAATAATAGTATTGTACTAGTATTATAATTGCATTAAATGTCATTAAAATGATGTACTACTTAACTTCTATATTTCAAGTGTTCAGTAACTTGCTCCGTTTATACGTAGTTCTAGAACGGATTTAACTTGGATAAAATCATGTGATAACTGTACCAACCCTCGCATTGTAATTTCCCTCGGGCCATCAACAACTACACTAAAGCGCGACTCCAAACACATTTATGCACATTTAGATGGTTGATGTCGCCCCTTCCCTTATAATTCCCTTAATATGGTTTGTGTGGGAGTAACACGCCTTATGTCTTACCATGTAGGGATTTAATTTGTAGTGTAAACACAAATTTAATTCTTTGTTTAAGTAATACATGCTGATGTAACGAAATTCTTTGCGGAATAAAAACAGTCATACTTTCGTTTTCAAACACATCATTACAATTTTTAAATCTCTATGATATTTAATTTTATAATTATAATTCTCAATCTTAGTACAAAACCCATCAATCATATCAATGAATCCAAATTAAAACTGTAACTTGAAATATGTAGTTGCTTATTAATACTTATTTAGTTAGTTTATTATTAATTAATTAGCATACATTATTGCTTTTACTAGGCCATTTTAGAGATTACAGTACTTAAAAAAACCTTTAGCATTATTTTCAAAGAATAACTTATATACTAAATATCTTAGACATAAATACAGCAATACAAGATTAATAAATGGTTAACGTAATGTCACGTAGCGGGTTTTGTTAAGGTAGCATCCAAAATTGCTATAGTTTGTCGCTTATTTCCTTCTACAGATGTCCTGTACATGAATGAGCATACATCTAACAGAACATTCTTTACAGGATATCTATGATAGCTTTTGATATTAACCAATAACCAGTATTAACCAATAACATGTTTCAAGATGGCGATAATTCGCATTTGGTCAAACTTTTAATCTCGGGTATTACACAACATAAATAAAAATTGACATATTTCTTATGATTGTCAAGGAATTTTAAGTAACATTTATTCTTACTTTTATCAATATCTCTTACGGTTCCAAGATTGTGGCTGTATAAGGTTTAATAAATATGTAATTCAACTATTAGAACGTTATAGTAATAATATCTGACTAATTGTAACTACTTGAAGTCCATTATTTTTCCAATAGATGTAATCTTCTATTAATAAAAATATACCTTTATAAAAATTTGTATCTGGTAACGACTTAATATTAACGAGTTTCTAAATGCTAGTAAATTTTCTAATTATATTAAGAGTTATTGTCCTATCAATGTACGTATAAATTGATCGTCTAAACTAATAATTCATATTAGCTGGACATGTCAAGATGGCGTCTTCATATGAAATCTACCTTTTCTTCCGACTGAGCCGGAAGGAACATTTTTTAAGTCATGTGTTTTATATAAATATTTTGTTAATAATTGAATTTTATACAAAAAGCTGCAAGATTGGTGTGTACGAAAGGAACCACTTTCTGCAGAACGACATTCTCTAACTGGAAGTGTTATATTCCTTTTTATATGTTCTCTTGTTTTTTTGTCAATTAATAAATATTAATTACTTAAAATGTTTTGTGTAAACTGTAAAAATTTAATTTTCCATAATAATCTATTAATTATATTAAAATCTTGAAATTGTATATAAGCTCCCATGGTTTGGAAACATCGAATCCTCAAGAATCGACTGTTAGAGTAGCTTCGATTTTATTAGTTAAACAATTCAAAACTTAATCTTCCGTCCTAATAATGCTCACGTCCTATAAGTTTAGCGTATATTTCAACTAAGAGTTAAAAACGCGGTGGGGATTAAATCATAAAGCTGTGTCATAGTTTCGAAGGCAAAAGAGTAATATAAAAGTATGTTATTAACCACATTATTCCCGCAAGTCTATGCTTCGGTTATGAACAAACATCAGTGACACGTGGCGCCTCATCTGTAGTGAACTCAGCACGTACTCGCGCGTCACGTACCAACCACATAAGATCCACAGTTTCACGTTACTACGAGACCACGTGTAGACAAGTATTCCGCTAGAGTGAATTTATGATTAAAACTTTTTTTTCCAATATTCAATAATATCTTTACATGTCGGTTTCCTTAGGACACAAAATTAATCAATTAAAAAACAACTGATCTCTGTTCTATTAAATTATAATTCATATCATTTTAAAGCTTGTATAATCATTTAAAAAATGCTGTCACCGACATCGTGTTTATAGCAGATCTAGAAAATACCGGAAATTATATGTTCTAATAGCAATGGTAATGTGTTCACTTTATACAAACTTCGAGATAATAAACAGGATACAGATTTGTGCACAGTAAAATTTTTGCTTATTTAGCCAACCTCTTCACAATAAAAAAGTAAAAAAATGACTATTAGGCCAGAGTAAGAGGTTATCTTATTATGAGGGTGTAACCCGTTTTTACAATATATTACGGTTATAATGAGTGCGGCCTTGTTTAATGAACTTCGTCTCCTTGGCAATCTACTCTTTATTTCACATGATAAAAAAGTGATTATTCAATCTACCTCGCTGTATCATGGCACAGAATACCGCGGAAACAACAATCATCATAACTTTCCCGATAACAACGCAATTCGTTATACCACTGTCTGATTCACGAGGTGAAATTTACATCGTGTTGCCAGCGCGTTGTTCGCCGCGTCCCGAGCCCAGGTCTGTAAGCGCACGGGAAATCATTGTTCCCACACCTCTCGATCGTATATCGTTATCCAATCTCGTGGAATATGTAAAGTTCACTTGCCCTCGTATGTTCCCCATCACACTTCACGGTACGTGTAATAACACTATAAAACACCCTGACATTGGAATTCATATTCAGAAAAGTGAATTGATGTGTTACGTTCTAGGAACTATACGTTCTTGTTTTTATTTCCATGTTTCGATTAAATAAATTCTAAAACTAGAAACAGTAATGCAAAATATATTTTTATTGTTATCTTTATAATAGTTTAAATTTTAATTTTGTTAATTTATAAGGTGAAATTGAACTGAAAACAGCTCTTTGCTTCCGCCTATTACTGCATACATCTAGAGGAGTAAGCTTCACTCATTGTTGTCTACAAAAACTAAACTTTATTGGAGCAATTATACAAACAACAAAACTAAAAATTTTAGGTTTTGTTTACATGTTTAGACTAAATACATTTTTAACTGGACAATTTCAAGCAAAATGTTAAAATACATTGTTATCCATACACTTGTAGGGTATATTAGGTCAATTGTATCAACTATATTATATATTTCATTATTATTTAATTCATTAAAATTAGCTTATCAATTTGTTAATGTATATGCTAAAAATAACTAAAACAGCTCATTTGCTTCAGTATATTACAGAATACATATATATTAGTGAAATAAGCTTCACTCGTTGTGGCTTCACAGTTTATAAGCACATAACCAGGTGCTTAAAATCCATAGAAGAATATTTTCTAAGAAAGCAATTGAAAATCAGCAATATTATTTCTGCTGGAGATCGAAATGGGGAGATTTTAAATGATAAACTCAAGAAACGATAATTGTGTTTCCCCAGTTATAATTTTTCCTAGTTTTACATACTTAAATAAAAACGCCCGTAAGACATTGCAAATAGGCCCCCGCGTTTATGGGGTTAATACGGTTCCAGTAGCTAATACTGTATTCTCAAAGATATTCTGAACGTTCAGCTAAATGGATAATTTCGTTTTAATATATTTGATTTTACTCAATTTATCCTTCTTTCAACTGTCCAGGAATATATGTAAAAATATGTCCAACCTAACTCAACCGAAACAAAGTTTAGACGAGCGAAAGCATAGCGGTCAACGATAGGTTATATCTCTGAGAATATTTATCTACCTAGAAGTCCTATGATTACGAGATACTATTGCCTGCTATCCTTCTCAATTATTCATGCGTATGTGTTACCATGGAGTGTTTTAGAAATTACTGACACGTAAGCAACATATCCTATTTGTGAGTATCTTGCACTTTTAAAACATTTCAGCATTCAGAGAGAAGCATTGTTTCAGTGGTAACAAGTTTACATTGTATTTGCCATGCAACAATATATTACAGTTTTATTTAACGATTTGCATTATAAGTTAAACTAAAGGGATAGAATGAATTCAGTGTATGAAGGTAAAGGATAATTTATACTGTAATATATTTGTACATTTATTAACGGTTTGGTATCTTTATAAATAATGAATTATGGAGACGATAACGGAGCCTCCTTCTCTGTATTGCAAGATGCCAAAGGAGATACGCGTTTTTCTAGTTTTGTAAAGGGATGATGACAAGGAGTGACGGCAAGAGACCGTGCCATGATGTGCAAGGAGTTAGAGGAGAGAACGTGACGTAGTTGTGTTGCTAGAAGTTATAATTGTTAATAAGTAGAAAACATGATAGGGGAAATCTTGTGTTAAAATTTTTTAAGGTTTAGGATAGTCTATCTCTATCTTAAGATTTATGTTAAAGCTAACAAATTTTCATTTTTTACAAGTTACATGTCAGTGTCATTAAAATATCCGGCTATAGTCCAAACAGTACGAGTTAAACATTCTATTCAAAACTATATTTAATTCTCATAGCCACCTGATACTACAATGTTGATTTGATAGCTGTAACACGCGATTTAGCAAGCTATTACGTATGTTTTGCATCTGTATGAGCACTTCTAGTTCGTGTAAATTATATTTCTGAAGTAAATGTTGAGTTTTCTTTCTTCCCACAAAGAAAATACTTCAAAAAGTGTATAGTTGTAATAATTGTAATTTACTTCCATCTTAGTATTTTTGTTCCATGAATGAATTTGCTATAATTCTTGATCAAGAAAATTTATATCACAGATCGGAGAAAAATACTTATGTGAAAAATCAACTAAGATCTTATAACACTATTTATATTTATAGTAAGCGCCAGATAGCATCTTTCTACCTATATTATCTATATTACCTAATATTTTGCTAAAAGTTTACAGTTTAAATTACCTTGCAAATTTGCACTATTTACGTGTTTTTTTCATAAACAGAAAACAAATTTAAATATCTTTCTAAATTTAAAGCTGAAATTTGTACACTAGTTCAAAAGTACAGTCCAGCTAACTTTTATCTAGCATAGTTCTGAGTAAAATTATGACCATTATGTTTTAAGAAAAGGTAGATGAGTACTTACATTATTGGCAAAATCTAAAAACGGCGTGAAAATTAATGATTACTTTACAGAATTCACATGCTATATATATTAACAAATTGAAAATAGTGTATAAATTCAAAACATATGGTCGTAATATTATAAAACAATGTATAAACAGAACAGGTTAATAACATTTGACAAGCTTTTTAAAATAATATTTCTGAACTTTAGAGAACAAAATGGGATTTGCCGCTACTTTAAAGACCAATGGTGCCTAACCCAAAGGGAATTTCAAAATAGCTATAGTCCTATATTCATACTAAGGACCGTAATAATGTTCATGTAAAATTTCAATATAATCGGTTGAATATTTTACACGTGAATAAAAATAAAAAATGCTGTTTTACATGTATAATACTATTAGGATTATATCTTTTTGAAAAGGTAAATTAAATTACGGGAACCTAAATCAAAGTATTGTGACTATGGGTGGGTGTATGACGGTTTACGGACACTCCATAAGCGTAAATTGTTTTATGACGTACCATACCCCAATGATTTAATTTTGAATTAGAAATTCATAAACGTGTGTTTTATATTCACAAGAAGTTAAATATTTCTCTGTTATATCTTCGTTTTATTTTCGTGATCCTTTGTGTGTGTTTAATTTTTGGAACGTCGTTTGCTAAAATCCATAAAAAGTTTGTTTCCAGGATTGGGAAATTTAGCATTGTACCAGTATTCGGATTCAACTATAAACTAGTTCTGGAACTGATGGTACGATTACTGTTAAGCTCTTTGCACTGTAAAGTTCGGCTCAATTGCCAATCCCGGATCAGGTTCAAAGCTGATGCCAACTTAGAAGTCCAAGTTGGAAATCAAGTTCTGAATTGTTTGTGAAGATGATTTTGGAACAATTACTACCTCCACAATATTGCCATAATCTGTGTTTCAAAACTAATTTTAAAAATATTTTTAAATGTTGTTTGCCAAGTTTCTTACACCTTTAAGAGCACTGATTAATTTTTGTAAGGTATTCTACATGGCCGAACTTAAGAATTGGCTATGCCAATTGAAAAACTGAAATATCTAACACAAAATAAATATATACTAGCAGAATCTTTGATGCGAGTAAAAAATGTCTATACTGGTGTGTATATATATATAGTTTATAAGTTTGGCAAGTGATACAAGTTTTAGCAGCATAAAATTACCGAGGAAGCTGTAACTGGTAAATACTTTGAGTGATGGTAGAATGTTAATTACACAAGTTCTGTGATACGTCTAATAGAGCAACCATAGAATAAATTAATGGAACCTTAGAAAGATAAGGGACACGTCTATACTCTTCGCGTTTGTGTGTTATCTAGAATGTAATTTCATGCTTGTGGAATGTACGCTGGTAACAATCTAACACCATTGATCACTATGGAAGGAAAGCAAATGGACTATTACTTCTACTGAGTATTTTTAAAGGGACTAGTTCTTTCGGTGGGATATGGATGTAGGTTTTGGAGAGGGAAACTTTCGTTTTGCATATCTCATATCATGCACGTTTGATATGTAACCGCTACGGGCGGGACTATTACGACCATTTTCAACCAGTGCGTTTCTCCGTTTCTTTCAGTGGCTATCCAGCCGTGCTAGTGAGAGGTTGCTGTCGTATCTTGTTAAAGTAACTACTTCGTATAGTGAGTTATGGATGAATGTTTAAAGGATTACAAATAAATCGATTAGATCTATTCTAGCTAACAAAGCCGTAGTGTATTTAGTCCTGAAAACAATTAGTATTTATTTAAATTATAATTATAACCCATATAACTAAACATTGGGTCTCACCTTGCGTTTACTTAAAAAATAAACTAAAAAAAACAGATGTTAATACAAATAAAAAAAATATCAATTGAATTAAGTATGAATTGAAGTAACAATTATTGGTATGAACAGTATATACGGTATATATTGCATGGTTAGTATGCCTTACCCTGTATACAGAAAGTTACTAATTCTAAATTACCCCTATCGCTGCTTCTAAAACCTGCTTAAAGAACAATTCATATTAAATATATAAACCTGCATTGGGTACAACTGTTATGTTTACAATTCGTAACATTGTAACACATGTATTAGAAACGATTTTTTTCAGATTTAGGCTTTGAAAGCACTTGGAATTCAAAAAAGCATGTTGTTCTACAACTAAATTTGACTATACACTGAGGCAAACAGTTGTGTCTTCAGCATACCGTACGAGTTTTCCATGCAGAAGTTATGATCCTATGTCATTGGCATAGTTTAAATGTTACACCACATAATATAAATACTAAACAATGGCTGTGATAAATTTGTATATGCATTTAAACGGCCTCCAAAGTAAAAGTGTTCATTAAATAGTTAAAACAGAAGTTTTGGTGAAATCAGATTGGTATTGTATTATTTTACACATAAAAGTACAAATATATATAAAATTCTACATTTAAGGTAGTTAATATTTTAAGATTCGTTTCAAATCTACCCTGTATACAGAAAGTTACTAATTCTAAATTACCCCTATCGCTGCTTCTAAAACCTGCTTAAAGAACAACTCATATGTTTAAACCTGAATTGGGTACAAATGTTATGTTTAAAATTCATAACATTGTAACACATGTATTAAAAAAGAATAATGCAATTTGATTTTAAAGCATTTTTTTTCAGATTGAGGCTTTGAAAGCACTGGAAAAAGTTGTTGATGTCAACAAAAGCCTGTTGTTCTACAACTAACTTTGAGTTTACGCTGAAGTAAACCGTCTTCAGCATACCGTACGGGTTTCCCATGCAGAAGTGATGATCCTATATCATTGGCATAGTGTAAATGTTATACTACATAATATAAATACCAAGCAATAGGTGTGATAAATTTGTATGGAGATGTAAACGGACACCAAAGTAAAAATTTGCATTGATTAGTAAAACAGGAGTTTGGGTGAAATCAGATTAGTATTATTTTATTATTTACATATAAGTACAAAGAGATATACAATTCTACATTTACGATAGTTAAGATTTTAAGATTCGTTTTAAATCTACTCAAAATTATTGTGAATATACAAATTTACAGATGTACTTTATTAGAATATCATGCACCATAATAACGGATATCTAAGCCCAAATAGACGCGTTGACATGTGCGAGGCACGCCCACAAGAATAGCGAGTGACCCCGTTATAGTCCCCTGGGAACTCCGGCTATCATATTATACCAAACACGGGTGTGGCGCAGTGGTTCAATGATTAATGGGTCAAGGAATTGATAAGCATCTGTTACACTAGCAGGATGGAAATGCGTGCATATTAATGTAATGTCGAGATAATCTACGTTAGCAAATGAGGAGATATCAGTAGTTTTACCACATAATTCCAGTCACGAAAGTTTTGTGAAGGTGATTTGTGTTAAAAATATATTACCAATATCGTTTATCCTACCAATCTACTCTATCTCATGACATCTTTTAAGTTTCTGAACAGTTTGAAAGGAATACCTTTGAACTTAAAGAATGATATCAAATTCAGACGCTGTTCAGCCTACCAAAAAGCAAGGTTGAGGCTCCACGAATACTGTAAAACACGCTTTAATATTCGCCATTGAGCTATACTTTAATGAAACTTGGTGATGATGAAGTTACCTTTGGTTGTAAAAGTGTTAAGATTATAGGCGTGTAGGTTTAATAAATATCCTTTCATCAGTAAAATACACTAAACAAGAGAACGAAACTAATTTCGTTATGCAAATATATACAGGATGGATGCAACTTTCATCTACTGATAATCCATTCTAATAGATTTGATTACAATACACTAAAATGACATGTAATAGGTCTAACAGATGTTATGTACTTTATAACGAACTCAACCCACTACACCTAAAATAAGGGTTTAGTAGAGCACTGAAAGAATTTAAACAATATTTCAAAGAACACTCATTAAATATATGAAAAATGTTTACTGAATATTTTTCCAAAGGGCAAGAGTTGAACAATCCTTAAACTATGTACCATACCATATCTCAACTCTCTACTTTAAAAAGAAGGGTCTAGTAGAGGACAATAAAAAGGACAGAATTAAAACAATATGAAAAAGAAGTACCAGAACAATCAAAGATATGAAAAGTGTGCACTGAATATGTTCTCGAAGGAATAGAGTAAAACAATTCTTACAATATGTACCATACCTCATTTCTAGTAAACCAATTTACATGGTAAAGTACCGATGTCTGCAACTTCAGGGCTTGTATTGTGACTTAGAATGTTTGGAATGTGTGAGTGGGTGACAAACTCTCCAACACTGCTCACGCTCCGACACCTCAGAGGGTGGGTATCGGGTGTGGTGCGGGGCGGAGAGACGACGGTGGTTATTGCTTTTGGCAGCTCTCTCCGAAACTGTGAGAAAACACTCGGAATGCGCTCCTGTCTCCAAACTTAACTCTTTTGACCCCGAGAAAAATGCGGCAGCCGCTCTTGGAAAGTGTTATTTACAATAGCCACTGCTTCTTTCTACCATTACTGAGAGACGAAAAGCGTTGAGAGAGAAAAATTATCACGTCTTCGATTTCTCCAGATTTTTAGGATAGAAGTGGCGATTTAACCTTTGAATAGTAACTGCAATTTGTGAGCACTACAGGTGACAGCGTGCTCCAGGGCCGGAGTCAATGGAGGCCTCGAGCCCACTTTCCCAAAATTGTCGGAGAAATACTTTCTTATCCTCTGAAAAGAATAAACTTGAATTAAAACTAATACTTACGCACTGCCACATTTACAATTAAGTATAGTGGTTTGATACGAACATATTTGTTGGAGAGACTAATTTCACACTTCTTTAAGACTGAAACTTAAACAATCTCAAATAGTTGCTACAGGCTGGTATAACTGCACGTCTTGTGATGTTTGCCTTAGATTAGTTTAAATTTTAAAATTTAATTAGTTAGTCAAACCTATCTTTACTATAATTGTATACGATTTAATTTGTACACACTATTATTTTTATACGAGTCAGATTAACGATCGACTAAATCTGTATTTAAATGCAATGCTTAATTGCTTAATAAATCGACATATTTGACATTTTCTAGTCCAACAATATTTATTGAGCCACCAGAAACTAAGTTTAGGAGTCCAAAACTCTTTGAATATTAATAATAGAGTACGTATGAGGGTAAGGATAGTAAATATAATATCGTTGAAATTAATTAAATGCTTAATAATAGAGATATATTATAAAAATAATTAACGATAAGCAGATTTTAGTTGGGACATTGTGTATAATAAACTAGAGTTCAATTTTGACTTATTACACACTATTTACTTATTTCGAAATCCAAATTTATACCTTTAACACATAAAAATAATAAAAGATTCCCCTCCCCCAATGTAAAACTCTCGATACTACATTGGCATGCACACAACATTGTTACAGAACAATGCAGGTGTCGTAAACGTCTACCACGTGACGTTGAGTGGGAAACGTTCAGGGCGCCATATTTATTGATCACATGTCGTTAAAGCGCTCGTATTGTTTTACTGTAACTGTTACATCGGTTTATATTGATTTCGTCAGTACAGTTTAATGCTTGATTAAAGCCCTCCATGATCGTTTTGTATTTGAATAAATTTAATCGATGGTTATCATTAGCAAAATTACTATTTCAGATTATCGAAGAACCGTGATTGTGGCATTCTCCATGTGCCAACGTTTCATGAAGAGATTCATGTGCAGTCTGCTTACATGACTTCATCATTATGAATGTAATAGTTCTTATACCACTCGCAGTTGGTTTGGTGCTATCAATTTCATTGCAAAATGTGTTTTATTTTAGTCCTGTAAGGTAACTTCCACTTATGCAGAAATATTGGAAATCTTTTTTATCACGTCTATAAAAACACAGAGATTAAAAGCAAGAAGTGAAGGAAGTTTTTAACCAGCCCAAATTAAAAGAGTTGAAACCAGAGAGTGACATGTTCATTTATTAATTTATGTAACTAAAATATTAGCAATATACAATGTTAAAATTCATAACTTATTTTAGTAAATAAATATATGTTATTTTCTTCATTCCTATTTCAAGTAAATACCATAGGAAAACGTATTCCTATATTTTACTGTTATTTCCTTAGACCTAATTATAAGATGTCAAATCATTTTGTTCAAACATTCTGCCCTACCATTCCTTGTGGAATAATCAAATGACTATTTCGTCTTCATTAAAGGACTATGTCCAACATTTTCTTTAAGAACTAAACAAATTTAACCTGGAAACTGACAACAGTACCTTAGGGGAAAAGGCCTCGTGTCCGACTAAAATGTAAAAACAACTAACGGCATTCTGTTCATACAGATATGCACGCATTACACATACTGGATAGTATTATATTTATAAATCTCTCCATTTATATAGACAATCAAACAAATTAATATATGGATTAGGGACTGAGGACCTAAACTTTGAATTTTAATAATAAAAGAATTGTACTATATTATAATTGCATTAAATGTTACTGAAATGATGTACTACTCAACAGTCGTATTTAAAAAGTGTTCAGTAACTTGCTCCATTTTTACGTAGTTCTAGAACGGATTTAACTTGGATAAAATCATGTGATAACTGTACCAACCCTCGCATTGTAATTTCCCTCGGGCCATCAACAACTACACTAAAGCGTGACTCCAAACACATTTATGCACATTTAGATGGTTGATGTCGCATTTAAAATCCCTTAATATAGTTTGTGTGGGAGTGGAATATCACGCCCTATGTCTTCTTATGTGTGGATGTAATTTGGAGTGTAAACAAATGTAATTATTGTTTACCCAATACATGGTGGTGTAACGAGTTTCGTTGCGGAATAAAAACACTGATACATTCGTTCTCAGAAACATCATTATAATTTTTTTACTCCCACTGATTTTGTTTTCGTCATTATAATAATCCATTATTCCTATCACTTTAAAGTCATAATGCAACTCGAAATACGAAAATGAATATTAATCATTATTTAATTTTTTATCATTAGTTAACATACATTATTGCACTGAATAGACAATTTTACAGTTTTCAATAAAATACGAGTACAAAAACCAGTTAAATTATCTTCGGCGAATCGGTTATATTATAATTCTCAGAGTGTTAAATAGAACTATACAAGATAAATAACTATTTACACTCCATGTATCACGTAATAGCTTTGATAAAGTAAGATACAAATTTCAAGCTTGCCGTTCATTTCATTCTCGATAATTCCTGCGTTCAGATAGATACATCGCACACAACATTGTTAACAGTATAAACTATCTTAGATTTTAATAGACTCAGACTATACTCGGTACAGTGGTTGTATTTGTATATAGCTTGGTTGAGTTCGTTAGCCAGTGAAAACCAATTAAATGTTTCTAGATGGCGGTTATTCGTATTTGGGCAAACTTTGCATCTCTGGTTTTTCACAATATAAATCAAAATTGACACATTTCCTTACTGTCAAGCAATTCAAATCAAAATGTATGCTAACTTACTTTTCCATATATCTTATGGTTTTACGATTGTGACCGTTTAAAGTTAAAGAACTATACAATTCAACTGTTAGAACTAGATATGTTTACATATATTAATTCTGTTAAATGTATTCACCTAAGGTCGAACATTTTTCAAATAAATGAATATGCTTTTAACAATTTCTATGTAATAAGGTTTCTAGATTATGGTTTCTAAATTTTATAAAGTGTTACGATTATACTACAATGACAACATTGAGAGTTATTGTCCCAGCGGTTTACTTGTAAATTAAACATCTAAACTAACTTATGTACAGTTTTATTTTTCGAGATGACGTCCCATTTGAAATGTACCTTTTTTCCGACTGAGCCAGAAGGATAATTTGAAAAGTCATGAGTTTTATAAAAAACGTTGTTAATAAATTTGTTTTTTAATACAGTCTACAAAATTACAATGTAAGAACTAACTTTTTGCAGAATGATTTCAAACCTCCAAATGTTGAATAACTTTTATACGTGCTCTTGTTTTTTTTTATTTATTGTAATTAATTTTATGCAATATTTTTTAGTAAGTGTAATAAATTTATAAAATATACCGATGAAATAAAACTTACTTAAACATCTTACTGTGCAAAGTGTAAAAATTTATTTTTTATATTAATATAATAATTTTATGAAGATCTAAAAAATTGCACATATGCTAGAAAATTAATCGTCCATCCAGATACTGTTCACGAACTAAAATTAAGTATATATTAAAGAAAAATTAAAAACGAGGTGGCAATTAAATCATAATATTGGATCAGGGTTTTGACGAACCAAAAACAAATAAAAGGAAGCTTAAGAACTTGATCACCAACCACAAGTTTATGCTTCGGGTATGAACAAACATCAGTGACACGTGGCGCCTCATCTGTAGTGAACTCAGCACGTACTCGCGCGTCACGTGCCGACCACATAAGATCCACAGTTTCACGTTACTACGAGACCACGTGTGATGAAGTATTTCGCTAGAGGGAATTTATGATTAAAAAGTTTTTTTTTCATATTCCATGATATCTTTAAATTTGTTTGTTTCTGTATAAGAGAAAAATAATTAATTAGACACAACTAAGCCCTAATATTTTAAGTTAAAATTCATATCATCTTACAATTTGTATTAATTAAAGTAGATATGCTGTTACCGACATTATTTTAGATCAAATATGGCAAATACAAGAAATTAGATATTCTAAAAAGTGTGACAACGTCAATGTGTTTAATGTATACAAATTGTGAGATATAAAAGAATACGGATTCGCTTTAAGTAACATGTTTGTTTATTTATCCAAAATCTTTCCAGTAAAAATTACGCTATTCGGTAAGTGGCTATTTTATGGCGATGTAACGCGTTCCTACAATATGTTACGGAAATAATGAGTGTGGCCTTGTTTATTAATTGACAATCTACTTTTTATTCCACGTGGTGTCGTTGTAAATCATCTGAATTGAAGTAATTATTGAAGTACCTAATTCCATAGAAAGGCGTTAACAGAATACCGCGGAAACATCAATCATCATAAATTTCCAGAAAAATAACGCTAATCGTTATACCACTTTCTGATTCACGAGGTGAAATTTACATCGGGTTGCCAGCGTGTTGCGCACCGCGCCCCGAGCCCAGGACTGTAAGCGCCCGGGAAATCATTGTTCCCACACCTCTCGACCTTATATATCGATATATCCAATCTTGCGGAATATGAAAAGTTCACTTTCCCTCGTATGTTCCCCATCACAGTTCATGGGACTGTATGTGTAACAATGCTACAAATGTGGTTACATTGGAATATATTTTCAGCGAACTGAAGTCACGTGTGTTACGTTCTTATAACAAAATTAAGAATTATTGTTTGTCTTTCCATATTAAACTACAGATTACAGATTAAATTTCTTTTGATAGGAAACATTAAAGGAAAAATTATTTAATTTAAATGTTATTTATATACGTGCATTATACATTAGGTCAGTTGGGTCAACTGTATTATTTGTGTCAATAGTATGTAATTGATAAAAATTAACTTTAATTATAAATGTTGTAATTTATATGGTAAAGGGGAACTGAAAACAGCTCATTTGCTTCAACTTGTTACAGGATATATCTATATCAGAACAGCAAGCTTCACTCATTGTTGCTTATACAAAAATTAAAAGTTTTTTAAATATTATTGGAACAATTATTCAAAGAATGTTGCTCAGAAGATTTCCTAACAACTGTTGGATTGCAAAATGAAATAGCATAAGGCTAAAAACTATGTGATTTTTCTCAATTTGGTATACAGCTGATTAAAGTGATGAATATTACTAGTAACTCAACTGATGAATATTACTAGTAACTCAACAACTCAGGTTTTATTCAGGAACATCCTCCAGTTGAAGTATTATGGGTAGTTTTGCAGGGGTTTCTCCTGTAGTTTCAGTTAATCTATTTGAAATTCCTTTCCCAATTGGCTGTTTATTAATGAGTTAGGTAGGAAGGGACTGTCTTAGCACTCGCAAAGTTTTAAAAGTATAGTAGTTACATTATATACGTAGGTATCTTGCAATATTTATACCATACACCTTGCACACACCCAGGTTTTATTACAACCCACAGAGTGAAATCTAGTTTCAGAGAATGAAATTACACGTCAGTGGTGCTAATTTTGGTAGAAATCGAAATGAAAAGGTATAAAAAGGGTAAAAATATTAAGGAATATAATTTTCTTCTCGTATAATATTTTATGCCTAGCTTTACACAATTAAATGCGATCGTCAAACAAATAAATAAAATGTATATACGAGTATAATCATACAAATGTATAAAGTGACAGGAAGTGGCATTCTAAGTGTCTTTATATAACACGAAGGCGCTGATATACCATGTACTTAAGTGTCAAACGGTTAGAATAAAGCGTATCGAGCTAACAAAAATATCATCTGAGAAAAATTTAAATGTCAACCCTTTTGATTCCCTTCCATTTCGTTGGCTCAAGCAGTGGGTTTAATTCCTCTAGTCTGGACTTCGAACTGTCCGTCTAACAAGAATTATTTATACCATTGAATGACAGACCATTGCTGCACTTTTAGCTATTAATGTATTAAAATATTTCACACCTGAAGAAGAGATTAGATTTCAATCTACGAAACGTAGTTCAGTAACTTATACAGTAAAATGCAAATGGCAAATTTAATTTCCAAAATCGTACTATTCTTTCATATATTTAAGTGAGATTTTATTTTTTAAAAGTCCTAATTTATCAGTTATACTATATTATATAATATATAATAAACTATATTATACCTTTTCTGTTTCCATTTTTGACGTTACATAACTGTTACATAATCACGGGCTATACAAAAAAGAAGGTCTTTAGGTCTACAAATTGAATTAAAAAATGTTTATTTTAAATAAGTAAAACAAGTATAAATAGATATATGATCTAATTGTTTTTAGTACTTTTTTTTCCAGTGATTTTTATAAAATACTGGCAGTATTTAAGCATACAGATGGAGATAAAACGGATCCTCACAATCACAAATATTTCATACAAATGAATGGCAACGACGAATATATGATCAACTAAATGCTGAAATATGAAAAGCGTTATGGAAATATACTGCGAGATGGCAGTATATAACTATCGCACAAATCACAGGCACTCATAAAATATTTTGCCTTCAAACAACTGTGTTGAGGAATGATTGTTGGAATGTGTTTCCATCGAACAGAACAAAGGCAATTCGTTTTTATTCGTCAGCGCTAAAAGTAATAGAATTAATTTGAAATTTTCCAATCACGAAGCTGCTTTTGCCATATTGGCAGTCATAGGTTTGTGGAATCAAAAGTTCCCATTTCAGAAGTGTTATTAATATAAAGATTTACGTTGTTATGTAGCTATTCATCATATGATCTGATTAATAGAATGGAAACCAAACCATTTCCTTTACACAACAATTTTATTGCGTTTATTACACACTTTCAATATAAAGATCCGTTTAGTACATTTATAAAATTATTTCGGTTATTACGCCAATATGTTGAAAACTACAGAAGAATAGCGATTAGAATCAATTCCAGTACTAGCGTTGAGAACTAATACTAGTTTGTTACTAATGGGGGCCGACTGCTAATTCAGGAGCAGCTGCAGCACACCATAATCTGAAATCCAATTAGTCAGATTCCAGGTACTTAGTAGATTTACTGATGATTTGGTGGCTTCTAACAGCCACATAAATGTTTATGCTACAGCGTAAATGTTAAATTTGCTACAATAGAAACATGTCACCTATGCCTCTCATTGAGACAAAATTACCAAAAGAAATAGAGATTGCACCCGATGGCATAAAGCGACACGGACTATAGAAGTTTAAAATTGTAATCTTAATAAAAAGAGGATGTTGATACTATAAACCCGACACAGATGTACAAATGGAAATTTGTCTGTGAAGTACCTAAATTGAGAGTCTGGTAATATGCCATGTACGTCACAAGAAAAGGCATGAATTTTTACCTCAAAGTACGTTATTAAGACATGAACACCTTATGCAAACTTCTCCGTATACGGGACCATTTGAGGTTGAATTTGAGGATTTTTGCAAGATTGAGCTTTACAGTTATGCTGCTGAATTAAAAAGTATTTACTTGGACCGTCAGATGCGAGTTTAAAATTGTGTAAAAATAATTTACGCTCCTTTTCAATTTGTGGAATTATTGCGCACCCTCATTCCAATGACGGTATTTTGACGCATCCCGATCTAAATCTCACCACCAAGCAACCGCAATGATGGTCGACTGACCACACTCTGCTTATCGGTGCCGTGGTATTAGGAGCTATGAAACACCATTGGAAAAGACTGAAAAGAGGAAACCATAAAAACTGCAGAGGCTGCGCGAAGTCTGTTGGTTCGTCCATCTTTTCTAGCTGTGAAATTTGAGTGGGTAAGTGTTTTTTTATTGGTGGTACTAGCACTCATCCTGATATTTCATCCTTCAGTAGTATATCAAGGATTGGAAATTGAGAGGCTAACATTTCGTAAGAAACAGAATACCAACTTTTCATTTAATAATTATTTTGTGCTACGGATACAGAATGTTTATCTTGACTAAACTAAGAATAAACGATAGAATGAATTTGATTAATAAAAGTTCGCTGCTGTCATTTTATCTTTCTCGTCATCTGCTACGGTAGTGCAAAATAACCCCAGAGCTTGCTAATTTGTATTTTCGAGGCCTAAATTTTCAAATATAAATAATAAATTTCTTCACGCTGGCCTGAAATAGTTTATGAAACCGTTGGAGTTATTCAATTAAAAATCATGGACTATTCACAGGTACTTAAAAAAAGTGTCACTCTCTGACTTTCAGGGCCTCAAAACACTGTTCTTCAAACTTAAATGTAAAATGGATGAGGAGATTATTCACTGAATATTATCTCAGGAGTGTTTAAAATGTCATGTAACAGGAGTATGCCTATGATGACGTAGAAAACGTGGGCAACTGCTAGTATTTTATTACAGGTAACGTCATAGTGTACTTTTCATAATCGAGATAATTTATTTCATCATGAAAACAATTGAACATTTTATTCATAATGTAGAATCTTGGAGCATTGGAAAAAGGTTTATTGTACTATCACTAGTATAAACGAATTCAACATTTCCAATATATTTTTTTATTTTGTTTACATTTGATAATTTAAGAAGTGCCTGATGATGGAATTTTTGATTCAGAAAGGCCTTGCACAAAATAAAAAATTATATTGGAAAATTTTTAATTCGTTTATACTAGTGATAGTACAATAAATTTTATTCATAGCTTCTATTTTTAGGGCATTTGCCCTATTGTATTAGATTGATACTTCTTCGTTTTATATGTTCTTTATTTGTAAAAGTATTACCTTTTTTGCCTTACCCATTCTTTACTTAACTGAAGGCAAGAATACCAATACTAGAAATCTGACCAATGTATGCAAGTTAATATGAGAAACCTATAATACTACTAAGAACGTGTCGAGTGCGAATCAATACAAAATTAGGATTCAGTTTTGCTAAAAAACTTTATACTAATTTAGATATAACAGGAAAAATTTGGTTTTTCATCAGGGATATGTTCAATTTGCAACTCCCAATTTTCTGGCTGAGCAACTACGAATATCATCTTGACAAACTACACCCATTTCAAAACGTTACAGCAGTTGAAATTTTTAATTTTAGGTTATAACACGTTTTTATTTCTTCTAATTAAATAAGTATTATATTGGAAGTTCTGGACAAGTTGACACATAGTTCTACATTTTGTAAGTACTGATAAGTTTGTATGAAGTACGTACACATTTCACTATTTTGTAAATAAATAAAAAATACTAGCGAATTGATGTATTTATTTAGCAAATTTGACCTAAATTTTCACGAATTTTTGTCTTCATACCACTACTGAGGTATAAAGACCAGGGTGTAGTTTTATGACGGGCGTGTTACCTACTGTGCCTTCGCCGCTGCGCCCCCCCCCCCCCCGCGGCGTAATGTTGGAGTCAACCTGTCTGTCTTAAATATTCAATACCGCTCCCAGGAGTTCTATTTGAGAAAGGCGCCCCACGTTACTGTATATCCAATGGCCGGTTAGTTGCAGTTTATTAAAAATAAGGATAAAACAAAACAAAGAAAAGACAAAAAAAGAGCTAACAGAAAAGTTCAAATAATGGTCCGAAGACCAACGTATGACTTGGGATGAATCTAACATATTACATCGGAAACCTCATTTTTCCAAAAAGAAATTAATTGAGGCTTCATACAATAAACTGGCAAACCAACCAATTACTCAACCAGTAGTTGAAATTCGGTTGCCAATTCTAAAAATTTAACTAACAATAAAACCTAAAGTATCAAACAAATTAGATATTTGTAATAAGCTGGTGGGATAGGGTAGATTATGCAATATTATAAACTTTTACTTATGATAAGCTTTACTTGATAATTAGGCATCTGATTACAACCTACTAGCTGGTAGTTCTTCTATGGACTCGCATAGTGTCTCATAATGTCAATCAACTATCCACGTGAAATTTTGCAGTAAAATTAAAAGTTATTTAGCTCCAATTATTTCTAAATAGAAAATATTTTTCAAACACTTAACTAAATCTAAAATATACCCGACCTGCAAATAAGATAAAGATGTCAACCAGTTATCTCCTCGTAGTCTTAGCCAAGCCGTTTTAACTATTCCTATATGAATCTTTCTTGATATACTAGGTTAGAATGTAGTTCCAATGATATGTAACTGTACCTATTTAAGTTTTTTACCACAGGTGTCTGCAACTTTCAACTTGTTAACACGAGGCATTATTACCAAATATAACCTTTTTAATGCTTTTATAACCCTTACAGACAAATAAAGTATTTGTATTCTTATATTGTACACATTGTAATGTTACATTCATATTTTAGTTTTATTTATTGAAAGATAAGTTTACAAGGCTAGGAAAGCCCTACCATACCCTTTTCCATATCACTGACAATATACGCACTTCTAGTACGAAAAGGTACCTCTATACATTATATTAAACTGACATCTGAGGAGTTTAATCTGAAAAATAAATGTAATAAGTAGCGACCAACATATAATACTCATTATTTGTTAACATGACCTCAACCACTGCTTTAAAAAGGAATAAGAAGATAATTATTCTTTTAACACTAACTTGAGAATGTAAATAACACGCAAGTTATGAAAATAATTGTAGTGTATGTTCATAACTTAGTAGCCAAACTTTCTGCAAACTTAAGACGAAAGGATCCTTTTTGAGTGCAGAGTCTTTAAATCCATCTCGTAAACTGAAACAATATTACTTTCAAGCCATAACAGTGGAGCATATTTGGTCTATAAAAACGACATATATCTAAGTCAAGGGAAAGAGTCGGTTCAGTACAAGGTCGACGTTGTAGACCATTCAACAATTAGGTCTCACATTTACACACGAATCGTATTAGATTCGGTTCTTAAACCAATACATATTGGTTTAAGATTAAGAAATTCTAATACAAAGTAAGGATCTTGAGAAGGTGTAACATGTTCCTACAACCTATTCAGGAATAGCAAACGTGGCCTTTTAATGAACTTCCCTTACTAGACAATCGACTTTTTATTCTAGAAGGTGTCAGACAAAAACCTGTTATAATTATAATTATCGAATATATCTCTCTGTATCGTGACACGGAACAGTGTTCGTCGAAAACACGGAAACAACAATCATCAATAACTTTCCCGATAACAACGCAATTCGTTATACCACTGCCTGATTCACGAGGTGAAATTTACAACGTGTTGCCAGCGCGTTGCACACCGCGTCCCGAGCCCAGGTCTGTAAGCGCCCGGGAAATCATTGTTCCCACACTACTCGATCGTATATCTTTATCCAATCTCGTGGAATATGAGAAGTTCACTTTCCCTCATATGTTCCCCATCACACTTCTCGGTACGTGTAATAACCCTATAAAACACGCTTACACTGGGATATATACATGATCAGAACAGTGAATTGACATGTTTTACTCTCAAGTGAAAATAGCGATATATTCTTGATTTTTATTTGTGTTTTGATTCAATTCAGTTATAAAACTGAAAACAGCAAAGGAACAAAATATTTTAATTGTTATATAATAAATTTTATAATATATTTAAATTATTGAATCGACTTTTTATTTATGTTAATTAGTACGTAAATGTGTACAATTAGTTTTAATTTTCAATTTGTGAATTTATATTGTGAAATTCAACTGAAAACAGCTCTTTGCTCCAGCCTATTACAGGATAAATACATAGATAGAGTATTAAGCTTTGCTCCTTGATGCCTATAAAAATTAAGCTTTCTTGTAGTAATTATTCAAATCATGGTACTCAAAAATATTTAATTTACAGATTACATATCTTTAATACGTTAGTAGATATAATCGAAGTACATCATAATAAGTACTCTACTACAAATTAAATGATGTAAACCTAAAAATAATGTCCGTCTTGCTCAACTTGGTATATATGGACAGTTTTCTATGGGCTCCTCCCACTTACAGTTAATCAGTTTGATAGTCGTATCCAAATCATTTGATTCTGTAATGAGTAAGCTAGGAAGGAACCGTTTTAGTACTAAGATAGCTGTGCAAATATAGTAGTTATGTTATAGACGTAAGTACCTTGTGACATTTATAAAACTACGCCATAAAGCTGTTCGCACACACAGCCACAAACGTTTACGAAGTTGTCAACCACGCAAAGAAAACCAAGAAGCACAAGTATACACCCTAGTTATTATCACGCATAATTTATGAAAAAATTATAAAACGTTAGTTTCAGTACGCGAAGACTAGATGCTGAGAGCCAACTTGCCCCATAGAAGTACACACACTGGGTATTCTTGAAATCTATAGAGACGATTTTATTAGAAAAATGTGATCATCAACCTCGGTAATTTAGATGGAGAATGTAAATGGGAATGTGTAGAAAATATAAAAAAAGAAAGGATGGCTTTGTCTCAAATTGTACACTTCCTAGTTTCATACGCTTAAAACCAACCGTCTGACGCATAAATAATACATCATCGTCATATATATTTCAACTACAAAAGAGTTTGAAAGCCACAAGATTTAAGGCTATGTATATGGTTATCTGGTGCAGTTTCTTGTAGTTTGAAACGCTGATATAACATTTATTAAGTGTCTAACGGTTCGTATAAAGCGTCTCAAGTTAATAAAAATGTAATAGTAGAAAAAAACTTACGTGTCAATCAACCCTTTTGATACCCTCCTATTGCGATCTTCTCCAAAACTAGCGTAGTTGGCCATTTATTCCTTTTTCGGATCAATTCGTCAATCGATTTGAAGTTAGCCAGCATTTATGTTTATGCAATACAAATCGGCTTCTGGTACATACGGTTTTAGTAGTTAATACCATATTTTTCAAGATAAATCTTATTTATTTTGGAATAGTGAAATAGGAATCTCGTTTTATTGTTTATCATGTAACTAAATGTATTCTAAACATAACTTAGCTTTGGTGGGAGGAGTTTATTCAATTTGAATGTTGGGTTTAGCTCTAATTTACTGTCTGGAAACTAACACCATCACAGACTTGACTCCTGGAACCTGGAGACATGTACGTCTGAAGTTAATCAAAGGATGTCGACGACTAATAAAATAAAACGAACAATTTATATTGTTTCGACATCAGAGACAACTAGATTAGGTACTAAATATAAAAACTAAGACGATGGTGAACTGGAGTTAAAAATTTGGGAGAGCTACGACATGTGTAGAAAACTCGGCTGCTTGACCGTGCTTGGAGACATCGTAGACACATCGTAGTGCACCTGATAAGCAATGAGATTTCCTATTCACCTGTATTACACCATGTATGTGTATTTTGTAATCTAGGTGTCTCAGATGTCGAAACGATGTAATTTTTTTAAGCTTCTTCGTAGTCGTCAGTTTTAAATCTCTTCAGCTGAACTTTACTTCAGATTGCAGGAGTCAAATCTGTGACCGTCTCAGATTCCAGACCCTGCAATAAGAGGAAGTTGAACTGTAGCTAAACTCAATATTCATATTATTTTATCCTGCTTGCAACTGGTGAAGAAGATATGTAAAATATTTCCACTGTGCTTCATTGCTCTAATAATGGTGTACATTATATTATTATTCATTGGAATATTCATAATTTTGCTACATGTAAATGACTTATGAAAAAAGACCCAGGAAATATCTGAGATCGCACAGAACAGAAGTAGTTATAAGAGAACTTTACTGAGACGTTGAGACAACCTGAAAAATTACAATAATGCACTACAATAACTCCCCTTTTGTATTCTTCATTCCCCCTTCACTCATATTGTTGAGAAATATGGCATACAATACACAGGAATACATCATATAATAAGACAACTTCAACTTTTTTTACGTAATAATATTATAAAAAGATAAGGACGGATACACTCTTTACTTAGGTTATAGCCTCTTAAATAAATATCGTAGGAGTAATACTTCAATAAGCATAACTATCCTAAATATCTATTCCATTCTAGCTTTGTGTAAAGTAGGGGGTAAACATATCTATTTAAGCACTACGCAAAACTAAAATAAATAACTGTTTCATTATGATCAAATGATATCAGAAGGACACATATTGAAAACTAAACACTCCCACAAAGTATACTGCAGGATTTCTCTTAAATATACGATTTTTCTTTTAATAAAACATAATAATAAATGAGCCTGACTGTTCACACCGTTAATTTTCCATTTGCTACAATTATATTTTATGAATTTTATCATGTCACTCCTAACAGTATGCAAAATGCACTACAAATAAATAAACAACTTTATAAAGTATTTCGGAAGAGTGCAGTAGAATGTAAGTACTATGCTGTTATCACTATTGTCTCGAACTCTGAGTCGTTTAATGTCTATCAACCTAATACAATTCTGATAACTTGGTAAAGTTATACAAAGTTGTTTTACATACTCCAGTAGGCTTTTAATGCATATCTAAAAATCTATTGTTTCATCTTAACTATTGAAAACCAAACAAGTAACGATGGAGCAAAAAATGTAATCTCCTGACCTCAAAAAACGGCATACGTCAAAGTAATGCATAGGCCTGTTAATTGATATTGGATCAGCATGTCCTATTGGAATCATCACATTCCATATCTGGCCGGCAGAAAAGAAAAGTCACAGGGCACCGGTAATTTACAGATAAGTCGGCAGAAAGACAGAAAGACAAAACAGCAAGAGTACTGTTAAAGACGTAAACAGATTACTTTGCTCAAAGATTGGAAAAACAGAAGCTCTGTAATCCGAACTCGAATTCTTAACATGTAAATTAGTAACAGTAACATATAAATGCGTAAAGTACCGCGTACAAGCTTTTAGGAGATTGTTCGACTCTCCAAATACTGAACTTCTATTAAAATATGTAAATACAACTTACTGTAAATAGATAATACGGTTTTCTTTAGTACATTTTCTGAGTACATAAATTTACTGGAAAAATCTAAACACAGCAGTAACGGAATATAATAGAATTTCTGAAAGAAGTAAAAAATGTACTAATTAACTTTTTAGCCAGTAGAAAGAGTTTTGTTTCAATTTATTTCAACTACTTGACGACAAAGATTTTAAATAAAGGGGACAAGTAATTTATAACGTTGTTAACAAAATACTTCGCCCACTATAGCCACGACGATCATAGCTAGGAAATTATTGCATCGAGAATTGTGAAAAATTGGTTCGACCCAATCGTGTATATGGATCCGTGTAAGCGTATACGTTCGTATATATGGGTGTGTTAAAATTCTTAAATAAAAAATGCTGTTGTTGGAATAGATAAATTATTGGGCAAATAAATATTGAATTGATAATACAATAAACTTATAGAGTTACGTAATACAAAATAATGACCATTTCGTAAATGCATTATTTAAAATAACGTTTATCTATTAAGTAATCATATGGCATTAAAAATGTACAGACTATAATAAACACAGTATGCGATAGTTAGTTCATGCGTAATAATTACATAACACGACCGATGGATTATTATTCTTGCGATAACTGGATTGAGCGTCCATGCGTTAGAGATTATACAATATTACAATATCGTATATCTGGCAAGCTTTATATGATAATTTACATCCAGCCATTTACATCCTTATTAAATTTTCAGTCCGTATAAAAATTTTCGTTTCAATTTAGTTGAATTAATTGACAGCATAGATTTTAAATGAAGGGGACAAATAATTCTTATTTATAATTTTGTATACAAATTACTTTCCCTTCTTTAGTCACCACGATCATATCATTTATTGAATCGGAAATTTTGAAAAAAAAGGGGTTGACCCAATTGTATGCTTGGATCCGTATACGTGTGTATGTCCGTATGTGTAGAGTGCTTGGTAGTTCTTTTATTCACTCGCATGGTCTCTAATAAAATAACATTTATCTATTAAGTAATCATATGGCATTAAAAATGTACAGACTATAATAAAAACAGTATGCGATAGTTAGTTCATGCGTAATAATTACATAACACGACCGATGGATTATTATTCTTGCGATAACTGGATTGAGCGTCCATGCGTTAGAGATTATACAATATTACAATATCGTATATCTGGCAAGCTTTATATGATAATTTACATCCAGCCATTTACATCCTTATTAAATTTTCAGTCCGTAGAAAAATTTTCGTTTCAATTTAGTTGAATTAATTGACAGCATAGATTTTAAATGAAGGGGACAAATAATTCTTATTTATAATTTTGTAGACAAATTACTTTAGCTTCTTTAGTCACCACGATCATATCATTTATTGAATCGGAAATTTTGAAAAAAGGGGTTGACCCAATTGTATGCTTGGATCCGTATACGTGTGTATGTCCGTATGTGTAGAGTGCTTGGTAGTTCTTTTATTCACTCGCATGGTCTCTAAATCGATCACCGACGTAAATGTTGCTGAACACTGTTACTGACCTCTAAGATTTAGTTTTAACAAATGGTTAATAGAAATTATTTTCCAAATAATAGAAAATAATCAAAGACTGATATGTCTGATTAAAAAAGAATTTATTTTTATTTTCAGAAAAGAACCAGTTACCGTTGAAATCTTTATTAGTGGTAAAATATCCAAGTATTTTAAATTCTGGGATATTTAAAACTGGAGGTGCTTCATGAATCAGTCTTAGCATAACGTAATATTTTATTACTATCAATGATTTACCAAACTCGTAATATAAGCAGAATCCTGAGTAAATCCTGAAGATACAAATTAAAATACTGTAAAAGAAACAAGATTTATAAATTCTATGCACGTTGTCTCTAAAACACAAGTATTGCGACTTCACTCTTTAGTATCTTTTCAATAAATAGTTTTTTTTTTAAATTAAGTACAGGTTCTTAATGTAATGTGTACAAAATTGACTCTCTACATGGCCGTTGTGATTCCTGACATGATTTGTTTATTTTAACCTTCATTGCAGTTATGTGTCAGTTTAGTTACCACCCTAAGAAAAAGTCAGATTGCAGATCTTGAAACGTAGTGTTAATTATTTTCTTTGTATAACTGGTAGCAAATGTTCGGAAACCCCTGTTTCCTTCACAATATTTAAAATTATTTCTAATTTACAACTTGAAAGATAAACAAGGATGTTTATAAGCATTGTAACTTAATTGTCTTTATCCCGATCACGTAAATGGAATTGCTATTACTTTCAAGCAAAACGTTGCGTTACCACAATTTGTGTAATGTTATATTTTCTAGTATTACTAAACGATGGCTAATGTCCGAAAAATCTTGTTTCCTTCACAATCCTGCCACCGTCTAAAGTTAACTTTAAACACAGATTCCAATACCGTCAGAACAATTTTAAGTGGTTACTTAACAATCTCCTCCATTCTTTAAAAGAATTTTTTTAATATCTTTGGTCTGGGTGTATTTTTAATCTTATGGAACTGCCCTGAATTATTCAGGTTTTACCGAATGCTTGAAACATTTTATCTGTAAATATGTTTAATTATTTCCATGCGTTTTTTGTTTTCATTGTCATTTGTATCTAGTTTCATGGGTATTAAGATTAATTAAAGTATAAGTTAAATAGTTCATATGTGTAGTTATTTTCCTATTTTTTTATAAATTGGTATATTATTAATAATTTAAGTATGGTACTAACGTGATTTCTAAATAAACCTTTTTAAATTTTTTTTAGCGTTAACAACAAATAAATATGTATTTTTATAATGTTCATATTCGAAAATTCTGTACTCCAATCTCAATTTAAAGATACTTTTCTTTATTTAAAGATACTATGAGAAAACTTGAATTAGAATACAATACGCATAGAGTACTTCAATGCGTTGATTATAATTACCAGGCAGGTACGGAACTTCCATACGAGAAGGTTTTATTTTTTTACATGATGTCTGAAAGAAATTAAAGAAATCACTGACCAGCACACCATCTGAGTATTTGTCAACATAATCTCAACTACTGCTGCATCTATTAATAACAGCGTAGCTTATAATTCTTCCTATTTTGATCCTACATCTAGACATAACTATTCTACATATCCAAAGTAAGCAAGCCCCATAACTTTTAACTGTTTGTTTTTAGTGTGCTTTCGGCGATGGAGGGATTATGAAGGAAAAATAACTCCGGTTCTCTGTGGTTGGACGGTCAGTGCAGATCTATTCTGACCTGCATTTTTTTGTTCGGATTTAATAACAAATGTTTTATTCACACATAATTAAGTGCATGTTTTAGAGTTCGTGTGCAGGGACCACACATCGTATTGCTATGATTCCTGACTTAAGGGTGTCACAATGCTATGATATGATTTGTTTATTTTAACCTAGATTTTAGTAATGTGTTAGGTTAGTTATTCACCTGAGGACAAGATCAGATTGTAGATGTCGAAACCTAGTGTTACTGATTTTCTTTACCTAACCGAACAATATCAAATGTCCGGAAACTATCATATCTCCCTCACAATCTTTTAGCTCCGAAAAGGTAACAGGCAAGTATTTTTATAAGCATTATAATTTAATTGTCTTTATCTCTATCACATAAACGGAATTGGTATTATTTTCAAACAATATCGGTGCAGTATATTTGCTCTATTCAAACGTTCTCATGTTCTCTGAAATCCCATAACAATTCGCAAAACATATTGACACTGAGCAAACTAAAACTGAAATCAATAACAGTAGTTGTTGATTATAACTCCTCCGCCTCCCCCTCCACACCCTGGCTACTAGTACTAGTTTACTGAAATCGTTTATAAAAAATCCTTTGAGTTTCACTGGACATAGTATTTCGTGATTTCAATACATTTATTACTCATCTTTATACACTATAAGGTTAAAACAACTGTGGTCTTATGATCTTGTATTTGTAAACATTATTTTTAGTGATATTATTATTGGATCGAGTTATGTTTATTTTGTTGTTTTGTTAATCAGCGGTTTTCTGATGAAGGGAAAAAAGAACTGTAAAATTCATGCTGTGTACTCAATAGCCGGTTCATTTCAGTTTCAAAAGAGACAGTCACGAAGTTCTTCTGTAACTATACGGGCGCATTTTGGGAGTCTAGGTAAAGAGGAATCTGAAGAACCTTCAAGCCTGTTGTACACGTAGGTGTATGGGCAACTTTTAGAGCATATCCAAAAAAGGTGTGTTTCTTCTCGAAGCTTTCTTTCCGCGGTTATTGACTACTATCAAGATGTACAGGCAATTGGCTGGCTTCTTTCCATGCTATTACTTAAAAAGGTACTTTCAAAGACTCGCGGTATCTCTACTTAGTGACCTCCTCTTGTGACTGTGTTTCCTGAATGTGGAACTAAGATAATATAAAGCTCATTTAAAACAAAATTCCTGAACTTTCTTGCGAACCTTCCTTTATAGTTGTTTCTAAGTTTAAACGTACAATAAAACGATAAACATCTCGCTGGCTCAAGTATTTTTAAAGCGAAAACACGTTGTTTACAAGGAAATGGTTAACAATGAAAATTTAAATTTTTATTGTGTTCCCATAGAAGCACTCATATCTTGAATATAACAGTGATCGCTAGTGTGATAATCGGTTCATACTTCGATCAGCCGATTATGGGCAGCTTTATATGATAATTAAGCCATCTGGCCACATCCTACAGCTACCAGTTCTTGTATTGACTCTCATAGTGCTTGAATCAACCATCAATGTAAAATTTTGTGGTTGGTTGATGAAGCTCAATAATTAAGTTCAAACTAATGCTTAATAGAAACTGCTTTTCAAACAAGGAACAGTATTTTAGATATATCCGACTTAAAAAATGTGAAACACTTCAATATTAAAATTGACGACTAGTTATTTAATCGTAGTCTTAGGCAAACTGCTTTATATGACAGTATTATGTTGTACTCAAATTTCTGTTTCATTTACTGAAAGATAATTTTAGAACATTCTGTATAATACTAGGAAAATTCTACAATATATTAATGTTACTAACCATATACGCACTTTTAATACGAGAAGGTACCTCAATACAATATATTAACCTGACATCTGATGAGGTTTATCTAATAAAATAAGAACCGACCATCACATAATAATGACTATTTATTAACAATCAGCCTAATATACTGCTATATAAAGGCAAAGGAAAATAGTTATATTTATTCTTCCTTATGTCAAATCCGGAAATGTAACCAAAATGCAAACGCTTATTCAAATGGTTCGTAAAAGGGTGATTCAAAAAGAGCGTCGGTTTTGATATATCAAATTAAGAGATTTATTTTAGTGAAAATCTTAAATCAAATACATAAATATGTTCATCTAACCTTCCGATTTCATTTATGAAAAATAATGTCATGCATGTGTCCTCCTCTGCTACGCCGGCACGCAACAACTCTGTCCGTGAAATTAGCCATGACTGCACGACAAGTTTCCACTTCAATTTGACCGAAAACCCGTCGAATTTCCTCCTTCAACTCATTGATGGTTCGGGGTTGATTGGCATAAACTAATGACTTTAGATAACCCCAAAGATAAAATTCACAAGGTGTTAAGTCACACGACCTTGGTGGCTATTGATGGTCGGAATTACGAGAAATGACGCGATCCTGAAAGCGGTCACGGAACAACACAATTGTTTCACGGGCAGCGTGGCAGGTGGCACCATCCTGCTGAAACCACAACTGGCCAATGTCTATGTTATCAAAATGAGACCACAAAAACTCCCTAATCATCGTATGGTATCGGTCTCCATTCACTGTCACAGCTTGCCCTTCCTGATCTTCAAAAATATAAGGGCCGATGACGCCGCCCGACCAAAAGCCGCACCAAACTGTCACTCGTTGTGGATACATTTCCCTTTCGTTAATCATGCGAGGGTTTTCTGAACCCCATCAGTTCTGCTTATTAACAAATCCATTCTATTTGATGTGCGCTTCATCACTGAAGATGATATTCATTGCGAAGTTTCCTCCTCCTGCGAATTTCTCAATACCCAATCAACAAACTGTCGTCTCTTCTGGTGATCTGCCACTTTCAATTGTTGCGTCAGCTGAATTTTATAGGGGTGATATTTGAGATCGTACCGAAGAATTCTCCGTACAGAAGTACATCTTAAACCCAATTGTTGAGAACGGCGACGTATTGATTTCGCTGGGCTAACAGCCACACTGTCACGAACCACCTCAATGTTCTGTTCAGTTCGGGCACAACGACGACGTCCAGAACTTTTGAGGTCGATTGTTGAACCTGTTTCTTGAAACTTTTTGATGAGTCTGCGAACTGTTGATTCATTCGGTGCTTCATTACGTCCTAAAGTACCGCGAAGTGGCCTAACAGTAGCCGCATAACTCTCTCCACTCTGATAAAACGTTTTCACTATTAACACTCGTTGCGCACAAGTAAACTTCTCCATGGTTAGACACAGAATGCATTAATCAGAGAAATATCAACTGCGTCAACAATCGGGATGTAGCCAGAAATAGAATGAAGGTCAAACATTGTTTCCAACCGATAAAATAAAATTGACCGGTCTTTTCAAAACCGGCGCTCTTTTTGAATCACCCATTAGGTAAACGATCTCCTAACTTAAGACCAAAAGATTTCTGTTAGTGAAGGGTTATCCACCTAGTAAACTGAAACGATATTACTTTTAAGCAATAACGGTGCAGTATATTTGCCCTATACAAACATCACATGCCCTATAAAATCCCATAACAGTTCACCTATCATATTGACACTGACCAAACTAGAACTAAAACTAATAAAAGTTTTTATTTATCATAACCCCCCACCCTTTGTTTACCCACCCTCAGTACTGCTGTAGTTTTTGACTAAATAATTAATAATGTCTGCTTCCATGAACTTTTCTGAGTTTCGCAGATTTCAATACAAATCAGTGTTGTGATACTATGAGTAAAATATGGAATGTTTATTAAGTAATTTATCTGTCACGTCTTATAAGATTAAAACAACTATCAAATGTGATATCACACTATAACATCTTAAAAGTACTAGGGGCATGCTTATTATCCCTTACTAGGTTGAGATATCGTCCTGTTTCACATATTGAAGTAAATCACACGATTTAATTAATATAGTGTATAATTGTTTATTAATGATAATAACGCAATAGATATCGTAGTTGATACATGAATGAGTGAAGTACGTGGATTTTTGGCTCTGTCTATTTTGATCAATTTCTTAAGTTTTAAACGATAATCAATCATTTTAGTGATCATAAACATTTTAAGTGAATAATGGATGAGCTACTTCAGCAACTGGAGTAATCGTAAGAAATCTATAATGTTAATTAAGGAAACAAATTGTGTGTTGTTCATTTTGAGGTTAGCTTACGAACAGCACGAACAACAGCACGTGCATACGCCAAGCGCTTTCTCTGTTGCACGAGCCGTAATCAGTTTGTTATCAGCCACCTTCACCAAGGACACAAAGTAGCTCAATGGTATGGCTACGACTGATAAGCAAAGGATTGGTGGTTCGAGACTGAACTGAGAAGTTAACTTTTTGCACAAATTGAATATTTGTTGTATATCGACAGCTCTTGGCTACATCATTAATAGTGGAACTATTAAATTTAAAAATAACAATATAAAAATTAATATTTTATATAATTAAAAATTTTTACGCATCAAAATGACGAAAATAAATAAAATTAAGACTTCAAAAGGTAAAGATGGTATTGTAATAAATGACTTTAGATACAGAAAAGACAAAACACTTGTATCTGGAGAGATCAGTTGGAGATGCACGAGTCGTAATTGTCCAGCGTCACTCAGAACAGACAGTGCAGTGACATGTGTTAAACAAACACATTATCTGAACACAACCACAACCCTGCAGACAAATACATTCCGTCCTCACCCTTCATTCTCTGAACCTTCCACCCTTACACCTTTGACCCCTGAACCACAGACCCTTACTCCTGAGATTGCAACATCACCGGAGATGGACCCTCCCTCACTTACGGAACTTCTATCACCTTACGTAACTCTGACCCCTGAACCACCTAAGCTTCCACAGCTAGACGAAGAAAATAAATATTTAAGACAAAAACTAGCTGAATTAAAATATACAAACCAAGTCTTGACAGATAGGTTGATAGATGTTGAGAAAAAGCTATTAAAACTCGATGAAAGTGAAGCTGAAAGAATCGCCTCAACCCCTAAAGCATCAGACACAGGTAGTTTTAAGCATACAGGTGTGACCGAAGAGGCAAATTCCCAAACAAATGTAGTAGAGGAACAAATTAGCAAGGAGGGTGCCGGAAAATGTGCTGATTGACGCACACTCTACTGATTTCGGTTTTTCTGCACGGATTCACGTTCTTGAGGCTGACATGGGAGACTTTATAGACACATTAAAACACAATAAATTTACTGCTTTCGCTCATAGTATATCCAAGGACTTTGATGACCAACGGCGCATGTCAGCAGGAGTTTGCGGTAGTTTTTAAGAAGAAATTTGGTAGACCTGGAAAAGGAGGATTGTTTAACGGAAAATTTAGCATACCAGCAGGTAAATGGAGCGTCGGTCTACAGTTTGTTGACAAAGCCCGTCTACTATGGAAAGCCGACTCCTGAAGAGTACAATTTGGCCTTTGATGACTTTCAGAAGGACTTTATGGAAAAAGGTTTTAAGATGTTAATATGCTCGCCCATGGGCTGCGTACGCGATTTTATCAAGATTGACCATTTTGCAAGAAAAAATCTCTAAGTTCCAAATCGAAACGGGAGCCAACATTCTCATCGTCACCAAGGACCATAAAGCTAATAGAAAACTAAGACATGGGCTAAGCCATTACGATTTCATAAAGCAACTAAGAAGAAAAATAGAAAACGCCCAGGAAGACTTTGCGAGAGGAGAAAGCGAGAGGAAGCGGGAACAAGTAGAAGAAGCGACAAACGATACTCAAACTTCCGACTGGTATATACCTGAGTGACGAGGAGATGAAGATGTACCTAGACCAGATCCAAGTCCCTGGCAACGCAAATAGAATAGATCTTTCTGTCAGCCACTTCCTCAAGATCAACACAGACAATGAGGACACAGTCAAGATGCGAAGTTCTCTGGCCCTGGACACATACGACTACGTCCTGGCGGCGGTGAACAACCGTGAGGACGAGACGAGAGAAGGTGGAACCCACTGGTCTCTATTAGTGTACACCAGGGGAGAGTAACACATACTGCCATCTGGACAGCGTGGAGCCCCTGAAACCGCCCCCCACGCGCAGAGACTGGCAGTAGCGCTTAGCGGTGACCCTGACGTCAACGTGGTGGTACAGATTCAATGCCGTCAACAGAAAAGTGGAGTAGAGTGTGGTGCTTATGTGGTTCACTATATTGAACTTATATGTTCAATGATAGTGAGCAACATCAGCATCAAAGGTGATCGTTGTTTTAACAAAAGCTTTTCAGTAAACAAAATTTACAGCAAAATAAATTGGCTTAAAAATAAAAACAACAAATTAGTTAAAGTATCAAACCATACAACTCCGACCAAAGAAACAAGAAATAAGCTAATTAGTAAAGTAA
This sequence comes from Homalodisca vitripennis, assembly GCF_021130785.1. Lineage (NCBI taxonomy): Eukaryota > Metazoa > Arthropoda > Insecta > Hemiptera > Cicadellidae > Homalodisca > Homalodisca vitripennis. The sequence continues at coordinate 133,913,979 of NC_060211.1, read as the reverse complement.
CATTGCTATCTGACAGCCATGGTCGTAATCTACGTCACTTGCTACAGAATCAGTTAGGTGAAAATTTTGCAGTGTACAGTGTTGTGAAGTCAAGTGGCAAGAGTGAGCACATAGTCAGTGACTTAGATTACGAGGCGAAAACATTAAGCAACAACGATCGCGCCTTATCGTTCTGAGTGGTTCGAACAATGTTGAAGAGAAAAACTGAATTTAGTGCAAAAGACTATGTAAAAAGAATTGCTGAGAAAACAAAAAAATACTAATGTTATTGTCTGTACCGTACCTTTAATGGTATGATAAGCCCCACCTAAATGTCAAAATAAGAAAAATAAACATAGAACTAATAATTGAGGCATTGAAATACGACCACTTGAAAATCTTATCATTAGCCAAATACACCACCTAAAAAACTATAGCTCTCTTGGTCTACACCTAAATAATTGGGGTAAACATCAGCTATGTAGGGCAATGGTAGACAAAATAAATCAAAAAAGTTTAAACATATAAGCTATGACAATGAAAAGCGTTCTGCTACAGCAAATCTAAATATACCTAGATGTTTTGATATTTCACATAATAATATACAAACTTTAGTAAATGCTGAAAAACCTTAAAATATTACACTTAAATGTACAGTATATGAGAGATAAGATAGATTTGATAAATATATTTTTACACATGGAACAGCCTGACTTGGCGGTTTTTTAGTGAACATGGCTTGAAAACAGACGAGTTAAAGTCAATTAATTTTCAGAATTATAAAATTATTAGTCAGTTCTCAAGGTCGGAACACAAAAGTAGTGAGGTTCAGTTATCTTATGTAAAAATGGAATTAATGTAAATATGATTAATGTAAGTAGATTTTCTAAAGAAATGTCACTAGAATTGTCAGGGACTGAAATAATTTTAAATAATGGTGAAAAGATATTTTTGTTTGGTTATTTATAGGTCACCTCACTACTCAAATGTAAATATGTTTTTTCAAATTGTTTTACCAGTTGTTGTCGAATTATTTGTTAAGTAATAGAAAGCTATGTCTTGTTGTAGGAGATTTGAACTTGAACTGGCTTGTTAAAAGTCCTGAAACAAATAGACTAAAGACCTAATGCGGGAGTTTAATTTAAAAGCAATTTGTAAACTCACCAACACGAGAAACAGGCACCCTCTTCAACTTTAATTGATCATGTCTTATCGAATATTAACGCTGATATGTTGCAAGTCGACGTAATCGGTACAGGACTTTCCGATCACTTTGCTCAGTTGATTACAGTTTCACCTCCGAATTCCTCCGCCAAAATTACTCGTTCAGGCCAGAGCGCTTGCGCTACACCTAATACATGCCCGGAAAATCTGAGAATACTAAATTATCTACTAAATAAAGAGTCTTGGGAAACTGTGAAGGATCATAAAAATACCGGAGACAAATTTTAGTAGCTTTATAAATATATTTAATCACTATTTTTCGATAGCCTGTCCCATTAAAACAAAACCAAACGTTAAAGGAAAAGGAAAAAATTCCTGGATTACTAAGGGGATAATAATTTCTTCGAGAAAACTTAAAGAACTTGATTATAGGAAAAAAAAACTAACAAGACTAAACATTTTTTAGAATACTACCAAAATTATAGAAAAATATACGAAAGGTTATAAAGGTTGCTAAAGCGGCTTATTTGTGCGAACGTCTACGCTATACCGATAATTTATGTAAAGAAGCGTGGAAAATAATAGATCAAGACAGAAACAGAAACCTGTTTTGTTACCAGCAGACATGCCGAACCCGGAAATCTTAAACAACTATTTTGCTAATGTAATGTAGGTGGTTCGATGATAACGGAACCGACGGTACAGTCACAATATGAAAAAACTTGTCCTAGTACGCTCATGCTGACTCCTACAGACCCCAGAGAAATTTATAAAATAATAATGAAATTTAAAAACTCAAATGCTTCCGGATACGATGGTATATCACATAAACTAGTTCGCAAATGTGCAAATGCCTTATCTATACCCCTTTCGAATATTATAAACTCTCTTTGATGGAAGGTTTCTTTCCGCAGGAAATGAAACAAGCTATCGTACGGCCTATATACAAGGACGGAGATACGGGTCTCCCGGAAAACTATCGACCAACCAATTGCAAATGTTTCAACATTTTCTAAGATATTTGAGCATGTTTTTTTGCTAATAGACTGTTAGATTTTCTTTTCCATCATAACTTATTATGTAAAGAACAATATGGATTTGTTAGAGGGAAAAACACAGCTTGTGCGATGGCAGAATTTGCAACCCATGCGATCGACGCTTTAGATAAAAAATGTAAAGCTGTAGGGGTATTTCTTGATCTTCAAAAGGCATTCGACTGCCTAGATCATGAAGTGCTTTTTTGAAAGACTAAGTCGCCTAGGAGTGCGTGGAGTAGCCCTCAACTGGATTAAATCTTTTTTACTAAATAGAAAACAAAGTGTTTCAGGTTAAAAATGTAAATTCTAATAAATTGGAATTTAAATTTTGGTATTCCCCAAGGCTCCGTTTTGGGGCCGATATTATTTATCATGTATACAAACAGTTTAACAATAAATTTTCCAGAGTTACATATTACGATGTATGCGGATGATATCGCCTTAATCTTCCAAGCTAAATCATTAGAGCATATAGAGATAAACTGCTTTCTTACAACTAACAAAGTTATATCAATACTTTAAATCGAAATAATTTACATGTTAATCCCTCAAAAACCAAAAGTATTTCTTTTTCAAATTATTTTAGCTCAGAAATCGATCCACTGATCGTTATGAATGAATTCGAATTGCCTTTAGAATCAGATTGTAAGTACTTGGGATTAATTTTTGATAGTAAATTTACTTGGGAAAAAGCACATAGACATGCTATGCTCAAAATTATCATCACAATTGTTTTTTACTAAGCAGATATTCTCAATATCAAAATTAATTTTCTTTTACGACTAATCTACACCTCCCTGATCGAGTCAAGGCTGCGGTATGGTATAATACTGTGGGGCTCAGCGTCACGTAGGGAGTTTCTACGAGTATTTTATTTGCAAAAAAGAGCCGTCCGTATAATAGCCGGCGTACGTAGGAGAGCGTCATGTAAAACATTTTTCAGTCGTATAGAATTTTGACCCTCCCGTCTCTATACATTTACGAAATGCTTGTGCACTACAAATTCAAATACGGTTCCATCCAAATTGGTTCGGACGTCCACAATTACAATACAAGATCCAGCGCTCAACATAGGCAAGTTCCCCATCGACTTCAGCTTAGTGCCTCACTTCCCCAGAACATGGGGCCAAAATTATATAACAGGCTACCGCAAAATATTACAATGGAAAATAATCCTACAAAATTCAAAAAATTATTATATAACTATCTCATACAGAAAGCTTTTTACTCGGTTGGTGAGTTTTTTTCCGATAGTAATTTTAAAAGTGGCCATAGAAATTGTGAAAAGTTTGAGAAATATTGTTTTATTTAGATATGCAACTTAAACCATATTTTTCTGACGATGTGTAATACAATTATTGTAAAAATTGTCATACTACACAATAAAGAATATATATTGGGACTAATTATAAGCAAAAATATTAAATATTATTTGGTAGAACAATAGAAGCAACTTAGAGTTTTATACGGCAGATGATACAGTTGACAGGTAAACCTCTTAAGTGGGAACTGTTAGATAGCACATCAATTTTAACAGAAAAAGTTTTATATTTTTTTTTAAAAGGTTTCAACTATCACATACATTTCATAAGACGAATTTTTTTAGGTTTTGTGTAAAATCACTTATTTTACACGAAGGAATATAAATTGTTGGTAAAAAATTTTTTTACATTTATGATTTTTAACCTCTAACTTATTTGTGCTTTGTTTAATATTTGTTTTTGGCGATGGAAAGTTTGTATTTGTAATTTAATACTACTGATTGCTAATGTCCGTGGAGAACAAATGTCTGCCATCTCCACAACTGCTCATTTATTTCGTTTCCATTGGACGTAACAGTTCACTGTTGCCCCAAATGGTACCTTTTATGGCATAAGACAATAGAAAAGCGATATTTCATAATTTAAAACCATGAAATACTTGATGACATCAGTTTTTCGTTACAAATTATATACCTTTAAAATCAAAGATTGTTTAGGTTGTCCATAGTGGAACTTTGGGTTGGAGTTAATACGTCTTCATCTTCTGGTGGAGACTTCTAAACAAGGTTAGGTAAAGAAAATTGAAAGATGTAATCATTTTTAAATAGTTTAAATTATACAATAATTGTATTTTGTTTATAAAGTTATTAATGTTTTGTAAAACTGGTAGAACTGCAGTTTTCCAGACGATATTTGCAAGAGTCGTCGATGAATATTGTACATAAAGCGGTATATACGGACTATTACAACATGGAGTTAGGACTTTTGGCTTCAAATCACGCTCTAAAACCGGTTCAGGACTCTTTGGCTATCTTATTTTGAGTTTTCTCTATAATGTCATGTAAAGTTGCATATTCGTATTGTAGCCATTCTGTTCCCTAAAAAGACGAGTAAAAAAATAGTATTTTCATATATTTCTGACGTTTGTTCCCAATTTAGCTTTAATCTGCCAATTCTCTTGGGCTAGTAGATTTTTACAAGAATATTATAAAACAGAACATGGGAGAGAGACGGTCCAGTGCAAGGTCGATGCCTTTAGACAGCACGCAACTAGCTCTCACATTTATACATAATTTTTTTTATGTTCGCTATTTAAATGACATTGGTTTAAAAGATTCTCGTGCTAAGTCTTTAGACGGTGTCACATATTCCTATGACCTAATTCGGAATAAAAAACGTGGCCTTGTTTAATGATCTTCTCTTCCTCTTCCTTGCCGATCTTCTTTTTTTTCACATGAAGTCAACCACAAACATCTGACTTCGCGTAATTATTGCACATAACTTGCTGTATCATAGCACAAAATAGAGTTTATAGAATACAGCGGAAACAACAATCGTCATAACTTTCCCGACTAAAAAACGGTATCCGGTATTCCACGAGGTGAAATTTACATCGTGTTGCCACCGCGTTGCGCGCCGAGCCCGGGTCTGTAAGCGCCCGGGAAATCATTGTCCCCACACCTCCCGACCGTATATCTTTATCCAATTTCGTGAAATATCAAAAGTTCCCTTTCCCTCGTATGTTTCCCATCACACTGCAATGGACGGGTCCGTGTATAAACGCTACAAAACACGTTTACATTCGAATTTGCCTTCAACGAAGTGAACTGACGTGTGCTACGCTCTCGAAAAAAAACTAAATATTCTTTTTGTTTACATGTTCAGATTAAATAAATTGTAAACCTTGAAGCATTAAATGAGAAATATATTTTAAATGTTACCTAAACACTTTTATAATGTATTAAATATATTGAATAAACTGGTTTATGTATGTCATTAGTACGCAGTTGTGTAAAACTAGTTACAGTTATGGTAAACGTGAAAAGAAAACAGCTCATTTACCTCGGTCTATTACAGGATAAATTAGAGTTAAAAATGTACTCATTATTGTATATGAAAATTAAATACCATTGGAGCAATATTATTTTATTTAGGAAATGTTGCCTACAAAGATGAAGTTTACTGACTTCAATATCTTAAGAACCTTAAATATCGGATGTCATCCGAATCTATCCTAATAGCCACTGGAACACAAAATGAAATGGTGTAGGTCTGCACAACGGGTCCAAATGCCCAACTTGGTATATAAATGACTAATTTTATGAATGATAGTAATTTAATGTAACGAGTTTTAATTTTACAACCTTTAACAGACCTCTTATGAATATAAATTTTTATAAGGAGTGCTACCAAAATTGCAATTCATCTGTCTAACAGTGTTTTCCCAATCAGCTGTTTAATATTGAGTTAGATATGAATGGACTGTTTAGCCCCGAGTCTGCTGTACAATTATTAAATCACGCCATAAAGCTGTTAGACCAACTCATCCTCAAACGTTTACGAAGTTGTCGACCACGCAAATAGAACCAAGCACAAGAATAGATGTACGTCATGGATACGCAGAATTTAGAAAATTATAAAATTGTTCTATACCAAATTAGGAGCCGACATCCAATTTGCACCTCTAAGCACTAAGCCTGTTTTCTTGAAATCTATAGAGGAAATTCTTCTAAGAAGAATTTATTGTCAAACACGTTAATTAGGTAGAGACTAAACGGGATTGTACAGAAACTATAATTCTGCCTCAAATTGTATTTTTCTTAATCTTTTACACATTTAACGTTGACCGTAAACTCATAAATAATACTTATATCATCGTCATACAATTAGATAAAAAGACAGCAATTCACCACTTTCAGGGTACCTATGTATATGTTTAGCTGGCGCTGATCTGTCATTTATATACGTGTCTACCGGTTGGTATTAAGTGTACTGAGCTAAGAAAACATTATCGTTAAGACTAGGCTGATGACCGATGGATTCTTTCTTTGCGGAAATGTCTATCGATATAAAGAGAACCCAAGTTGTATACTTATTCATTACTAATTGGTTCGCGGATAGACTGAGCATATTACTTACTAGATATTACTCTGAGCAGGCAATATCGCCTTTTTAGATAAGTCTTAATGTTTTATAATCACTAAATTCCGGGTATTTTTAATGAATTTGCTATAACTTGAATGTGTCATTCTTCATCTGGCCGGGAAAATGAGTAAATATTTTCACCGTACCTCAATTTTCTGTTATCTGGTGCATATTAAATCCTTCAGAATGTTTATAACTTAGTCATATGTACATGGATTATAAAACAGTCTATAAAAATAAATATATGTACGCAATCTGTTACAAAACTATTTTATTAATGGTTTTAGATCACTTGAGAGGCGACAGTAATGCTCTGCACTCCTCTTTTGTACTTTTCTCTTTCCCTATTGAGAATATGTTGAGTAATATAGAAATATACATTGTATAACAATAACAATTTCTGATAAATCGTGATACAATGCGTGCTCCAGTAGGCATTTAATGCACGTCCTAAATAAAACATCGGAAACAACCCTTTAAGTTAAGAAAATTTTAATTTCATTAACAAAGTGGCAGAAATTCGAAGAAGAATTAAGGGCCATCGTTTAATAAAGTTACAGAAATAACTATAGTAGCTAAAGCAAAATGACCTTTTTACAGTGTGTCTATGAAATGTGCCTCAAAGAAATAACATATCTCTTTCTTTGTAACAGAAATTAGTTTTCTTAAGAAAGAAATTATCAAAAAATGCGTTTTCGCAAATGTATGACTCGTGTAAATAAAAAAAAATTCACATTTGTACTTTTATTTTTATTTAGGCCTGATTGATTTACCAAGTTGCTAAAATTTCCGGTTGGAATGTCTGAAGTTCTTCAAAATAATTAACAGCTTTTTGTGTTCAGAACTGTTATCTCAATGGATTATGAATTGGAATCAAAAGAAATATATATATTCTACAGCACAAAATCAATTGCACCATCTAAAATTTACACGTAATGAAATATTGTCGATAGTTCAGGTATTTCCTATCGGTAAAATCATATTCCAAACCTAGCTTTATAAGTCGGCAGTAAATCAGACAAACAATAGTAATGTTAGAGACGTAAATAGCAGTATCGATGAAACAGAAGCTCTGTAAGCGCTGGAATTCTTTTAAATATATAAATCATAACATATAAAGAACGCGGAAAATACTGCGTATAAGCATTTAGGAGATTACCTGTTCTCCGAATACTAAGCCTCTATTAAAAGATGATAATACTTAAAACCTACAATGAATAGCTAATCAAGATTACCACGTTTGTTGTTTTAAACATACGTTTATTGGAATATTCTACTTCTAATGTTTGCACTATACAATCCTGCACACTGTGTTCATAATTCAAATAATAACACCTCAATGAGTTAATTCATATTATTCGCAAGGTATTGAAATTTGATAAGAGAGGTTATACAGTATTTAGAACCTGACATCTGAGTTTAAACAAAATTAAACCCCTGCACGCCATCTGAGTATTTATCGATGTAATCTAAACCACTGCTTCATGCAGGAATAAGCCAATCGTTCAAATGCTTCTCGTTTTTAAAACTGAAATTATTTATATAAATATGGCATATATCTTTGCAAGCCCGTGTCAGTAGCAGATAAAAGTAACTTAACATGTAAATATATTTTAACTGCCTACTAATTTCAGAGGAAATAGCTAAGGATGTAACTGAACTGTCTTTATCTCGATGACGTAAACGGAATTGTTATTATTTTCAAGCAATATCGGTGCACTATATTTGCTCTATTCAAACGTTCTCATGTTCTCTGAACTCCCATAACAATTCGCAAAACATATTGACACTGAACAAACTAAAACTGAAATCAATAACAGTAACTGTTTATTACAACTATCCCCCTTCACTCCTACCAATTGTAGTGGTTGTGTTAGAACTAGTTTCCTGCTATATTTATTTTTAGGTTGTAGTATCATTGTATTCTAGTGGTAATGATTAAAGAAATAATCCGAAAATTTTGACATGAGGGAGGTTACAATAGGCAGATTTTAAGAATCGAAATCTATCCACTTCTTAGTTTAATTGATACAAAATATTGCATCATAATTGCATGACTGTTTGGCATACCACGTGTCGTTGTTATATTTGATACTGGTGTACTCATTGCGATTTATTGAATAGTTTATATTTTGCATACTTAAATTTCTGATGTAATGTGTTCACCTGAAGAACAGAAAAGATTTCAGGTCCTTCAAACGACGTTTATTTTATTGAAAAAATTGATTATTGCAAATATCCATAACTGTTACATCTCGCGAAATTTTCAATTGTCAATACTAGATTTAAACACCTTTATTCTCGTAATAATTTGGTTATTTTAAGGGACTAAACATTCTCAAAAACTTTAAAATATTGGAAGAGTAAAAATTTTAAACTTGATCTTTTTGTAAGAAATACAGTGAAAGATTAATAAAAATTCATCACATGTGTGACCTTTTCATATTAAAACCACTCGTATGTAATTCTAAAATACAAAAGTAATCTCTGTAATAGCAGATTAAATCGAAGCCATGAGGGGATCTACATTATACAGTATAATATGTTAGATTATGTCTAACTTCAGCCCGTGTCGATAGCCTCGAGGGAAATTAAAGCGCGACAGTTGTCATACTGCTTTTCGCGGCAATCCAGGCAAAACACCACGGTGGTAGTGTCAGAATAATAAACATAAACTGTAAATCACGGAGATTTATTAAATAATTTCATGGCTAGACACCGCAATTATGGATATTAAATATGCAAATCTAAATAGTATAATAAATTAATTAATAAAATAGTATATGAATTAACATAACATTTTCCGGAAATGTACTCTCATCGGAAAATGGTAGAGTGCATTTCAGGTTTGTTTAAGAAAGAAGTAGATATATTTTCTTGATTGTACATAGCTTTTCCAGTAAAATAATTTAAAATTCAAAATATACAGTCCTAAAAATGTGCTATACTCAGTCTAGCGGCCTATATGTGCGTAATTTAAAAATACAAAAGATTAAATTTATGATATTCTGATTTTGTTTTAAAATTTTGGAGAGTAAGTTTCCCAATATTTTCACTACAAAGTTAAAATAATTCATTCAAAGTAATTATAATGAGTCATAAATGTACAAATATCGTTACAACAATTTAAAATTGAATTAAAACATTACTGAAAATGTTTAAATCTACGTTTAATCTAATATTTAAATTATACGTGATTGAATTTCATAAATGTGCCTTGAAACGAGATCCTACCAAATAAGGTATTAAATATTTATAACATATATTTATAACTATTTTTTAAAACGGTTTATATTCTGTAATTTCCGTGAATTTTTGGATATCAGTATTTTTTTTTTAGTCAGTAATTTCTAAACTAAACTTTTAGATGTGCATTAACAATAGCCTATAACCATAAAATAACTGAGAGACTAAAATCACATATTATAAATGAAGGATTTTGTATTGTATATTTCACAATATAATCCAGACAGATACTCAACAAAACATTTTTGTTATGAACGTGTTATTTAAGACAATGAAAACTACTCTAATAAATTAACTGGAAGGTAGGGTTGGCAAAAAACGACGCCTTCTTATTGATAAATTTCCATCCGGCAATACAACCGGCAATAATCAACCAAGATTTTTGTAAAACTTTTGCTGATTATTTTCACAAATTTTTGAAGGAGTAGTGCAAAATTTAGAAGAGAAATTCTGATAGGAACCCGCTTGTGAACGAATGTGATTAAAGACTAATTTTTATTTACAGACTGTCACTGAAGAAGACATTATGCGACGCGTTGTAGGATTGCGCGCTGGGTCTGCTCAGCGCTGCATGACAGCGTTTTGGCCACACTTAAAAAAAAAAACATTAAATTTATTTGTAAACTACTTTTACATGTTAATGTAAACGTGAGCATTAGTGAAAGAATTTTTTCAGGTGCCCTTTAGTTAGCCAATGTGTTCCTTTGTTCATATCATCCAATATAAAATAAATAACAACTTCTGCCCGATCTCTTTTCTAAGCATCTTTTTCTAAAATTATAGAAGTGATTGTAAAAGAAGGGCTGATAGCATAAAACTAGATTTTGTCCGATTTTTCATTATAGATTTTTTTATAGGCAAGATAAACTATTTTTTTATAACTAATTTTATGTTAGTAAATACATTTCCAACGTTATATCGAAGGACAAGCGCGTTCTTCTTGCTTTAAAATAGGCTTTTGATTCCATAGATAGGAGCATTCATTTGAATGAAATGCGAGTGGAATTTGTGGAACGTCATTTTTTGGCTCAAGACTTACTTCTCCAAAAGATTCCAAATAGTTACGACCAACGGAATAAATAGTCAATCGTTACTGATGGAATATAGAGTAATCCAAGGCAGTACTATTGGACCTCTTATATATAATAGTGACATTAGTAAACTAAGTTTAAATTGAAAATTGTTTCTTTTCGAGGATGACATACTAAATTTTCTAAGAGGGACATCATCGAATGACCCTAAATAAAAGCTCAAAACATTTTAAAATAAAAAATGGTTTTAATCAGAATTATCTTCCTCTTAATATATCTAAAGCGAAATTTATGCCAATTTCATATAGTGAATAAGTGACAACATGCTTCAAGAGTTATTAATCCATAGTTGTAATAATAACCAATTTGTGTTGTAACTGTGAGTCGTTAGAGAAAGTTAATTACCGCTAGTATTTAAGCGTATTTTTTTATTTCCGAATGAAATGGTCCGACTCTGTTCTTTTTGTTAATGTTAAAATAAGAAAATATATTTATGCGTTTAGGAAAGAGTAAAATGTTCAATAGATAAGAGGAAAAGGATATTAATTTGGTTTATTTCCCTTATGTAAAATCAATTTCTTTATTTTGGAGTTATTGAATAGGGTGGTTCGTATATGCCCATCCTTCAACCACATTTTATAACACATTACTAAAAGCAGATTCCAAAAAATCAAAACGTTACCATACTGACTTTTTCCCCATGAAATACCTACCCTAAATATTCATCAGCTTTTTTGAGGCTTAACAAATAGTTTTCACACAACTGGTTTACATACGAAGAAAGTTTAAAACTCCGTAAACAAATTATGCACTTCTAATATTTTTATGCATGATTCACAAAACAATATTTAAAAAGAAATATAAGTTTGTCGAGTCGAGTACAAACAACAAAGAATTTAATTATTATTACAGTTGTCATTGGAAGTTTAAAAAGCGTGTATGTGTACAGTCATCAAGCCATCTCACCTTATAATACTTTCTCCTTATAACATAATTCTTAGATACTAAAGTTGTAGCGTACTTTATTCTGGAACACCCTTTCTAACCATTCACTCTCCCGATTCTCAACACTGTCTCACTACCCAAAAGTCTCCCGATATTCAGACAGCACCCAAGTTAGTTAATTAAACTCGTTAACAATTCTCTTGAGACTGTGGGATCAGTTTCCTCACTCACTTCGATCAGAACTTGTGCAATTAATTAATGCTGTTTCAAATTTGCATGCTTAACTTTTAAACAAATTTAAATAAAAATATGAACCAATTTTTTTAATACATTGTATTTATAAAAGAAGTTGTTAATTATATGAAGTAATTTTTTTCTTTAAAGTAATCTAAAACAGATGTAAAAGGGTTTCTCAATTTTTTTATGTGAAGAAAATGGAAATAAATGTTAATTGTTTTATGTTTAGAAAATTGTTTTTAAATCAGAACCTCAAAATTACATTTCCAATAACACTTTTGAGACAGAAACGTCTAATTTATCAAATCAGTTATGATTTCCTTGATCTGTAAATTAGTAAAAGCTTTGGAATCGGGGGTCTTATCTTTTGAAGAACAGGGACAACCGGTTTTGATGCGAGGCTAATATCTTACTGAAATATTTTCCACAACACCAAATATTATTAAGAACGAAAAAAAGGCTAATCAATTTTTGGAAAAATGATAAATTCAGAAACTGTCAATCAGACAAAGGAGCGCAACTGTTACACTAAATGAAATAATGTAGAAGAATAAAACCCAACACTTTAAAGGCTGGTAAATATAATATACTGAACAATAATCCAGCACTAAGACGATTAAGAATGCAGAGAAACCAATCCTTTTCATAAACGTACGGAACTTTTCTCAGATCTAAGTTAACTCTACATCATTCGAAAAATCTTACACATTTATAACCCCTAAAACATTCAAAACCTGGATTCCGCCTAGTTCAAAATGCAGTTCCTGTGACATGCCGTGAAGGAAAGTACTTAAACCCTTATTGGGAATTGTAACATCACGTTGGGTCTCATCCAACGTGTTACTATAGAACAGATCCGCAATCCTGTAATCCGTTCAAATCGTTCATCATTTTAAATCAGTTGTTGTGAATGTAAAATATAATGTTGCAAATGTTAAATATGAATTACAAGTCTGTTGATGTTCAATTGTTGCATAATGAGATACTGCACCACGAGATGCTGATAAATAGGGCAATAATGTTACTTTACATGATAATACTGCCAGTCCCGAGCTTTAGTCGTGGCTTCAAAGTTTCCACTTGGTCTTCGAGAATTATGTTACCTTTTGGCTTAAACTTGGGATTGTTATAAAGTTTTCCTAGTTAAGGTAACTCATCCAGTTAGAGATTTATTTCTTCATTTTAAATTACTGTTGTGTCACAGACGATTTAGTGTGATTTATGAATTATGATGAAAACTTACTACAAGTGGGGTTTTAAAAATATCGTGATACAAAATACAAAGGAATAGTAAGGACAATCTTTTAAATAACTTACAGTTATTAACCTTGTCATTAGTCGATCAATTGTATTCGTATTATACTGAACTACGGTTACAAAAATGCTAAATACTAGTATATAAATAGCCTTATAGTTGAATCTATACTCTTGGCATTGTTGAATAAAAAATACAAAAATACAGCTAGTGTGACTAAACCAAATATTTCTCGACCTATGTTTATATGACAATTTTTTGTTTTAAATGAAGACTACTATCACCCACAGAAGTTTGTGACACCCTTTTGTAGACACGTATTTTGAACGTATGAACGTATGAATCATGCTTGAACGTATTTTGTGACATGTATTTACATTACATTTTTATACATGTCAATAACGCCAAAAAAATGTCCATTGTAAAATTGTGTTATAGAAATTATTTCTATATCGTAAAAAGTTGTATAGAAAAAGGATCGAATACATTTTTACTAATCTCCGAGCAATTATTCAACAGGTTAGGTATGCAATTTTCCAAAATACACCTCTGATTTTATCGCGTTTTATTATTCAACTTAGTTGATAATGAATATACGAGTATATTAAATCTCTTAACGCCAATCCCAAGTTTTTGTATGTTATGATTATAATTAAATTTTGAATTATTCATTAATCTCAAGTATTTGTAGAGGGCTAACGTATTTATATGAATATGTACTTCTGTATAGACAATATCGTGTTGGATGATGGTGCTTATCAGTCCATTGGATTTGGCTGAGGACTACTGAAACCTAACACTCAGGAATAACTATCTAGAGATTATATTAAGCTATTTATATGAAATCATGCTTGAACATAATCTACATAATCAAGGTAGAGTTCAATTATAGTATATGTTATTTCATGGGATGTCCCCAGAACAGCATCCCGTGAAGGATATGGCCATGGCCTCAAACAGAAGAGCCCAAAAAAGTAGCGGTCTCCTAGGCATGATTACTTACCCCCTGCATCCTTTTTTTCTTACTATGCAGTATAACTATATACTTTATTCTGGTCTACAACTATACAAATAAGTTATTCAGAATATATCTATAATATTGAATAGTTACATAAAATAAGGAATTTAGTTTAAGTAATCAATTACGTTTTGTTCCTGTAAGTATAGATGAAATAAAAAATAATGAATATAGTTTATTTTACGTTTTTGAGTTTTTTCTACAGCTAGAAATACCGAAAATTTTTATTAATTATAACTATTTAAACAGTATATGACACAGTTAGTATTATTCACCTTCGATATAATCAAAGTAAATAAATTAACAGTCAAAAACATGTTTGGTACGATAGAATAGACATTTCTATCATTAATAAGCAATTCAAAATATAACAAAAATCATACTAACTTCAGTTATGCAGTATTGTACAAGCGATGACTTCAACGATTTTATATTCAAAATTATATTAATTTACCAGATACAGATATTCAAATATTGACGTTATACTCTTTACATAAGTGTAATGACACATCGAAGTACAGTGGGACTCCATTTACCATATAAAAGGAATTACGAACACTGAAATTTTATAAAAACTGTTCTGGATCTGTACACGACATCTGTCAACAAATTTATGGGGTTAACAAAAGATTATAAGAGTCGCCTATTATACAAATATTTAGATAATATGTATAAAGTGTGTCTCAGCCCACCTAATCAGTAAATGTTCACATTATACTTTTTAAATGTAATACTTAAAAACCCAGTAATATTAAGACAAATAGTCGTAAAAAATTAAAAAAGAACAACTTTTCTTTGAAATATAAATGTATTTAAAACAACTGAAGAAGCACATATAGAACACTTTTAAAATAATAATTGCTGAAGCTATAACAAAAATTTAATAAATAAATTCCGAAGATATAGTAAGGCGAGTTCAGTTTAGATAACAAGAAATATCCCAAGTTTCGTGCCTAGCCCCTTGAGGAAAATGTTCCTATTTGCATTGCAATGCTTGGATCTCTCCAAACAAACACGGCCTTACAACACAAGGGATTCTCAAGCAGAGATAATTTCAGTGTTTACTGACTGCTTAAACAAGCTCAAGTAAATTATTTCCAAGCAAAGAGTATGCAGATCGAACAAACCCTTAGTCTCTACTTTATTTTCAGATACTTAAATTGTATTAACTCGTGTTTTTTTCGCTCCCTTTAATGGAATTATTTCCACAACACTTACAGAAAATGATCTTCGAAACATACAAAACATTCTTTTGAAAATGAGCTTTTGATAGATTGTGCTAAACTGAGAAAAAGTTGGGAAAAATTATAATAGTAAAGAATTAATGTCAAAAAAGAAATTTTGATTTTTGTTGAATAAAAATGTACTTATAGTGTTTTGAGAAGAACCACAAACTTCAAAACAAATAGTGTACGCATGTAAATCTTGTTTTCAATTAAAAACCGATATTACCAATAGAAAAATTCTTATAGTTAAGTTTTGACTATATTGTTTTCTAAGCATAGTGGTTCTACAACATAAAGTGGATCATAGAGGTCGTTTATACATATGTAATCAAAAACGATCAACACAAACGCCCAAATTGAGGTTAGTAACTAGGACCATTTAACAAAACCCGATAGTAATGTGATATCCTGGTAAATGTAAAACCTATGTCAGGCCGTTGGATCGTTCTCTAAAACGTATTCCAGAGAGATTGTATATATTCTGTGGATGACACTGATGCACATCAACGTACAGGATAACTACTAACACTGTGCACACCACACATGATTATTTATTTTCGAAGTGAGTAGCGTTGACGATTAATAGAAAGCTTTAAATTAAAGTGTATATCAAGTATCGTAGTTATTTATAAGCCCTCATAAGAAAATTGGGAGACAAAATAATGAAAATAGGACTAGCATTTAGTAAACTAGCCCAAATGTTAATGTATGAGTCTTAATAGGCTATGTTAAGGGAAGTTTTAAAACAATTCAAGACACAAACTCATTATAAAGGGGCTTTACCTCTTGCCTTCCAAATGGCATGAAAGATTTAGATATCGTCTTTTTATAGACCCTATTTTGAAGAACACAATTGATTATTATGCTATGTTATTATGTCTACACAGGAAAGAATTTCCTTTATTTTAGAAGTAGAATAGGAGTAAAAAAGACTTTTTGAATCCTATCAGGTCTGAGTGAACCAAACAATGTACTTTGATAATCAAATGCAACACGCTTGTGGCTGTTTTATAAATACATGGAAGCTGTTCTGTTAACGGAACGTATATATGAAGTCCGTTAATTGAATTTTAGAAATAATTTCACTAATATGTTACAATTTAAAATCAAATAAATGTTACCAATGGAATAAAGTTTTGTTGTCCACAAAAAATGCCACTTGGCTTAGTAACGGATGTCATAAATTTCTTTCAGAGTGACTTGTTTCGTATTCATTGGCTATTCAAATGGCTATTTTTGGTTGTGAACATACTCAGCCTTCTCTTCATTCGATTGTAAGCTCTAAATAAAACAGGTTTTTAACAGCAATTGAATTTACTAATCCAAATGCGTAACCGTCATTTGGGTTCGCAGCAAGTAAAGAACGAGTTGTCATCTGACAGGCAAAGTTAACTCTTGTTGCAAACATTAAAAGACAACAGACATTTTGTGAGCGACAGAAAATCTGTTCAGTTTAAGACTACTAGATATTATAAGACTAACTATACATAAATTATTTCACACCAGTAGTTTTCTTATATTCAATAAATGCATACCATTTTATTTATATCTAACATTATTTTTAATATAAATAGGTAAACATGTATATAGTATTTAAATACTTTGTATTCACAATTATACATCGCTAAATGACATAAAAGAGTTTTTCCATCCTGTCTTTTAGAAACAAGATTTATATCACGTTTACGAAGTAATTTTGTATTAACATAAAAACATTTCCTAGGATTAGATTCAAGAAAACCTCTAATGTACTTAAACCTATAAGGAAATTATTTTTGTGTTTATGTTACTTAACCATTCATTAAAATTTTTTTCTTAGTTTACCATATTTACATTTTCATAATATGTAATTAAAGTTTTATAATTTGAAACTTTCTTGACGATTCAGAAGAACTATAATTTCAACAAAGAAGGAAAAAGCTAAATAATTTAGACCAGTTGATAAAAAAAATGTAATACCTCGGTTATAGTAATTTACCATTTTCTTACCCATTTTTACCTATTTTTGATGATGTAAAAATTGTATTTATTACCACGTAAAGCAATATTAAATTTTGCCAATCAGATTTTTATAACACTGCTGAACAATATCTTATCTATTATTTTAGAGAGATAAGATAAATGCAAACCAATTTATTCTAAATATTAAAATTTAATCTCATAGTAATAAACTATAATTTATTATACATCTGTTATTTTACTAATTACTGTGGAGTATTAAATAATCCGTACGTTTATTATTTATATAAATTATTTTAGGATAATGTGTTAAGAATTAAAACATAATAAAGTAATCAGATGTATGATTTTTTATGAATAAGACTCACGGGAGGAATATTGACGGTACGGATTGTAAATAAAATAGTTCATTATTGCTGATCAAAACCTGGTTTAATGGTAAATCTCAGTTATTTTTCAAGAAGTAATATTTTTTTAATTTTATTAATAAAACTAGTAAGTTCGGGTTCTCCTTGTTTCAGCAGGTCAAACGATGAATTGGAATCTGTTTTAACAACATTCAACTATATTCAAATGACGCAGAATCGAACAAGCTATTCATTGGTGTCATTAGCAAAGAACGAATAAATGTTTGACTGAATCAATTCAAACTCGAGTATTCTTTTTTTATGCATTGATAATTAAATATGTATATACTACACTTAGATATGTCTATTTAAGAGGCAGTTTATACAGCAAGATAAAAACTTGGATACAACTCTGAGCTAAATGCAATATATTTTGAGGAACTTTAAATTTAAAGAGGGAAGGATCCATATTATTACATTTTTAATTATCCTACTTCATAATTTTGAGAGTAGCCACATATTGCTCATACATTTAAAACAATTCACTCACATGTACTCCTGTAGGTATTTTAAATATTTAGAACATATAATCCATAAGTATATATGAGTATACCTCACACACAAATATGTACCAAAATAACAGGAAAACTGCGTTTACGCCTTTATTCCTTTTCAGAGGAGAATTTACTGAGAATTATTTTCAACAAAACAGAATAGCTCTTGGCAGGTCCTTATCTGTTTTCAGAGAATCTTTTACTTGTAAACGTATTTATAAAGAGCAAACAATGTACAATTGTGTTATAATATCAAGAATTCTTTGACCTAATAAGTAAAAGAATTTCACATTAGTATGAAAACTCAATATGAAGCACATCAATACTCACATTTACACTTTATTTATTGCATTTCTATAACAATTTACGAGATCCATTCACTGTGAGTTTCTGAGACACAGACAATAGAAACCTTTGCTATTACAAGCGAATGTGTTTCTCCTACTAAACAGCTTTTTAAATCCAGCACATTGTTGTTGTTGAAAACAAAACTTATCCGCTTATAATGTTTTGGCATGCCCAGGTATCATACATGAACCGATTTACGTAAAATATCGTTCTTCGGACAAACGATGTATTTTCAAGCCATTTCCATGTAGATATTCCATAGATATATTTTAAACATTAACATTATAAATGTACAACGTTATTGCATTTTCCAGCGATACTACTTAATAAATTAAACTTTAAACTTGTAGCTCTAGTGTCTAAAGTCTTTAATTACATCTTACTTTACATTTGAATCTTATATAAGAAAATAGAATGTGTTAATTTCTATAATTAAAGTTGTCTCGTACTGTTTAGTCATGAGGGAAATTAAACCCTGACGTTATTTGATGTTACTTCCTTTGAGACATTTCTCACATTCACGTCCGTGACACCAGTTGCCTAAGAGATTACAAATACCGTCTAATTTATGAATAGAAAATTATATTATTATAATATAGAGCTACTGTATTACATCATTATTGTATATACAATTATTATAGTATAATAACTGCAAAAATATAAACTAAACTATTTTTGAAATTAAACTTTTTCTGTAAAATTGGAAAGAGTTTTGCTAAATATACTGATATTGCGTAATCACATTTAAAGATTATAATTTGTGGTGCCTCTCTTTATATAAATGTAGTCTTATATTTCAAGATATCTCGAAGTATACTATATGGTGTCAAAACTAACTTGGCTTTACCTGGATTCTTAAGCTTGGAGCATGTTTTTAATATTGTGTAATATGAGATTAAGGAATTAAACCTGTTGAAGGAAGCGAGAGATGGACGCCACAATGGTCATCACCTACTTCATCTGTTCAGTTCCAAACAAGTCTGTGGGAGGGGGGGAGATAAGGACTAGTCATTTCTTTCTTATCATATCGATCTTGAGTTATTGCACACTTGACAGTGAAAAAACACTATGAAGCATGAGATAACAGTTTGAAACTAAAACTTTATCTTCCTTCATTGTATTCGTTTGTGTTCACAATACCAGAGTACTAGAAAGGGTGTTCACCATTTTTCTCACAGTAAAAATATAAATTTTTGTTATTAAAAATTTTTGAATATATATATGTGTGTGTGTGTGTGTGTGTGTGTGTGTGTGTGTGTGTGTGTGTGTGTGTGTGTGTGTGTGTGTGTGTGTGTGTGTGTGTGTGTGTGTTTAAACTATTTAATGTGCTGTAAATGAGTGGAAATAAAACTCTGTTTAAGGTTAAAAAACACGAATTTCGATAAAAATCAAAAATTGATAGAAACAAGTTCTGTGGAACCTATAAAACATCCTTTGATTCTGTTTTATATAAACCAGACAATCAATATGATTTTATTGCCTTCCAACATTGATACATTTGACGTATGGTGAAAAGGTTTAGTTCAATGTAAATATTGAGTTTTGCTCCAGTTCACCTTCCTGTTAAAGCACCATCTCGAGCCTGAAGTTGTCACAGACTTGACTCTTGGAATCCGAAGTCATGTTCGTCTGAAGAGATCAAAAACTAGTCGGTGACGAAGAAGTTCATAATGAAATTTACATTATTTCTACATCAGAGACACCTAGAATTATCTATCTTAATATCTGATATTATGTGCACAACTGAGTACACTACGATGTGACACGATCTCTATGCACGGTGGATGAGCCGGGTTGTCTTCACATGACTTAGATATGGTGGGAACGACCGATTTTAGTATGAGTGTTGAGTTCCCTCTAGTTCACCTCCTTTTAGTTAACTTTATTAGTCATTATTTTAGAACCCATAGAAAAGACTTTATACATAAATACAGTCCTTGAAGAATTTACCCAAAAGATTTAAGGCAATACTTGCTATTCAAAGCAAATCATACATTTGGATACGTAATGGCTAATACAAATGACAATTTTTAGACAAAAGTGTACAACTGTATAAAAATAAAACAGATTAGCCAGGTTATACCTAATTGCACCACTTCCCTGATTGGTTGAACGCTTGATGCTTATGTAACGTTGCATCTATTAAAGTTATACTTTAACTCGGGCCAAAAAATAAATATTTTTGCAAAAACTGTAAAAATTAATTAGTTTTGTTGTACTTTTTTGCTTCCCGTTTGGTACTTGAGAAAGATAAAAAATTTGGTCGTATTAATTTTTTACATTAAGATTTTTCTGTGGCGTTGACAGAAAAAGCTGTGGTTGTTTAACAATAAAACCAGGCTTCAGTGCTCTGTGCACACTCACAGCTGTGGAGTCTCAGACAGCGTTCAGAATACTCGATACTCGATATATCGGTATATCCGATACATTATCGACGAGCATGAAACACGTCTCGTAAGAAACCGTTTGTCATCTTTATACATAAGACAGGATTTATTGGAGCACACAGTGCCTTGAATGTATTTCACATTACAGTGTGTCTGCGTATAAAATAGGAAAATTGATTTTAAATTCAAATATTTCAGTTGCAAGGTCTATGTTATAAGCTTGAATCAGTTTTATGTATTACTTTTTTAGTGTTTACTCATTTTCACGTAATTAAAAAGAGTAAGGTTGCCAAGGTGATGTCAATACATATAACTTTTTGTGTGTAGAAATTGTAATTACTTATTATTTAATACCATTATAAAACTTGTGTATAATAATTAAATCTCATTAAAAACATCTTATGGTATAAAGTTTAATTGTTATTCAACTTAAAACTAGTGTATTTTATCATTATTTAAATTCTAACATTATTTTATACTATTAGCCCATTTAATTATTTTGAGTAATTATTACCTTATAAAAATAGATCATTGATGATCATTGATAACTATTCTCAGTATAACTACAGAAAAGATAATGAAATATTTGTATTTCTTCAAATTAAAATGTATTGCATCAAGAATCTCCTTTTGTATATGCTAGTAGTCATAGATTTCATATACAGGGTGTTTGAAAAGTATGGGTACGGCTTAATATTTAAAAAACCATAGGAGATAACATCTATAAACTTTGCACAGTGTCATATGGCTATGTAAACTATTTTTTCTTGCTATTACCATGACATGCCAACCATGGGGGGACGGCCCACAGAGGAAAACATGGAAATCTTAAATTGAAGCATGGGTATTTATTGTATTATAAATTTATGACATAATTTGCTATTTAAAAAAAGTCAGTGAAAACACATTGGTTAGTAGAGTGAAACGCCGCCAACCGCATCAGAATACGACGATCCAGTCAGAAATGGCAGCGCATAATGTACTTCACAATGTGTACCTAAAACAACCCGCCATTTCTGATTGGATAAACCTTTTGAGATGCGGTTTGCGGCATTCAACTCTACTAAGTGAGCTCTTTCAAATGAGGTATCACTCGACCCATGCTTCAATTTAAGATTTCCATGTTTTCCTCTGTGGGCCGTCCCCCCATGGTTGGCATGTCATGGTAATAGCAAGAAAAAATAGTTTACATAGCCGTATGACACTGTGCAAAGTTTATAGATGTTATCTCCTATGGTTTTTTAAATATTAAGCCGTACCCATACTTTTCAAACACCCTGTATTTGTAATGGTTGTACATCATTATTAAAATTTTGATGTGTATTGGTAAACTTAGCAATTTTCAAGATTTATTATTGCAAATTTTAAAATTAATGATTTCAAATGTTAAAAACAAGTATTGAACTTCAATAAAGAAATATCAAAGGCTACAAAACTTGTAATTTACGTTCGTTATTTTTATATATTTCTTGCATGGTTAATTTAGTAAATAAATATAAAATGTAACATATATAACCAAATAACATTAGATGTCTTCACTATATCCAAAAAATTTACTGAACGAAATTTTTCTCCTAAAATTATGTAATTAGGAATAATTATCTTGTATTTTATTCAAAGTTTTATAAGGCGTAATACGTACAAATTATTTTTCTATGGTTAAAAAGAACTATTTTCTACAAATTTCATAATCAGCTCAGTATAAAATACAAATTATTATATGTTTATGAATTTAAAAATTGCTATAAAATAAATTTTTATCCAATTCTTTTAGAAATCCCATTTTAATTTACCCTTTCTTTTAACAACAATTCAATATAGTTTTTTCTAAGAAACGTCTTGATAAACTTTAATAAAACTTACTTCATGAAAAAATAGAAAACGTAATTTAAACTTAGTCGGTTTGTCAATAATAAATTAGAAGATTTAAAAAGAATTTCCTTGCATGTGTAATCTTTGCATATTAAAATCACTCTTATCTAAACCTAAAATACAAATATAATCTTTATAATATCAGAATAAATCTAAACCTTCAGGGAATCAACACATAAACAGTGTAATGTGGCAGATTATGTCCAGCTTCAGCCAGTGTCGATAGCCTCGAGGGAAATTATAGAGCGACAGTTGTCACACCGCTTTACGCGGTTACTCTGACAAAATATCACGGCACCGGTATTATAAACATAACTTATAAATCACAATGATATATTTAAACTATTTACTGGCTACCCACCAAAACTATGGATGTTTTTAAATGTACATAGTAAATTAATTAACATAGAATGTTCTGGAAATTTTACCTCATGGGCAAAATAGCAAGATACATTTCAGGTATGTTTAAGAAATAAGTAAAAATGTTTTATTTATTATAAATAGTTTTTTCATATAAATTTCATTACAAAATCAATATCTACAGTTCTGTAAAATATGGTATGCAGTATAACTGTATATTTGAATG
This sequence comes from Homalodisca vitripennis, assembly GCF_021130785.1. Taxonomy (NCBI): domain Eukaryota; kingdom Metazoa; phylum Arthropoda; class Insecta; order Hemiptera; family Cicadellidae; genus Homalodisca; species Homalodisca vitripennis. The sequence continues at coordinate 133,890,382 of NC_060211.1, read as the reverse complement.
TTAATAAAGAAAACACGAGTATCGCTCACAAGGGTAAGACTAGATATTTTGTGCACAGTCTCAAATTTCACTCTGAAATAAAAATAGCCATTTAAATTTTTTTCCAGCTAATTACTTTTTATATAAGGAATTGCCAAAGTTATGTTTATTGTATTAGTGACGTGTGATTGATAAAAGACGTATTCTTCCATACTACTGTAAACGAAATAACTGTTATTAAATTCTTAAGCGTGATCAATTCAATCAGAATAATATGTGTTTTGTTACTACTGGTTACCTGTACTACTGGTTACTAACTGTCATTATAACTTAAAGTGACTAAAAGTATAAAATTTGTACGTTTTTCAAATTCACTTCTAGCTGTAAGAAGGTTTTTAACTATTCAAATCACTTATGAAGGGTGGAATGCTATTTTAAAAATTTCTTCTATAAATGGTTCTATCTCGAGGGATGCTTTTTCGCCAGAAGAGCAGACTAGCACCAAAGGCGCCACCCAAGGCCCACACTGATGATCAAGGGGATTCCGATCGGTACTTATCCAACCTCAGATCCCGTTCCAAATCGTCCAAATTTTCCTACGAAAGATCACTTTTTATATATAATACGTACGGATGCATTTACCTCCTTATATGGCATAATTTTGACGTGTAGGTTTTTATTTATATACATAATACAAAAATCATACAATTAAACAATTATTGATACAGTTGGTAAGACGACAGTAAAACGCATGTATATGTATAATTATCAAGGTTTTGACTCTTATAAAAATCTCTCCTTACAATACATTTCTTTTATTGTAGGCTATATCTGTAACGTATTTTTTTCTGGAAAACATCCTCCCTTTCTCATAATTAACTCACACGATTCTCAACACTGTCTCACAACCCAAAAGTCTTCCGATATTCAGACAGCTCCCAAGTTAGTTAATTAAACTCGTTAACAATTCTCTTGAGACTGTGGGATCGGTTTCCTCACTCACTCCGATCAGAACTTGTGCAATTAATTAATTCTGTTTCAAATTAGCATGCTTAATCCTGAAGTAATTAAAAAAAAGAAGACCAAATTTTTTAATAAAATTATTATAGAAGTTACTTTAAATATGAAGTAATAGAATTGCATTTAAAATAATATAATACTTAGACACCTTAGTGACTGTATTTAACAAACAATAGTAATACACACATACAACTTATACAATATGGTAATTCCATTTTGTTTTGTAAAGTCAAACCCACATTAGTTTTAAATGCCTAAAAAATTGCTTTTGAATGCACATTACAACATTAATAATTCGTAAGAAGTGTACGTACAGGAAACGTCAAAAAGGAAATATAAATTAAAAACCGCATATGCAATCCTCAGCCAATGTAATGAACGTTTTTGAAAATAATTAAAATGAACGCTCTATCATTATAAGGTCTATTGCACTCTTACCAACATATGAGTAAATAAAATGAATATTACTGTTTCACTGTTAAATTTTATGAGAGCAATAGTATCATTATCTGGGATAACAATTGGTGTGGTTTGGTGATAATGAATAATGATATAAAACCACTCTAAACTAGGGCAGCTGGTAACAGAACTGTGTTTGTTTTCAAATGATCGGAATACGGTTTTTGTTAAATTTTTGGAATATATTTAATAAGTTTCTTACGATTTATCATGCTTTTCAGAAACTTAAATTAATGATTTAATGATTGAAAACTATCTACGCATTGAATACAAAATCACTTTTAAAAATATTTCGGAATTGCTCCATCAATCATTATACAGTGCGATACGTCTTAAGAGATAGAAAATTGTGAATTATGACTGAAATACACTAGTTTACGCCTTATATAACCATATTTATAGGTTTTCCTTAACTACCCAAGTATTTTTCTAGAAGAAAGCTATGTATCTAGGTTTTACACTCTTCTTGGATTGTGGTTTTATATATATATATATATATATATATATATATATATGTCTTAGGATATAAAAAAACACAAATATATATGATGTATGATTTAATATCTATCTGATCATTCTATTTGGATAGTAACCATATCTATGAACCCGATATTCGCATAGTTATTTTCTATCATTCCATAAGTACAATAAGGCACCGGTTTTTAAATAATAAGTTTCTTTAACTAATATAATAATTCTTTTCGTTTCACACAGAAAAAAATATCATAGATCTTCATAAAACTGATTTCCATTATTATTTGCAGTTAATTGAACTAATTCATACCTTTATATGATTAAATGTTCTAAAATAAAACCTTTTGGATGGATGCCATTTTTTTAATAAATTTGGTTATTTTGAATTGCATGTACAGGTAGTGAGTGGTCTTTCAGAGTGTTGGTAAACAATATCGAAACAAATGATCATTTAATCTTACTCTTAAAAGAGTAACTGTTTTGCCAATCTTTTAGAAAAATTAACGATGAAGTATAATTACATAATTTTGACTGAAAATCCTACTACAGACAAAAGGCGCTTGTTTCCGGCGCTTGTGCTGGAAATCATAACTTCCGGCTGTGGCTTACTCTTCTGTAGACTTATACTGGTAATAAATCTCTTCACTGTACATCAAACTTTTCTTGTTATAATACGAGGATGTACACACAATGACACGAACTTTTCAAAGTCTCTTAATGTATTAATAATAATTACAATAAATACATTCTTTAAAAGGAAATATTGCCGACTAAGTAGTCCACCCTGCCGCTGCCATTATTTGTACCCTCCTTAATATTCGTTTTTGGAAGGTGTATGTCTGTGAACCTGACACAATGCAGCATTTGTATACTATTTATTCCCAATCCCTGTTCACTATATTGTCATATCTCCTTGGTTCAGTCCAGGAATTATATCAATCTGAAGAGGCATAATCTGTATTGTATCTCTCATATAAAAGTGGACGCCATGTCCCCACGACTATTTTCTGTCGTTCGCAAAAGTTACATTTTGTGTCCAGTGTATAACGTGCATTACTTGGTAATTCCACTCACTGTAGTCACTGATTCACTGATTTCCTCAAATTACAGTCACTGAGAGAATGGATCGTTGAATCATGATGGTACCCTGTCTCACAGTTGTTTTCTTCTGCTACTGTAAACAAGCCGTACCACAATGTCTAAGGAAATCAATTTAAAGCACCATAAGTGTAAATATTTAAAATTTTATTGGTTAATCAAACGTTCAGAATAAAGAAATAGTTCAGAATAATCATTGTTGCCGTCTATAACTCCAATGGAAAGAAACCTTTCTACTGTCTTTCAATTCCAAAATCTTTTAGATAGAAATATAAATGTCTTTTAATTTATAAAACCTCATTTTGCATTACAGCAGCGTGTTATTGTTACTTTTGTACAGGTTTATAAACTACTTTAAAATTGCTGCAAAACCTTAACTATTAAAACAAATAAAACATATTTAATCTGTGTATGTACGTACATGGGAAGTCTCAGAGAATATGCTATATCATTGTTGTAGTCGTTAAAAATAAGAGACTTCAAGATTAAGGCATATGCAATCGTTGAACATTACACGAAGAAACACAACGAAGAAGTCAGTTTGTGCTATTCTGGTGGTGTTATTCTACAAGTGCCTATGTACAACAGGTAAGCTAATACAGCAATTAGTTCTGCATCCTAATTCTTACTCTTAATTCTTATAAGAAGGAGTAGCTTATTACTACTGGGAAACACTTTTAAAATAAGATTATTAATTTACATAATATAAGTTTGATAGTCTGGTTGCTTAATAAAAACACAATGAAAGCTTACAATATCAAAACTTTTATCAAAAATATGCACAATTGTAAAACAGGAACTGGTATTTTATCACATGAGTTTTTTAACCTATAAATCAGTAAAATTTCAGGAATCAAGTTGTCTGTGTTTGAGTCTTCTGAAGGAAAGGACGACCGGTGTTAGTGCAAGGCTAGTTTATTAGTTTATTTTTCAAAAAACCAAATCTCACTTAGAAGGAACTCTAGATCAATCGATTTTTAGAAAAAATAATTAAATTAAATTGTTACCAATCAAACAAAGAAACGCAACTGTTAAACTAAATGAAATAATGTAGAAAAATAAAACATAAAATGTTGAACGCTGGTAAATATAATATACTAAACAAGAATCCAATAGATTATTGTGAATGCAGAGAAGCCAAACTTTTTATAAAAGTACAAAATATTTCTCAAATAAATTTATATCAATATTAACTCCATATCTTTCCAAAATCTCACTCATTTATAAACCCTAAAACATTAAAAACAATGGATTCCGCTTAGTTCAATAAGTAGTTCTTGTAACACGCCGTGAAGACAAGTATTTAAACCTTTATTGTGAATCCTAATAGCACTCTGGGAATCATCCAATGTGTTTCTCTTATTGTAACTATGGTAAATATCTGCAATCCTATCATCCATTCAAATCGATCATCGTTAGTAATAAACTTCAAATAAGTGGTTTTGAGTGTAAAAATATGATGTTTCATACTGTAAATATGACGTACGAGATGATTGATGTTTACTGTTGCATAGCAAGATACTGCACCACGAGATGTTGCTAAATAGGGCAATAATGTTAATTTATAAGATAATACTGTAAGTCCCAAGCCTTCCTCGTAGCTTCAAAGGTTCCACTTGTTCACCGAGAATTGTGTTAAGTTTTGTCTTTAAATTGAGATTGTTATACAGTTTTCCTCGTTAAGGTAATTTATCCACTTAGAGAATTATGTCTTCATTTTAAATTACTGTTATTTTACTTGGACATTTTAGTGTCAATTATAAGTTATAACGAAACCTTGTTACAAGTTACCGTCATATGAAATATAAAGAAATACTAAGGGAATTCTTTTAAACAACTTATAGTTATTATTAAACTGCTTTTAACCAGTCGATGAAAATTGTATTCGATTTGTACTGAATTACGGTTACAAAAACCCTGAATATATAAATACCTTTACAGTTTCATATATACGCTTGGGCAAAAGATGGAGCCACTTGAAAAGTATTATTAATTATTCAAAAAAAAAAAATATTAAAGTAATAATAAATGTAGCAATATAAAAGTCTGACACTGGAATAAATAATAGATATAATATTTTTCACAAGTATATGTACACAAACTTTTTAAGAATATTTTAATCTCATCTATTATTTATGTCCTGGAGAATGGTTAGTGCCTATGGTATACACTGTCTATTAAAATGTACGAATAGACGGTTTATTTTAAAGTTTTGAAAAAGAAGCTTGACGACCATCAGTAATACAGAACTTGAGTGGTTTTCAGTGTCCAACTGTCCTCGGATGGATCTCTACGTAATCAGCTCCTACTTCCAATAGTCAGGTTATAGTTGGTTTCTTTTCTCAATTGAATTGAAACCTGCAAGGTCCTTTATCTGAGAAAGAACTATTTGAAATAAACAACTTGTTAGATAAAACAGTTTGCAAAAACATCAGCTTTGACCACACAGGAAATCTTCAGATAAATGTATTAACCATATTGAATGAAAGATCATTATGTGAAGCACCATCATCACAGAAATCACGGTGCGTTAAGTTATAGCTGAGAATATATTCCTTGTAAAATTTTCTTATAGAAATTATTTTTGAATCCTAAAACATTTTATAGAAATAGGATCGATTATATTGTTACTGATCCCCAAGCAACTATTCCGTACAATAGGTTAGAAATGCAAATTTTCTAAATACAACCCCTTGATTCTATTATTCAACTCAGTGTATAATGAACATATGAGTATATTAAATCTCTTAACGCCAGCTTCTCTATGTTATGATTAAATTTCAATATTGAATTCTCCATTAATCTCAAGTATTTTTAGTGAATATACCCGATCTATATGAATATTTACTCCTGATTAGACAAAATCGAGTTGGGTGGTGGTGCTTATCCATCCATTGGATTTGGCTGAGGTTTCTGAAGCCTTACACCCAAGAGGATATCTTGAGAATGCTTTGAGCTATTTATTTAAATTTGTGCTTGTAACTAAACTTAAGTTAAGTTATAGCGCATATACATTCACGATATACCCCTTATCTGGACAGGATTCCGATAGAGATGTGCACCATGCCTTCAAACAGTAGGGCCCTAAAGGGCAGCGGTCCCCCAGGCATGATTACTTACCCCTTGTATCTCATGTATTTCGTACTTTGCAGTACTTCATAAAGTATAAATTCAGTATAACTATATACTTTAATTTTCAACTATAGAAATAAGTTATAAGTTATTAAAATATATATAGAATATTTAAAAAAGTGCATAAAAAAGGGAGTATAAGAAATAAATTGTTTCATCCCATACGTATAAGCGAGATAATAAACCTAGTTTATTATATGTCTTTGAGTTTTTCCACAGCTATAAAGTATAATTAATACCGGAAATAATGATCAATCGTAACTATTTATAAAGTATATGATACAGTTAGTATCTTTCCAGTAATTTTCGATATAATTAAAGTAAATTAAATAATAAACAATAGAAAAATTATTTTGTACAGCAGATTTTTTAATAATAATTTCTAATTAAAACTAAATTATACAGTCTGTAGTGATAAAGTAGAGAATGGCTATGTATGCAACGATCCTGTGTACACAATTGTATTAATTTGCCAAACACATACACAGATTTTGATATTATACTCTCGAAATATATGTATTTGGCTTATCGAAGTACAGCATGACTGGAATTATCATGCAAATGGATTTAAAATCACTTTACGTTCATAAAATATTTTTATTATCAGTACATAAGATCTTCCGACTAATGTATGAGTTAAAAAACATAATAAATGTATTCCACGAAGATATTCAGATACTGTATATCTGTGTATGTGTCTTAGCCCACCTATAACAGTAAATTTTCACATAATACTTTAAAAAGATTACTTTATAATACAGTTAAGTTAGCAAAAGTAATTTTAATAAGGACACATTTTTGTAAAACTAATGTGTTTAACACCTAAAGTAGAACATATATAACACTTTGACTCATTCCCGTACTACAACTAAAACTTGATATAATCACAATAAAATTACAAATAACGCCTTTGCGTGGAACTATAAATGTATTTAAACACCTAAAGTAGAATATATAATGCTTTGAATCATTCCAATAACTACAATTAAAAAACTAGAATAAAATTTAAAGATATAATGGGGCGAGTACGGTTCACAGGACAAGGAATATCCCAAGTTTCCTCCTTAGGCCCCTTAGAAAAGAGAAGAAAATGTTCCTATTTGCATAGCAATGCTTGAATCTTTCCAAATAAACACGGCTTTACAGCACAAGGCTCAAGCAGAGATAATTTCAGAGTGTTTACTGACTGCTTAACCAAGCTCAGGAGAATTGTTTGTATGCAAAGAGTATGAAAACTAAACTAAACTCTTCGTCTTTACTTTATTTTGAGATACTTATCTTGCATTACCCGTATTTCTTAATCTTTCTCTTTGATGGCATTATATCCCCACCCACACCTTAAGCAGAAAGAGATCTTCCATACATCCAATATATACTTCTAAAAATGCCCTGTATAGTTGGATATGCTAAAAATTAGAATAATTCGGCAATTAAAGAATTAAAATCATAAAGGAAAAGGTAGATTTCGGTGGAATAAAAACTTACAAAAACTGGTTTTTATACTAAACAATGTGTATACGTAAAGAATGTACGCATGTAAAATCGTATTTCAATTATAAAAATATATTTCTTTAGCTAAAAGATTGTATTAGCATGGGAGGCACTTTGATATTACATATCTCTGTTAAGTTTTGACTACTTGATTTTTTAAACATAGTCGACCTATAACTTACAGTGGATTATAGTGTTTGTTTATAGAGATAAAGTCGAAGGCAATCAAAACCAATACGTCAACACTGAGGTTAGTAAATAAGACCAGTCAACAAAACTCGATAGTAACGTCCTATATTCTGCTAATTTTAGAACGCATATCAGCCCGTTGGATAGCGCTTTCAACAGTATTTCAGTGAGATTTTTTGTTTGATCTTTTATGTGCATGAAACTGATTCACAAAGATTTGCAGCAAAACAATTAACCGTAAATACCGTCCATGAATATTCACTTTATATTCATAAATATTAATAAGAAAAATGGTAGATAAAATGTTAATATTTAGACCACTCAATAAACTAGTCAAAAGTTTCATGTGCGATAGTAAATAAACTATATTAAAGGAAGTTTTACAACAATTCAAAACACAATTGCATGATAAATAGGCTTTATTTCTTAATACCAAATGGCATAAAACATACTTTTAGGGACCCTATCTTGTTTTGATACATAATTGATTTGGTACATAATTGATTTTTTAAGCTTTCCAAATATAATAGATTTTAAATTAATCATCTTGATAATCTTTACAATGATATGTTATTTTAACAATGCTTACATTTACTACTTAAAATCCTTACGATCCTACGTGAGTAAATAAAAATTTGCAAGTATCCTAAAAATGAGTTTTAAGTTCTTAACTGATGGGCTGGACATTCTATTTGTAAGTAGAAGTAACTGTTATTACACCATTCAGGTTTATTTCGTCACCTTTATCCTCCTTTTCTCCTGAAACAGTAATTAAAATAGTTTATTTCTGAGTGAAATATGAGTAAATTTCTGTCTTTCGTCGGCACATGGAAGAAAAGATACATATTCATACGAATATATTTAGAAAGATTATAGTATTATACAAAAGGATTTTTTTAATCCTCTCAGGGCTATGCAGAGAAAGAATGTATTTTGATAATCAAATATAACACGATGCTTACGGCTGTTATATAATTGCGTGGGAGCTGTTTTGTCAACGAATCATTTATATTTATTCCGCTAATTGAATTCGAGGATTTATTTCTCTGAATGTGTTGTAATATAAATGAGGAGAAATGTGTACCAATGGAATAAAGTTGTGTCGCCCGCAAGAAAATGTCACTTGGCTTAGCAACGGAAGTCATAAATTTCTTTTAGAGTGACTTGTTTTGTATTCCCTGGCTATTCAAATTGCAGTTACTGTTATGAATATATTCTAAATATTCTCATCATTCGATAGTAAACTATTAATTAAGAGAAATTTTGACAATATTTAATTTATTAATCCAAATACGTAACCGTCATTTGTGTTTCAAAGAATTAAAAAGCGAGTTGGTCATATGACAGGCAAGCTTAGCTCTTGGTGCAAAGATGTAGAAGACAGTTTTTATTTTGTGAACGACAGAAAGCTGTTCTCTGTTCAGTTGGTACTAAATACAATTTTCACATACTAACGGTTTTTTGTATTCAATAAATGAAATACAATTTTATTGAAACAAAAGCTAGATTGTAATTTTAGATCTTATCTTATAACATTCCTTTTCTATTGTTTGCATGTTCAGTAAATATAATAAATAAAAACGTTTAGAAAAAAATAACAGTTGTTTTTCATTGATTAACTACTGTAACAATGTGTTCTTAACCCTGTGGTTTCTGTAATGAAATAAATGTAAAAATATTTTCTCTCCCTTTATCCTTCAAAATAATACTTTAATATAATTAAGTACACATAAACAATATGCAACTGTTATATAAGTATCATTATTATACACTGTTAAATAAGACTTTCCTGTATGTAAAATAATTATTACTACCATGCTAGTGAAGCAATTTTGTATAAGCATAGTAAACATGATAAGAGATCTCTACTCCACTATATAAGGAGACGGTTCTCTCTTATGTTATACTTGCTGATATCCATTAAGTTGTCTAGATGTGATTGAAAACTTCGTTTCTAATGCTAAGCCTGCAAGTGAACCCCCTCGGAGGAACGAGATTAATTATACATAAAAAACTATATTAAAACACTTTATCATGAACTGATAATATTCCTAATGTTTTCTTTATGTTATTTATCCATTCATTAATACTTCTTTCTCAGTTGACCAGAATATTTATATTTAGTTGATAATATCTAAAGGTACCAGTTATATAACATACCTTCTTGACTTTTTAGGAGAATGAGGAATACAATGAAGAAGGAGAAAGCAAAAGTATTTTAACCATTTATGTAAGATTAGAAAACCATTTGCATGACTAGTTTATTCTGATGAATCAAAATGGTACACCTTTTTACTTTTCGTTGGTAATGTAAAAATTGCAAATATTACCATATAAAGCAGTATTAAACTTTTACAACCCTTACGATTTTATTAATTAATTATTACTATAGAGTAATACATAATCTGCATTATTTATATTCATTAAGGTTTTAACTATTTAAAGTATTTATAATAGTGAACTTCTGATGAATAAGACTCTCGCGAGGAAAATGAGGAAGCTACGCATTATAAGGATAAAGATTCACATTTCTGTGATCAAACACACATAACAACAGACCCTGTTTCATGGTAAATCTCAGTCATCTTTAAGCAGCAATTTCTATTTTACTTTGTTAATTAAATGTGCAAATACGGATACTCTTTGGTCAAATTCAAACTTTAATTAGTCCAAACAATATTTAACAGGATTAAAATTACACATAATCGAACCAGCTATTCATTGGTATTTGTATCATAACTATATAACGAGCGACTGTTTAACTAAATCCGTCCAAACTTGAGTGTCCTTACTTTGTGTTTTGAAATTATTTAAATGAAACCACTCAGATGAATTGAGTACAGAGATGGTTTGCCAGGAAGACAAAACTGGGATACAATTTTGACCTAAACAGTCTAAAATCCAATCTATTATGAGGAACTTTAAACTGAATTGAATTATAGGGTTGCATCCATCTTTTAAAATCTTGGTGTGCAGCTACATCCTTTTCATAAATTTAGTCAACTCACACAGATGTATTTCTGCAGATATTTTGAATATTTACAAAATACAATCCTTTGTTGTATATAAGTGTTTTCACCTCTTTTATAAAATAAAAACACACACACAAATATATATATATATATATATATATATATATATATATATATATATATATATATATAACTATAACAGGATAACAGTGGTTTCGCCTTTATCCCTTTGGACAAGAGAATTTACTGAGAAGTCTTTTCAACAAAACAGAGCTGCTCTTTGCAGACCCTTATCTGTGTTCTAAGAATCTGTTACTTGTAAATATATTTACGAAGAGCGAACAATGTACTAATGGATCAAATATCAAGAATTTTTCAACATAATATGTCAAAGAAACTCACTTATGGCGCACATCAATATTCTGATTTACTTATTAGTTATTGTAAAGAACAATGTATAAAATCTATTCAGTGTCAGTTTCTTTGCCTAGTGTCACTATTTTTTTTTTTTTTTTTTTTTTTTTTTTTGTTAAAAATGAGTTGTTGCACTTTGAAAATCTTTGTTAAGAATCTTTATAAATACCACTCACAAAGACAAACCTATGCGATTACAAGCGAATATGTCTCTCAAACTACAACACTTTATAAATGTAGTACATTTTTGTTGTTGAAAAAGAAAACTTATCCCTTTAAAAATGTTGCGGTTGTATACAAAACTAATGTTCTGACATACTATAAATAAAATATGTTGCCCAATTATCACACATGAACCTTATACTATCGTAATAGTATCATCCTTTGGACAAATTAATTTCATACCAATTTTCGTGTATTTAGTCGAGATATTTTAAACATTAACATTAGAACTGAAACAACGCAATGCATATTCCAGCCATCCAACATGAAATATAAAACGTGAAACTTGTCGCTGTAGTGTCTAACACATCACATTCCAGCCTGGATTGCATCTTACTTCACATTTCAATCTTATTTAAGAGAATAGAATGTGTTAGTTACAATAATTACAGTTGTCTCGTACTGCTTAGTAATGAAGGAAATTGAACCATGACATTATTATTATTTTACTTCCTTTCAGACGTTTCTCATATTAATTTCGGCCCCACGAGTATGTACGTTTATTATAGTATAATATGGGCACTTTCCAATGAGATATAAAAGTGAAATTTGAAATATGTGATAGAATAACTGCAAGAATATAACTTTACTATTTTTGAAATTAAACTTTTTTAATAGTTGGAAAGAGCTTTCCTAAATATAGATATTACGTAATTATATAGGGAGAATGTACTTTTATATTTCAAGATCTCTTGAGAGATATAAGGTAGTGTTAAAAGTAAATTGGCTTTGCACGGATTCTTATGCTCGGTGCATGTTTTCAAGTATTGGATTAATGAATTGAACTAGTTAAAACAAACAAGAGGTTGACACAGCGCTGAGCCTCAATAGTTAATCCCGTTTCCCATCTGTGGAGTTTCAAACAAGTGGTGAGGGGAGGTGGAGATAAAAACTAAATAAGTAACTTCCCTCTTATCAAATCGAGCTTGATTTATTACTTCTTGACAGAAACAGTACGGTATATAAACATGAGATAACAGTTTGTAACCAAAAAGTTTATCTTCCTTCAAATTAAACATTGTATTTCGTTGTGTTTACAATATCGGAGTACAGTAAGGGATGTTCATTATTATTTTATCATAGTGAAAATTAAAATCTTTATTGATATAATGTTATGTATATATATATATATATATATATATGATTTTACTTTTTACACCATTGAATGGGCTATAACTGATGTAAGTGTAAGAAAAACCGTCAAAAACATTGAAAATTTTAAGATCAAAACCACAACTTTTAAGTAAAAACAATAAATTGTAACAGTTTTTTAAAGTTATCTTTAACTTCTATAAAATATTTTGTAATCAGTTTCGTACACATTAATTAATATTTTCCTACGATTTAAATGCCATCTAACGTTAATGCGTATAACGTATGGTGGGAAGAGTTTGTTCAATATGAATGTTATGTTTAGCGTGTTTAGTTCGTGTTAGTGCAGCATCTGTAATTTGACACTGACATAGACTTAATTCATGTAGTCTGGAGTTATGTTCGTATTAAGAGGTCCAAAAATCGGCGACAAAGAAGCTCAAATCAAATTCTTTCATCGATTCGACTTCAGAGACACCTAGCTACAAAAAATAGTGTAATCTATGTGAATATGACTGTATTCTCATTGCCTCATCAGGTGCACAATTTAATTCACTACGGTGTTTTAGATAGAATTTATAAACCCGGTGGAGCAACCGAGTTTTATGCACTTAACGTAGCTGTGGTGGGAAAGGTTGATTCAACGTGAATGTTGAGATAATCTCGAATTCACTTTATTCTTAGTAAACACTATTTTAGAACTAATAAAAAAGACTTTATACAGACATAAAATCTTTCTTATTTCATTAGGAATTTACACAAAGGAACTGCTTGTTATTTAAGCCAATTACCATACAGCTGGGTACGTAACGAAACATAAGAAAAATCGCCAATTTTAAGATAAAAATTGAAAAAGCTTAAAACAAGAAAAACAGAATAAACAGCTTATACCTAACTGTAACATGTTCATGACTGGTTAAACAGTTAATGCTCGTATGAAGTGAAGTTTAAAAACCATTCTTGATCTGGGTCCCAAAAATAAATATTTCTGCAAAAACTGTAAAAGTTTAATTATCAATGCTGTACGTTTTTACGAACCTTTTGGTACTGAACAAAGAGAACAAAATTTGTTGTATTAAGTTTTTTACAGTAAAACATTTTTTGTGGCGTTGACAGGAAAAGCTGTGGTTGTTTAACAATAAAACCAGGCTTCAGTGCTCTGTGCACACTCACAGCTGTGTAGTCTCAGACACCGCTCAGAATACTCGATACTCGATATATCGATATATCCGATACATTATCGACGAGCATGAAACACGTCTCGTAAGAAACCGTTTGTCATCTTTATACATAAGACAGGATTTATTGGAGCACACAGTGCCTTGAATGTATTTCACAGTACAGTGTGTCTGCGTATAAAATAGGAAGATATATTTTAAATTCAAATATTTCAGTTGCAAGGTCTGTGTTATAAGCTTGAATCTGTTTTATTGATTACTCTTTTAGTGTTTACTCATTTCCATTTATAAAAAGAGGAGTAAAGGTACCACGTGAACACAATAGATCTGTTTTTGCATTGTAAAAAATAAAATACGGTTTTTATTACTGCATATTTATAAAACTTTACATTCTGTAAGAGTATATTTCATTGAACACAGGTTATAATGTAAATTTTAATTAAAAAATCGTTCAATAAAATAATTATTTATTATTAATACGTAATATTTTATGTAATTATTATTTTAACTTACAACACAAATTTAACTAAAACACTCGGTATGGTGTACACAGAATATTTGCCGTAATATAATTAATTGATTACAAACATAACTCACATAATACAATTTATGTTCTAAAGTTAAGTATATTGTATCAATAACCTTCTTTTGAATAAATTATTGATCACGAACCCTATTTTTTATTGATATTTGAGTAATATTAATGTGAGTCAATAAAATTAATTGACTTATTATTAATTTTTAAGATTTACTGGTGAGCCTTGAAATCCCCAAAGGATATTATCGTACATTTTCTCAGTAAATGTTTCACATTAGTTTAAAGCAATTACGGAATTTTTTTTTAGGAATATCAAGGACAATAAAAGTTCAATTTGTGTTCGTTATTATTATATTTCCTTTATAGTTAATGTATGAAATAAAAACGATGAAATTTACTGTATATTACCAAATAAAATAAGATGTCTGTGTACTACAGTCAACGAGTTACCGAACCAGTCTTATATCCTGAAATGACGCTATTAAGTAATAATTGAGCTGTATTTGATTCCAAGTTTCAAAAGACTTAAAATGTAAAACATTGTTTTTCCTTTGTTGAAAGTAACTATTTTCTACAAATCCATAAATAAATAAGTAGAAAAACACGAATGCCTATTTATAAATGAACAAATTGTTACGAAACAAATATCCAACCCATTGTATTTTTTTAATCATAAAAAATTTACCCTCGCATTTGAACTAAAAATTAAATATAGTTTTTTTTTCGAGAAACGACTTAATACATTTTAACCAAAATCATTTGGTTTATATAGAAAGGCTAAGCATTTCGTTGAGCCCAACTATTTTTCAATAAAAATGTTAAGTTTTAACTTATAATAGTAATAATTCAATCGTAATAGTATAAAAATACATATGAAGCAATATTCTGACAGATTAAAATCCCTTTTTTTTAATTTTTTTCATTGTAAACTAAAGGAAACTGATGAAACCTATGAAAACCACCTAGTTCATTTATTCTGACATATGAGATAAAGTTTGCATTATAATTAATTGTAATGTGAAGAATACACTGCATTATCGTCCCTGGGCATGATTCCTTTCTTGGAGCTTTGAGGGTTTCAGAAATTCTATGACCTAAAACAAGGGAATGCTTCTCAGAGGTAGCTTTAGTAAACCAGTGCTTTGTAGTCTTTGTAACGTGTTCGACGTTAAATTGCCTCAGGGAGAGAGATTTTGGGCCTTTAGTAACATCTCTACTTTACATTATATACATTCAGTTTTGGAATGTCAGTTTAGAAGTGAGCTATTCACTAAATTGAGTATTTTTTATATAATACAGCATTGTAACATATACAATTTTAATAATAAACTATTGATAGTAAATAAATATGTGTATTTTATTGTGTGAAAATTTAGACTACTGTAAAATAATACAAACAGTGGCAATGTTTCACTAATATTTATTTCCTTCTGAATGATTTTCGTTTCATTCAGTTAGAATTTTCGTTGATAAAATTAAAAATTTAAATTCCTAGTTTCTCATATAATGTAATGAACATTATTAATTTGCTATTTTTATAAAACTAAAGAAAAAAATCATTTGGTTTGTAAAAATGTGTTCATAGTTTCATAACTGGAATTATAATAAGGCTTATTTCTTATTTTATGTCTCTATTGTAACATGTCAGTTGTAACATTTTTATCGTTATATTTATTATCTAAATATTTCAGAAAGAATCAAATTTTAAACATTATAAACATTATGTATATATATATCATACATTATAATATATATATATATATATATATATATATAATGTATTATATATAATACGTATTATTATCTTACTTAAAAGATGTTTCGCAAAATAGAGTGCAGTTATACTATGCACTATAGTATACAATAAAGTACATACTGTTTATTATATATATATATAAATATAATATAATATTATATATATTATACTAGCTGTTCCCCGCGGCTTCGCGCGCTTTTTGTAAGCTTTGCTCGTGTATGAGCACTTCTGGTTCAAGTGAATTATACTGTCAACGCCGATGTAGAGTTTACCTTGTTGACACTATCAAGAAAATCTGCCAAAAGTGTATGTTTATAGCCATTGTACACGTACATGTACTTAATAATAAAGTAGTCTAACATTCAAGCTATAAGGCCAAACAGAAATTCATTTGAAAGACAAATATCCATAAAAACTTAGCGCCTTCATATATTGTGTGGTTATTATACACAACTATCTGGTAATTGTAGTTTACAATGTGCAGGCGCTTTGATAACTTATATATTTTGCAACGCCTCCTGGTGGTGAGTTACATCAATGGGCATAACATATAAACCTTCTACGTAGAAAAATACATATACATACAAATATTGATAATGATCGGTCAAATAGTTTCTGAGTCTATAAAGGACAAACACACAAACATTCATTTATATATATATATATATATATATATATATATATATATATATATATATATATAAAACCTAATTTGTTACAATTAAGTGTATGACTTTACTATTAGAGATTACGATTTTGGTTTCTTCTTGCAACATAACTGTACAAGTATCAGCAGTGAAATTTGTAACACACTGCACAGAGTTATCCGTACCATTAGTACTACTGTCGTGTCGGATGAAATATTCTGAGGTACTTTTGCGTATGACTATTTTATTAAATTTGCCCCCAGATTCTCATAGTTAATGCTTACTTGAGTCCGTGAGCGTGTCGGAGTTTTGTACGAGAAATGTTTTTATCGTATGTTTCAATGATGCAACAAATCAGTGGCGTATTTAGAAGATTATTTCGGAGGGGCTAAAACACTGGGTACTATAGGAGGTATAAAACAGTTGCAATTGTTGGGCTGTAAGACCACATAAATGTGTTCTAGCTTACAAAGAACTATTTGGTGCAATTTTAATATTTGTTTTTCAAAATTTCGGGCGGGGTTTGAGCACTACGAGCCCAAGCCTCTTATATAAGCCTATGCTACAAATACATTATTACGCTATTCCGAGTGAAAAAATGCAACCAACAAACACTGTTGTTCGACAATTTTACACTTTTCATCGTTATTTTTTTACTATTAGGGATTCATTCTTAATTATTTTTTGGTTGTTATTTATCAAATAAACACTTAACTAGTAGTAACACCTGTCCTATATACAAGTTTACATGTCTTCCAACTATTTAGCACTTCAGCAACAATCTATTTAATGTGCCTTTCATTATATGTTTTAAATGTAGTTTCTTATATTTGAAACATGTTTTTTAAGAGGCACTTTTTACAAAATGTATATATTTATTCCAATATTTTACTTCGTCTAACAAAACCCGCATTAATGAAACTAAATCCTTCTTGTACTCTCTGGAATATATTTAATGCATATTAATGTATAGAAAGAGCAGCGACTCTAATACTTTAATTACTTTATACTAAGTAATGTTAAATTGTGATTTTATATTCTCTGGTTAAAATACTATGTCATGTCTGATACCGCTTTCTATTTTCTCGTTTTAATAATAGAAAATTTTGTAGTTGAGTTCCCAAAATAAAATAAATTGCACAATCTAATGATATTACTGAGTAGATTATATGTTGTTAATTATTGGATATTCTGTAAAATAGGAATTTTATGAATATGAAAATAAAATTGTTCTGCTGAATAATTTAATTCTTCAAGAATTTTAAGAAATCAGATTAATTAACTAACGACCGAGACTGGCACAAAGGATGATTATGAAGGGTACAATCCAGTTCTATAACATGATCCTGAGCTCCTAATAAATCCAAAATTATATTCAAATTTATGGGAATATGCTTGTCCGAATTGAAGGAAGATTTAGTTTATTAGCAACTCCATTAAGTCTCCATGTGTGTATTTTTTTAGATTTTTAACGTTTAGAGGTGTTTATGTATCTTTTAACATAATGTACGCTATTATATCTAATACAGAGGCATTTTATTTCATTACTCTATGTCGCTCTGGGGCTTAAGAGATAAATATGACTTTTTTGCACATTTGTAATGAAGTCGTATATTTTTATTTTCTATTTTATACAAAGGGGAAAACTGTTCCTTTGAAATATAAAGGAATTTTATCCTTATTAATAAGAAATATATGAAAATATATCAGACTGGTACATTTCCAAAAAATATAGTTCATATAAATTTTAATTAAAAAATTATGTAAAGGTCTGATCACTCCTCTATGAAGAAACCCTGCACGGAGGTAGCTTTTATATTTTGGATAGGAGATTTTATTTGGCAGTACCAAACAAGTAAATTAATAATAATCAATGTATTCATCCAAAGTAAAGTGAACTTTTATTGCCAATTTCTGTGAAAAAGAATAATACTATTTTTTGTAAATCACATATATACATACATGAAATAGGAATTTAAATTATTTGATGTATTCTATAACGAAACTTACAAAATGATCCTGTGAGATATTTCAGATCACCATGCTTAGAGTTATGTTGGAAGCAATTGGGTTTGTTTTATTGAAATTTGTAGAAAAGTTCGAGGCCTGTATTGATCTCAGAGCTCCGGTGATGTTTAATTTACATGGTAATTCTAGACCGTGTCGCCATGTCGGATGATTCTCCATGTGCAGATCCACTCTTGTTGCATGAGGATCAGCTGTAATTTAACTAAGCCTATCTACTTAGTCTAATTGTAAGCTTGGGAATTTTATATATATGTAGTATGTTTAAATTATATTAATTATTTCAATTTCTGTTTATCTAACTTAGGTGTTTAATTTAAAATACGCTCGTACTTCTATAATTATTTTTATACTTTGTAATTATATAAAACATTATATATATATATATATATATATGGTATTACAACATCATTTATGGCGTTTTTGGTTCCAAGTCTGCAATAAGTTTGTAAATATGTTTATTTCCTGAAATTGAAATTAAGTAATCATGGATATCATACGTGCTCAATGTTTCGAAATACATTACACTCGTTCGTTAAGGATTTATTTTAAAGTAAATTTCATTAAATTATCGGATACCTTAAATCATTTCTGCATTCTGCATATTTTTTGCATTATAGTGTGGAATCTTATAAACAATTCAAAATTGTTGTTGATGTTATCCAATAGAATTCTTATACATACATTAGAAACAAAATAGGCCCAAATGTTCAACCTTATAAAACTCCGTTGACTACTATTTCAAGTTTGTCTATAACGTTCTTATATAAGCTAACAGAAAAAAATAATTTTGAATACTTTATAATAGACATAGGTTTGTAACTATAAACAAATTTCTGAGGAGTTTAATTTTCATAATGGTGACATACATGCCATATTAACTCCGTTTTTCAAATTGTTTGAAAGTTTTTCAGATATGAAAAGGAAATTATATGTAAGTATATATTATGGTGGTATATTGTAGTATATTTATAGGAAATTAGTTTGATGTTTCAATAATCTACAAAAGTGAAAATAAAGTTTATTTGAAAATTATATATTATCTTATAAAACAACGTAGGACTCCATTGTACTCCAGTTCAGACAGTTTTTACTTACTAAATATACTTAAAAGGATAACTGAGATATTAGTTGATATTCCTCATGACTTCGAAAACCCTTTGATTAATAACTATAAATTATTTACAGATAAATACAGGTATGAAAATTATATAAACAAAACATGTTTTTAAACATAATTATTCCGTGTAGTGAACATTTACTAGCTTACTACACGGAATAATTGTTTTTTAGACTTAAATCCTGAAATAATTATATTTAAAATTATAAATGTCTACTGTCTAATGGATAACCAAGAGAGCGAAATTGCAGACATGGACCGCGTTGGTAGCGCCGTGAAATATACACGACGCAACACCAATACACCTTTGTAACCGGGTAGTATCAATATCAGGTTAAACATTTACCATTACTGGCTTAATAGCTTTTAAAAGCTTTTCTCCATTTCACTACCACTAAAAGCCTATTAGGCCTACATTTGAAAAACTAAAATGGTCGTAAATTTTATTATGCGTGTTACTTTTCTGGACAAAGTGAGTAGAGCGTTGAGTAGTTTTGAACAAAGGATTAAATTACAAAACATTATTATTTAAAACGATTAAATGCAAATTTATATTAAAACATGTTTGCCTTATAGAATGATGGGTTATGGCATCAAAGTATTTCTGTATACATGTAGATATATGTATATATATATATATATATATATATAAATATTTATTGCGAAAATTCATTCATCATTATCAGACCACTTCCATAATATAATTGTTATTCAGGAATTTCAGATATTATTGGTTTGTCGCAGTTAATGGCTGAGTGTTAGCGAGGATTTCTAAGAGCGGGAGGCAGTTGGCCCAGCAGTTTCGGGCTCGGCAGTATGCGGGTGTGGGCGTTAAGACGCCTGAGTACTTGAAAGGTTAACGTCAATAGCCTTCAACCTACCTGACCGTGGACGGGTTGGTACAAAAAGTAAGTAAGTGTTAAGATAAAGAGGAAATCTGAGGTTAAGATAAGTCGCCAGTAAACAGAAAATCTAGGGTGAGGAAACACCCAAATGTATCTCTTATAAGAGACACTGCTAAAATATGTTGAAATAACTCCATAAGAGCCCATGTTATGGCTTAATCCGGGCCATGTCTTTTCAAGAGACTTTAAGTTTGCTATATATAGACATGAAGATTCAAGCAAACTTAGTATATTGAAAAAAAAAAATATATATATATATATATATATATATGTATATAAAACACTGAGCGAAATAATACTTTTAATTTGGTCTTTTGGATAACCATGATGGCAATGAGAAAAGCAAAGAACAAATAAATTTGTAAACAAACTTAGTACAATCATATAACGTTTTGAAATTGGGCATAGTAACATAATGCATAGCCTAATGAAATGAGCTGAAATTTTGCTTGCAAACTTAGCGAAACCTGATACGCGCAAATGGTGTGGCGTAGTCGTGTCTTGTTTCTAGTTATCTTTAATTACGAAACAATCGTTACAGCATTTATTTATACATTTTTGCTAAAAAAAATGTGGCTTAATTAGGAAAAATCTTCAGGAAGGTAAAACCTTACATCAATGCCCGTCATCAATACATAATAGCTATTGGATTACGAATCATAAGATTGATAGTTAGTCGGTCCTACTTGCTCATCTCATTTTTATAAACAGCTGATAGGAGTGATTGATGATTACGATTCAATGCAACTGGGTCACATTATATTTTAACACTTCTGGGAGATAGCCAATGTATAGTTTCACTCTGACCGAGCTGGCTATCATTCTTGCACTTAGCCAGCCTGACAAGCTCCTCCACACTAGCTGTATAACATAACAGAATAGTTACATACGGACTGGTATAACAGCATGAATATAGACGTATTATACATAATGTAGTTACGTGGCCTACTTTATAGACTTCATAGGTAACAAGGTAGGATTGCGCAACAACACATGTTTCGTAACAGGCTTCGCTAGAGTTACATACACATTTTTAATTGTGTAACTCATTTCATTAGGCTGCATGTATTTCTTTTACACATGTTAAAATATTTTATCATTATAATCAATTTGTTTAGAAATGTCATTTTCTTTTTGCCCGCATGGTTACCCATAAGACCATTATAAATATCTTCGCTAACGTTCAGCCAAATCCCTTGAAGTGACATGTACTATCACCGAACTCCACGTTCATGACATAGAAAGAAAGCTTAATGCAAAATTAGGAGTCTTTGAAGAAAATTCGAGATATTTTATGGACAGACAGACAGATAAATAAAAAGTAAATTCTTCTAGTCCCTCGAGTGACAATCTTCGCTACTAACTCTCAGTCAATGATGGAACTAACTTGTTCTGCAAATTTGTTCCAATATTTCGGACTAAATTTGTATGTTTAACACGCAGTTCAAATAGTTTTGTTTTCCAAATATGTTGTGATAGAATATTTCGGACTACGTTTCCATATTTAACATGTTGTTCGATCAGCTTTTGTAAATATTTTTCGAAACGCTCTTCATAACTGACGTTTAATGTTGCATTTATGAAGTGAGTTAATATATTTCAATCGCCAATGGCAACTAAAAATATACATTGGATTGGCGAAGAAAAAAGAGTGCATGGAGATACGAAACTTGTAGTAGGACGTGTACATCCATCGGAGAGGAGAAAGGCTATTCAAATAGTAAAAAATTAACATGGTTATGACGTGAGGCAGATAGGAGATAGCATGATCAAAGCGGGATAGGTATATATCAGGTTATAAACGTACATTTTCTATATCACCAGGAAAAATGTTTACATACCCGTATTTCTTCTATACCATGACGTAATCCAAATTTAGGAGTGATGGTCAATGGACTGCCTTGCCTGAGTAAGGACTTCAATAGCATCATGCCTCCAAAATTACGTTGACTAAATATGCTCATTCAATTGTAATGACCAATCTTCTCGTTGAAATGTTATGTTCACTGAACCAAAAAAATAACGCAAATTTTATACGGTATGCTAAACAATCCTAAAAAATAATGCAAACATCACATGGTACATACTAAGCCACCTAAGATGATAATTTAATCACTGCATGCTACTCTAAACAATCTAAGACAGAAAAGCAAACCGTTTACAATATACTAAACCATCCGAAATTTCGTCATGGTATGTTAGTAATATTAAGTCCATTTTATAATATTAAATTTCCTACATCCAGAACTAAAATCAGTTTTTAACGCCTTCAGGTGATTTATAATTATTAGAAAAGTTTTTGTGGTTGCTATAGTCTTAGATACGAGAGTCAATTTGCACTATATAAGCACATGACAGGGTTTTCTTAGAAGCAATAAAGAAGATTTTCTAAGAAAGAAGGTTTTCGTCAGCCATGCCAGTTTTAGTGAAAGTCGAAACTGGACCAAAGGCATCAAAGGTGGTGGTGGTTGGTAACAAAGGTTAAAAAATTACAAATTTGTCCTAAATAGTAGCCTATTTTCTCAGCTTGAAATTAAACTACTGTAAATCGTCAGTTATACTAGTTTCGGTAAAAGTTGAAATATTATGTTTTCGGAAGGGTTAAAATATAAAATGAAAGTATTTTTCATAGATTATATTCTTACTAGCTTGATATTCTTAAAACTGTTGTCAGAAAATAAATAACAGTTATATAGTTGTCAGACAACTAGATAAAGAGAGTGAAAATTTCAACTTCAATCATGCAGCTGTAAATCGATTTAAAGAAAACTTACGTGTTCATGTTGTACAATGAAAACTGGCTCTCGGCTTTTGTACCATTAGGTGGATTCCAATATTAATATTATCATGAAACCATAGAGTAAATTAAGTCAAGCACGTGGCTTCAAGACTTTTTCACCGATTCCAGATA
The DNA here is from genome assembly GCF_021130785.1 of Homalodisca vitripennis. Classification (NCBI taxonomy): domain Eukaryota; kingdom Metazoa; phylum Arthropoda; class Insecta; order Hemiptera; family Cicadellidae; genus Homalodisca; species Homalodisca vitripennis. Next base: position 133,866,760 of record NC_060211.1, on the reverse strand, counting down.
AAACATGGGTATAATGTTCAAGGCTTTATTGAACCATCTGGTAACCTTTCATAATTTTGAATTCCAAAAGCACTGCTTGTTGGGCTACCAGTTGAATATTTTAATATGTTTGTGTCGTTTTAAATAAAGCAAACAGTAACATTTTAAAAATATGTTTTCTTTTTTAAACCAGCTTGGGACAAATAACCTACGGTTATAGGTTGTTTCCTTTTTGACATCAAATTATAAACAAAACAAATGTTGTAAAAGCATTGTAAAATAATTTTTCAATAAAACCAAACGTTTTATTTTTCTGAAAACTCTAACGAAACATACAATACATGTATACATAACTCTTGTACTCAAATTTATATAAAACAAAATGTTTATTTCAGTTAAAGTTTTACCTCGAAAAGTAGAGCGCGGAAGACCTGTGGTCCCCTGTACATGCAATAACTGTCATGTCCGGTGGACAAGCTTGTCAATACCTTTCTATATTCACTTCTCTGACACTTTATGAACCATCAAACTCGCTCTGGGAGCGACATTATCTATGTATTACTCCACCAGTTGGTTTTATTTTCCGTGCAGCTGTTAAACTTTATGTTTATCTCTACATATAAAAGGCAGAACCCCCACTCGTTCATTTATCACTAATTCTCCATCCTTCCGATGTCTCAGAACGTTGAAATTAGACACATAATTTGCCTAATCAGTCAAATAGAATAACTAACGCATTTTTATAACGATCAAATATCCATATGGGTTGAAATGGAGTTTCAACCACTTAAATAACTGTATTTATACTATATCCTAGAAATTACAAATTTGACACTCACGAGCCTCATGACTTAAATACTGTAGAAGCAAAAAGCATTTCCATTAATATCAATCATCTATAGCGGATTACGTTGGGTACAAAACCCACAATAAATATTTTTCCACCGTCCCGATGACCTAGAACGACGAAATTTGAAATACAACTGCCTATTGCTATAAATAAACAAAGTAAATATCTATCACGAAGATCTACTACTAATTGGTGGGGGGGGTATTATGGTTGCTATCCCTAGAAGACTTTATTGTTATTATTACTACGATGGCATATAACACACATGGGCATATCTAAAACAAACACACACAAAACATGCAGATCAACCACCCACAGATAAATGATTATATTTCATTCGTAATTATGAAATCTGTAAACAATTCTACTGAAATAGATGAGGGGATTGGAATATCTTCAAGTGGCCATCAATTATTTTCAGAAGTTATGGTATTTGATATGCCTATGACGTACCTGTTAATCAATACGAAATCGCGTCCAAAGACGAGGGTTAAGACTAATTTGTTTACAAAAGATAAAACTATGCTTCTTTAGGGTGGTTTAACGTTTTTGTCTGTATGTTGATTTCATTGCTCTTGAAAATTGTTAAAGTGAAAACGTGTATCCTAGGAATTGATCTACTATCAATATAAGTTTCGAACTATTGACAAATTTATTTATGAAAATTTGTCAATGATTCTCCATGAATTCCAGAAACGTGAACATAACTTCCTGTAAAATTATAGAACAATCAAAGGAATAAAGCGAAAGACGATGGTACCACAATACTGACTTCTTCATATGATTGTCTCATATATGTGTAATTGTGGACAGTCACCCAAACCTATGCAGCATTTTTACCATATACGTGGTTCATGGTGATTCACTTTATATAGCGGTGATGTGGCGACTTTGGACGTTGGAGCCAAACTCAAGAACTCAATACTTAAAAACTGTTTATTTACGATTTTATTATGTTAAAGATAGCACTTCTGGCATAGCAACTCTCATGGCTATGGTCCTCCACCTACTAACATTTATTGGCTAACTGGGAGAACTCTGGGTACTAGAATGTAATATAATAAACACTTTTAATCTATAATTTTGGATAACCTAAAGAAAACCTTGAAAATATATATAAAGCAAAAACAGCCATACTAAAAATTGTAAAATTAATAATTATCTCTTTAATCTTATTGTCTATGCTGTAAACATTCATTACTGCAGAACAATATATTACAGTCTGTGCATCCGCTCTAAGAGACTGTCAACTGTAACCAATTAAGATTTTGTCCCAGAGCAATTCAAGTGGAACAAAGTTGAAAGGCAATCTGTCTCTTGGAAACTTTAACTTGGGCAGAAAAGTCTTGAAAATAACTTTACATCGAGATTCAGACAAAAAGAAGCGTTAAAGACAATGTCGTTCGTTGCGAGTATTATTTTTATGTAAGAAAATACAGGTACTGTGGTTAATAAGTTTATAATAAAGTTAAACTTGTACTTTTAAAATTCATAGCTTTTGTTATTTAAAATTATAAAACAAACTATAATTTATTTAATCAATAAAAGTTTTGTTCTTAAATGAACAATACGTGAACAATGAACAATTCTTAATCTGAATACGTGTTTTTTTTTTCATAAAATTAACCGTATTCGTTTTTTATTATAAAGTGTAATAATATTCACCAAAATTGCCTGTCCTCACAATTCAGGAAATTTAGTTTTAGTATTTAAAATATTGTAATAAATTATAATTATATGTATACACATATATATATATACATATATATATATATATTTGTTAAGGGAACAGGATTTTTCCGGACATTTGCCATCGTTCAGTTAAACAAAAAATCTGTAAAATTACGTCTCAAATTTTGCAATCTGATCTCTTCTTCAGGTAAATAACTGACCTAACACATAATTACAAACTAGGCTAAAATAAACGAACCATACCAGAGCGTTGTGACACGCCTAAGTAAAGAATCACAACCACCATGCTGTGTGTCAAATTCACTAACTATAAAACATGCACTTAATAAAAAAACACTTAAGCACAACACAAAGTATTAAAACTGAACTACAGAATACATATATATTTGTAATTTTGTATTATTAATGAAACAAACAAAAAACGATAAACGCAATATAAAGTAACGTCGATTAATGTCAAAATTAGTTTGTGATACATTAATAGCTTATTTTCTTAAAGTAAACGTTTACTTTTCAGACTACATTTTCATATAAATACTGTGAATTTAACGTTAAGATATAGTACGATAAGTTAAGTAGTATTTAAATTAACAGCCCAATAATACACAATAGACAATCATTCCTTATTCGTTTTTAATAGAACCGAGGAACAACGTGTACATTAAATAGTGGTATCTCAAAGCATTAAAGTTATATTACTAAATATACGTCCAAATTCATGTGGTCTGAATGGTTATGGTGACAGGTTTCTAAGGTTAACCTTCATGGTCAGGTTAACCATCCACCTCAGTAGCCTTGGTGGTGGATGGGTTTGTCATAGAATTAAAATTACACAACACAACACAGTATGCATATAAATAAATAAATGCCTCTAGCACAATATACACAAACACAATCGCGCGCGAAACCTCAGAGGCTCTACTGAGGTCTGACGTTGAAGGTTAACCTTCGAAACGTCACCATAACTATTAAGACTACATGTATTTGTATAGATGTGACGGTAGTATATAACCTGTTATATTTTTAGTCATTAAAATAGACCCTGGGCTAACCATTAAAATTATAATTTTGCATTGTGCCATATAACATAATCCTCTATCGAGTACAATGCTGTCTACAAGATGGTTATATTTTATTTAGAATTTTTTTAATTCCTTCTCCCTTATAATATCCCTGGAGTACTTCTCAAAAATTTATGTCCTGACTTTATAGTTTTTTTAATGTAATCGTAAATTATTAAAATTTAAAATGTAATGTATTTTTTAGTTCAAATTTAAATAACTTTCATTTTAATTTTGTGCTGTTGGAAGATTAACTTCCAATATCGATACAATAATAACAATATTATTTAATAGCTTCAATTTGAAACATACATTTATTATTTTAATTATATCGCTGTGATTACTTGACATTTAAAATGTAGAAACTATAAAATGTAATTTATAATTTGTCGTTATTTATTTAGTTCCCATTTAAAGAGTTTAAGCTAATGACCTTGAGTTAAACAAAACTTAAACTGAAGAACCAGTAAGATTCGACCCAGTACCATATTTACGAGTGCCCGTCACTGATTGATTGGCGTCTAGTAAGCTGGAGTAGACCGTTATCAATACGTTAGCGACTGGCAGCGCGCCAAGCGGAGTGTGCCTCAAGTATAAAACCAACCGATGTTATTCTTATCTTGTTTGCTGTTGACTACAGAAGCCTGTTATTTATGTTTCCACATCCGTTCATAGCGAGCAATCACGAAAATGCTAGGGGTTTGTAGCTCGCTAAAATATTAACTAAGTCTTCAACAAACCGTAATTATACTGACAACCCATGCATCTACGGTCATACTTTTGGTATAATCTTTGACTCGAAATATCGTTTGTTTGAAAAGTATTTAATTTAAACACATCCTGGAAAAGACTTCCTTTATTCCTTAAGTTCCTGTAAATTACCTACCTCGTTGGGAAGAATCACTGAACTTAACTTCGACAATTAAGTTAAAATGTTCTATCTTTATATGATTATAACCAATCAAGCAATGTAACTTTACTGAAAATTATCATAACGATTAACTTTGTATTTTACTCTGTTTATACTTTACTGATTTGTTTATTTTGTGTTTCTCTCAAAGCAATCATGATTATTCATAATCGCACTGTTAAAGATTTAAGGTATTAAATTTTGTATACTCAGATCTGTTGATTGCATAATCAACAAAACTCTTCATGATCCAAGAGGAACCATATACCAAGTTCCAAGTCTCTCTCATACCTTTCTATAGAGTTAGCACGCAGTTGAACATACGGATGAGTAAACGGACGCCACAGCATACTGTGTGGTTCGTATTAATACTCAACGCCTTCCTCAATTAAGCCGTAAAATTTCAAAGTATCCATCATGGAAATAGTTCACTGTAAACATCAAATGATGCTCTCGTTTCTCCATTAAAGTAATTCTAACTTGTACATGCACATGCGCTTCACTTTGTCAAAGAATTTACGGTACACGTCATTAGTTACAAGACAAAGCAGTGACATTATCAGCTGTTTACGTTTCTTCCTTACACCATTACACTTTTCTTGCTCTCCAAGAACTTTCTCTTTCATTACATCCTGAGACCTCTCAGCCCAATTACGATTCTGATTATTACTTTAGACGTGACAACGTCTTAAATTAGGTTGCGGCTCGGAGTCACTCATGAAAAAGTGTAACGCCCGGTAACGTTACGATGCCCGTCCAGTGGGTCCGCCGCACGGGATCCGCACGGGATAAAGCAGATAACTGTGGGTCCGCCGCACGGGATAAAGCAGATAACTATGTTTATTCGTGAAAATGTGGAGTGCTTAGATTCGTCATTTACAACAACTACAACAATAAAGGTAAATAATTGTACACTGATATTTCATTATCGTAAACTAGGATTGATTGATTAATTGTTAGATTGACACGAAAGTTGAGAAACTGAGTTTATAGGTTATGTCATACTATTGACAAATGTTGATAGTGTTAAGTAAATTATTAGTTTAAATCACTCTGCAATCAATCGTAATTCAGTCGATTGAGAAGAAACAGCGCGTATTGCTAGTCAAACATTTAAAATAACAAATTATAACCTCTAACCTGTCATAACAGTGCGACCAAACAAACGAACTAAACCGACCAATCACCACGCGCGGAGTTAGAATTTAACTGTGTTTAGCAAGAATTTCAAATTCCAATTTTAGTAAATGTTTTATTCAACTTTACCATTTACAATAACAAATTTTAATTAATTTCAAATTATGTACAATGTTTTAGTAAACAAAATATATTTCTATAGTTAAAATTTGTGCAATTCTTATTTTCATTCAATTCCTTGTTCCTATTGTGCAATTTAATAATATTCATATCAATAAATATTCTACCGAGAAAAAGACGTTGTCACGTAAAATCTTCGCCCGTAAAACCGACTTTACAGGCAACCATAATTTTTTTTAGTAGTTATAAAAGTAGTCACCTTGTTTACTCAAAACGGAAGCTCAGCTATTATACGTCAGAAGGCTACCTTTACTTTAATTACTAGTAAAAATGTTACAGATGATATAAAGTTTAAAGGAATTTACACATTTAGGACGTAATGTTAAAACATTTCCAGATTTGAATGGTGTTAACTCAGAAGTGCATATCATGAACAAATAAACATCACTTGAATGGTCCGATGCCAGAGTTTTATTTTATATTTAATCTTATTTGGTAAAATTGTATTTGAGATAATTATCACTGATCATACTGTTATTGAAAAAGTAATATCGCACAACTAATCGTTAATTTATTGGTATATTGACATTTTTATCATGAATACACATATCCTTTAATTAACATAGTAATAGACGATGAAGAATGAACCTGTGTAATAATTAATTCTGTTCTACCTAAAACATCACATGAAACAGAATGGTTATAGGTAAGGATATTCAAAACGGCAAGTAAGTATACTCTATTTGGGTAGATAAAATATAAATGTTTGCTTGTATTTGATCTCCCCATGGAGATAAAACTTAATGACAAACTTGGCATAGTTTTGTTAGAGCCTATCAACACTAAACAAGAATGATTATAAGAAAAGATGTTCAAAGCGACATGTAAGAATACTCTCGTTTGCGGAGATAAAATATAATTGTTTCCTTAAATTTTATCTCCCCCTGGAAGAGTAATTACAACCTTAATATAGTTATCTTAGAAACTGCCAACACACAACAGGAGTGAATACAAGCAAAAATATATGTAACAAGTAAGGGTACTCTATGTTATCTATATAAAATATAAACAAGCATTATACTGTCTCTGGAGCAATAATGAAAACCATGACCAAATTAGTTAGAAAATAACACAAAATATGTGTGACTATAAGCAAAGTTATTCAAAGAAACAAGTAAGGGTACTCTTGTTTAGACAGATAAAGTATAAGCAAACAATACATTGTCCCTGGAACAGTAATGACAACCTTGACCTAGTTAGCCAGAAAATAACACAAAATATGTGTGATTATAAGCAAAGCTATTCAATGAAACAAGTAAGGGTACTCTTGTTTAGAAAGATAAAGTATAAGCAAACAATACATTGTCCCTGGAACAGTAATGACAACCTTGACCTAGTTATGTCAGAAGCGAGCTGCCGACGTGACAGGTGCGGCTTGTGTAAACCGAGGGGAATTCGCTTCTTCAAACTGGCAACTGTTTATATATCAACGCTGTCTCAACATTCTACTGTTTCTTCAACCAGCTGAACATTTTTGAACAAGCGGGACATAAAATAAGTTTCCGGAACGATAGATCAGTGTCAATAAATTTTGAAGCATTCATATTTAAGGTCAATATTCCTATTTAGAAATGTATCGAACCCTGAAAATTAATGTTTTACTTTTTAGGTTTTGTATATTTTATATTTATTCGAAGAGGCATATTTTCCCAAACTATTAGTAACAGTTAGAACCTATGAAACTGAAACTCCGTTTTTTATTTTTATGTCAAATATTTATTTTTAATAAAAAATACTATAAATTTATAATTTTTCTGATTTATTTCTTCTCGGATTTTACTTTCATTTAGCGACCCTATTTACAAAGGGCTTGAGATTTTATTTATTCTAAGTTAAAGAATATATTTATAGATTTATGGGTTATTTATTAACCTATTTAGTAGTAGGAATATCCCATAGGTAATTTAAGGATAAATCTATTGTTTATAAGCTTTGAAAAAATAATTAAAAATACAATTATGTATAATTATATATGTTTAATTTTGCAGATATTTGAATAATTGGACAAATGTGGCAATTTAATCTTAATTGCTTTCCAAAAAGTAATTAAAATTAAATTTCCACATTTGTACAATTTAATCTTAATTGCTTTCCACTAATCAATTAATTTGTAAGGGCCAATACTGAAATGCATAAAGTATTGTTGTACACATACTAGTTAAATGTGAATTGATGTCAGTTGTACTGTTCCTTTTCCAAATCTTATTACATAAGTACAGCACAGTAAACCTAGATATATTCAATACTCGTGCGTTAATGTGTGTTCGTGTGTGTATTAAACGGGCCAATCAAATAAGGGACATTCATTGAGTATTGAAAACCGTATATAAAGCGATAGTAGAACCGAAACAGGCTTTTTGTTTAAAGTTTGTTATTGACGATGGAAGGTTTGAAAAGATAACAGGATTTCGGACAGTTGCCATCGTTATATTTTACAAAATTTATAACACCTTTTGTAACGTATAACGATGGGAAATGTCCGAAATCCTGTTATCCGAAACAGGGTTTTTATCGGTTAGCGTTATCTCGTAACTAGACACCGGTCAGAGTTCAACTTGTTCTGTCATATAAAGCAAGAAACTTTTTTCGGTGAAACAAAAATGAAACATGCTGACTTTAGAGTGGTGATTTAACATTTATATTTAAAAGACTTAAAAGGAAGGATATCAAAGCTGAGTTGGATAAGTTCACTATACATCTGCTCCTTTGTTTTCAATTGTGTACAATTTGATAAATAATTTTAAACCGTATATGCACATAAGATAATCAATGCTGTATAACGCTTTTGGAAGTGACTACCCCGGAATTGATTAGCAAAATTCATAATATGTTTTTGAGTGATCAACTTGATTCGTTGAAATAGTTGAGGCCAAAGTTGTCTGGGTAGCTACAAGTGTGTTCATTTTTGCACGAAAAAATGGTCGTGGAGTTGAGTTGGCTTTCAGAGGTGAAAACAACAAAAGTGTGGTCCAGTCTGTTGTGGCACTTTTCCGTCGGAATCCTGCTGAGTTTCTGTGTCGATAATAACTGGGACATGGATCATTACTACATTCCAGAGACAAAGTGTCAATAAAAACGGTGAGGTTTTGAAGATGAGTGGGCTTCGAAAAAGGTGAAGACGGTGAAAACGGCTGGCAAATAGATGGAGACGGTATTCTGGGATAAACTTGGAGTAGTTTACATTGACTACTTGGAAAAGGGGAAAATATTTAATATATCAGTTGAACTGATTGAGCGAATAAATGCAAAATTTAATAATAACAGCATATATCGGAGCTTAAATTTGAATTCCATTTGAATACCACATCCACCCTTCTCATCGGATTTGGCACAAAATGATTTTATTTCCAAACTTGGATAACCTTCGGAAGATGACAGTTCACGTCAAATGCGGGGATTATCTCCGGAGAAAAATCCAAAATCTTACTTTTTTAATTACTTAAAAGAATATATAGAACTTAAATTACAGTATGCTGAAAAATTTACCCGAAATAACATTGTTTTCACCTTATCTTAGCATTTATCGAACGAACCCGTGAAACACTTCATCTTCATAATTTTATTTCATGTAACAGTTTGAGAAATATTGACATATTCAAATGAGACGTGGACCACTTTGAGCTTACCCTACTCTTTGAAACCTGTTACGAGTATTTATTTAGGGATTTGTGTATATATGTGTGTGTAAGAGCCGGTTCAACGCTACAGGTAATAGTTTTAACAAGTGAAATCCGCATAGAGCAAGTTTTTAGATTATATTAGTTTATTTAGAGAAAACTCTTATCTGATCTCTTTAAAGAAAACATATTTTTATGACCTTACAGTATTTCAGGTTTAAATATTCCCCAGAAAATTAAGTTTCAACGTTAATTTAGCAAAGAAATACATGCCGCATAATGAAGACAGATTACGTAAGCGACGAATAACAACCACCATGTACGTAATATCTTTTCCATTTTAAGTAGAGCACTTACTTTCAATTTTAGAACAGGTTAGCTGCATTGGAATGCATTTTATGTGTTCATACTCTCACATATGAGTTACCCTTATTATGCACAACTTCACGAAAAAGAATTAAAATAAAATTTGCCATATAACTCCCTAGTCAACTTTATATATATATATATATATATATATATATATATATATATACAAACACAAATTTTACTATTTAACATTGTAAACCATGACAGATTTAATTTTATGTACACGAAATCTCCTAAATTGAGTTATATCTTCCGTTGAATACGAAAACACTATTTATCATAATGTTAAACGCATCAACCCAGCGGTTGCCCATGATATACATGAAACTCTGGCAGAATATTACTGAATAATGAGTGGGATAATGTAGCGAGATAATATATACAAAACGCAAACTCAGACGGACAGACAGATGGACAGTGGTCAGGGTGAATATATGGTGAGAGGTTACATGAATGATATATCCCTGTCGGTGTGGTCTACGTGTGCCGTCCATTACACAGTACTCTGTGGCATGACGTCATCCTACTCGTTAATATAGTTCTTCTTGTGTTAGTTATTCATTCATGGTAAGTTCAAGTAAATGCTATATTGATGCTGAAGAATAGTAATCACAATATTACATTCATTGATAATCCCTTGAAATTAGTGTAAAAATTTTAATTTAATAGGAAATATTGAAATGTTATGATCAATAAATTGCTGAATTTCTCTCCCTTAAACTCCACGTAACAATCAATTATTTTCCAACATGATTACATAATATAGTGAAAAGAATATCATAGGAGTGTGCTTCGTCTTCCCCAAACTCCAGTGCAGGAATACATGAAAGTGACTACGTTGCAATTAGTGGATCGTAATACAGAGAAAATATTAAATATGAAGCAGTATTTAGGTCTTCGTGTAATCTGTATGTCGTGATCGCGTCCAACTCGAGCATTCTGGAGTTAAGTTTAATTTAAATACGATTACGTTACACAAAGAACATAAGAACAATATAAGAGTATTTACTTTCTCTGAAATCTCCAGGTCAGCATTATTTCAATCTCGTCCATGTTCGATTAATTGATTTGCAATATGATTATAAAGGAATAAATCAAAGTAATACATAGGAAAGAAGTATTTAAAAGTGTGTTATGCTCTTCTTGGAATTTTTCTGATCTCAAGTCTAACTAGTCCATGCTTTAATAAAATTATTCCTAAAATAATTCTGTATTATAAAATATAGACGAAATACAAGGATGTACGCTTCTTTTCTTGTAACTCCCAGGTTAGGATTGTATCCAGATCATGTTTTTGTTAACTGTTTCGTAACATGATCACGTAGTATATAAATTTAGCTTGAATTGGTTTATATAATTTAAAGAAACATTGTAAGTTACATACAGTATGAGAAACGCGACTGCCTATGTTATTTATACTTAAATAATGAGTATTGTACACGGTTAAGCGGGTTTTACTCCATAGAAATTACAATGTATTGAATAAGAGTCAGTGTTTGACTTCGACTTTGTGCAAGATTTTAAAATTAAAGCTGCTAAAGATATACACAAACCTTTTTAAATTATAACTGACATAAACATTGGTTGCCTTAGAGCGCGTGGTTTTCATTTAATTCTGGTTTCACGTTTTGGTTGCATGAGGATGTAGAATAAGGTTCTTTGAGGTATTCATTTAAAATCATGTCCTGAGACCTAAGCTTAAGAAATTCTTTACTTATCTTGCACCAACATACTGTTTGCCTAATAATATAATATTCATAAAGAAGGAAGTGATATTTTTTAACGTTAAAAGATCAACTTCTTATCCACGAAAACCCAAGTGTATTTTTAGCTGTATTATTTTTATAGTTAATTATTAGTACATTTATTAATAAAGAATATATGATCTTAGCAGTATCTACATAGTACTGTCAAAAGAGTTTGTTAACAACCTTCAGGAAATTAGTTATAGTAGAACTTTACATTTAAGCTATCTCTCCTTTGTAAAGTAATGACCTGGCCCTCAGCCCTAAGAGTTTTTACTTTTAAGTTCCATGTGTACCATCCCATACAGCTTTATAACCTCGATATGGAGACTTTATTAGTCATAATACTATTATATATATATTTATGTAGATTATGTCATGAATACTGTTTGTAACTAATAAAGAATTGTATTCATTCATTCAATTATAAGCAAAAGTGCTGCAAGAGCTGTTAATGTTAGGAAATGAGTTCATCAACACCAAATGTAGGATTCGAATGAATCTTAGTAGGTATAAGAGCTCTTCCAAGGCATCTTTTACTCTTCTACTTCCATTATTGTCTTAATATTAGTGGTAATTTGCTGAGAATAAAAACGAATATCACTTTAAGGAGTTTAATGTTCTCTCATTTTGCAGATAACGTTTTCGCACTACGGCTTTCCGGTTCATTTCATATTTCCGTCTGCACTAACGTGGTCAGACGGATTGGCTTAAAGTTTACTCACGTTCAAACCAGTTTTTAAGTGATATTTAACTTTGTTACATACGCGTTAACTGTAAACGTGAGGCGTTAACATTTCTAAGTAAGCAGTTTGAGGTGAATGACAATGAGTGATGACAATTATTGATTATTGGATGCAAATGTACGAAACAGCAAAATTCATTAGTTCATATAAGACATGTGGCCTTACAGTATAAGCCACTGTTATTCCTCAATACCTCAAATTGAAGGAAATGTGAACCATTAAAACACCATTAAGGATGAACTCGTTTAACACCTTTTTTACGATGTCTACATAAGTTTGCAATAAGAAGGGTCTCAAGGATGTATAAAGGACCCGACGGTATTAAAAATCTGTTACGGTGTAGTAACTAACTGTTCCTGAACCCAGGTAACCACCAGGGCAGCTAACAACCGCCAACAAGCAATTTAACTTTGCTCCCTTAACAGCTTTCCTTTATCCTCTTAATTAACGTGCCTTTGCCCTCTACTAAACGATGTTTGGCTTTGTTTCCCCGCGAATGTTTATCTTACAACGTTTACTTGATAGGTTAACTAGTGGATATTAACGGGCCTTTGAACAGTGATGTTACAAATATAACAGTGCTATTACAAAATTTCTTAGTGAATGGTGCAGTTTTTTTTTAGTGAAGTTACCACTAGTTCATACTTCGTCGAATCTCTCAATGGAGGCAATATCAAATTAATAGAGATTTCGATGGGTTAAATCTCACAACACCCAACATTTGAGGAAACCTTAGTGCCTTAAGATGGTGGAATCTCCGGAGGAGGGAATATTTGAATGCAGTTTTGTTTACTAAGCATGACTTAAGAAAGTTACATTTGAAAATAAAATAAAAATCGAGAAAATTGTATATTTTATTGTAAAAAACGTCTTCATTAGTACAGATTTATTATTATTTATGTCGTACAAAGCTCATATCCTTATATTAGGTTTGTCCATGAGTCTGATTTCAAGATGGCAGAAATCGTTAATTCAATGCTAACAATTCAGCGTGGATTGATCAGAAAGAAATAAGTTCTTCCTGTCCTTAGCAAAGTTTTCAAGAACCTATGACTATGAAAGTAAACACAACACAACCGAAACTTCGTTGCTAGCCAACTCGAGAAAAAGGTGTTAACACTATTGTCTGTTGTGCCAGCCAATAATTACCCATCCACGAACTGTAGGGTAGGATCCGTCTCTGGAAGAAATATCCCATTGTAAAACTCAACGGGAAACATGTTTCCTCCTGAATTTTAACGAGCAAATGGTAATACTAACTATAATAATTCCTCTCTCATCACAATCGATGATGGAACTGGAGCAAACTCCAACATAGTTTAAGCATCCTCTTGACCTACATGGTTTGTTGGACTCTAGAAAAAGAATAAGCTGTTCGAAATCTAACTAAATTTTTTAATAAAATCGGTACGTATTGAAAAGACCAATTGCTAAAGATCAACAGCACGGATTCCATTTGTTTTAACTTTAACCAACAAAAAATACTGACAACAATTACATACATAATATTATTTTATTATTTAAAACCAGATTATTAACAAGGTTCAAAAGAATTCTGGTTGAAGTGTCAACCAAATATATTATTCCGCTTAATAATCCCGAAATAAATCGTCCATTACGATGAAATAAATTAAAATATAAATTAAACCAGTTAAAAATAACATGTATGGTAATGCTACTATGCTTTAATAAAGAGATATAAGTTGTTAAGATTTGCAACTCAACTTGATGTAAATCCTTAAATTTCATCCTCTAAACAACGTCATTTTTGAAAAGACGTTAATTTATATTTTGTATTAAAAACATTTATTATAAATAACGGTGAAAATATTTCAACACTAAAAAGTATTAAGAAATGAGTTTTTTAGAACTCAGTAAGCTGGTGAAATTACTAATATTAAGTTATAAAACATAGTCATAGATTTTTGGATCTATGCACTATTGTCTTCACGTACGATAGATCTCTCATAACTTCGAAAGAGAACAGTAGAATCTATGGTATTCGTATGTAGTTCTGAAATAGTGAAAAATCTTTTTAATAGACCAAAATACCTTAAGAACATTGACAAGGTCCCCACTCTCTCTTCCAAGCAAGTTTTAATACATACTGCCATGCATGACTGTATGATTATCTCCTCTAATGTCGTGCCAATCCAAGTTAAATTAGCGCTACAGCACTGACTAACACAGATTTGCATAATGTATTCGTTTGACCGTACTACTGAATATTCAAATATATAAACCAACTGCCAGGTGTATGATTATAATGATTATTTCATTATACTGGTGGCGTAATGAGGTAATAACTAATATTCCATGTTTAAATATATTCAAAAGGTAGGATTAAATATGAAATAATAGTCAGATTTCATTATATACTGCGTAACTGCAACCGCGCCCACAGCATTACTCCCTGAAACTGTTTTGGAATGACTATCACAATTACTAAACCCAAAACTGCGTCTTCTATTGAACTTTTTTATTGCTTTGAAATAAACTAGTTCCTAATTAAACATTGTTATAATAATAGAACATTGAACCATTAGAAGGCGTTTATTAGATAACTTCAAGGTTTTTTTTTAAATATAGCTTACGTTTCATGTTCGGTCTTCTTCCAAAACATGAAAATAGATTGAAATGCGATGGATTGTTTTCACACAAAAATTCTATACTACCTCTTCATAAAATGGAAATTTACTAAAAATTTTAGATTTGTAGGCTTCAAAAGTCAAATAAAAAATTGTTTTTACCTCAAGTGTTTGAGAATAACTTTTAGCACTGTTGTGGCCTCATTAGAATGCATAAATTTGCTTTGAAGTACTTTTTATTGTGTCTCTTTACGGAAAAATGGAGATATAGTGAAGGTAACACAATTTTTTAAGTAACTGTAACCTTATAGTAATGAATATTTACTTATATTTCAATTAAAATATATTGTTAGATTTTTATGAATGTATATATATATATATATATATATATATATATATAAATAAATAAACTTTTATTCCTCCCATTAAAACAGTGTATATTAATATGACATTAAGTGTAGATACGACGTAATTTATAAGTAATGCAATTCAAAATTACACAAATATTATTTATCTATATATATATCGTAAATATCGTAAATAATATTTGTGTAATTTTGAATTGCATTACTTATAAATTACGTCGTATCTACACTTAATGTCATATTAATATACACTGTTTTAATGGGAGGAATAAAAGTTTATTTATTTATTTATTGCGTAATAAACGTTATAAGCTTAAGTGCTACTTATGAAAAGTTTTTATTTCGTCTGAATAAATAACAAAAAGAGAGTGAGGTTCTAGTGGGCTTAAGTAATTAAGTGAGAATGGGGGGTAAGTATTAGATAGAGCTTCGTAATGCTGAATTCGTCTGGTAAAATAAGACATTGTTTCTTTTTTAATAAGTATTGGGTGATTATATTTATTTAAAAATATGCATTGCGCATATGCAGGAGAACTGTATTAATTTAGCTCGTTAATAACATTTAGTGGCTTATTGGTCATACGTACTAATTCAGTTACGACGTGGAAAACATTTATATATAATTACAGCTTAAATCATAAGAGAATACAATCCATCTCGACTGCGCTATAACATTGAATATGCTGTGTACATTTAACCTACAAGGTTTAAAACTGTAATGCGTTTATTTGAACTAGGTCGTTGTAAATTTTTAGTGTGGTATTTGTGTTGTGTTTTGAAATTTTTACAAAATAACGAAGACTATCGGCAATTTCGGCATAGTCTGAAGATTGGGTGTACCTCCGACGAGTATTACGAGTGACAACACCTCTTTGGATAATTTTGGATTTGACGATAAGAATACCTAATTAATTTGTAAAATCATGTAACTTACACCATATTATAAAAGTTTCCCTGAGAGGGCTTACTTCTATTTTCATCCAAAACATTTCAAATCCCTTATTAATATGTATAAAATAAGATCTAATAAATACTGTTGGTATAATAATATGAATACAATTTTGGAAAAATGGTTATTAGCTTAATTGAAGTTGGTTTTGAATAATGATCAGTATTATGTCTTTCCCGAAATGATATTAAACATACTATCGTAAAATATTTAATTCTCTATTTCTCTTCTGACTTATAAAGAACATAAGCAAACATATTACTTTTACGAGGTTTCACGGGAAAATACTAAAGGTATACAAGGTTTGAATCTGAAAACAGTATCTTCACTCGTAGTTCATTATTTATCTTAATTGTTATAATGGAAAGAATAATGTATCGATTAAAAAGCGTTTAAATTATTTATATGGATTTTATAATGCGCCTTAAAAAAGAATATATTGAAATGTTTACTTTTTTACCCAAAAACACTACACCATGATACATATAGAACGTTACAATTTGATCCAAATAACAATTTTTATACTCTGAAGTGTTATTTTAAATAAGCATCACCCGTTTTTGAATCGAAAATATGCATATCATGCTGATAGTATTTTATTACTTATAAAATAAATTAGGAAAATGATTAATCAATTCAGTTTCCAACATTTATGGTTTGTATAAACAGAAATAAGAAATCAAAATTTATAAAGCCAACTTCTACATGAATAAGGTAAAATTACTTGAAAATGAATTCGGATTTTTTTAATGGCACAGATGACAATGTAGATATTTCTATATGTGAAAATGTTGTTATGTCCCGTACTAGGGCGTCAATACAATATTAGGCCCTGTATGTGTAATTGTGTAACTGACTCATCTTAAATACAAACAGATAGATAAGCATATTTTTTATAGAAGTAGGTGTCACCAAATCCTGAATGTAAGAATATAAAAATAAGTTTCTAAACAAGGAAATAGCTATATTACATTTATTTCGCTATTAGAGCTTACACAACCTGACAATGTTACTCGACCCGAGACAGGACACTGTGAGCTTGGTAGCCGAAGTGTTAAAATTGTATACTGTAACCAGAGTGCTCTTGATATATAACGCATTGTCTTCCAGAGCTTACACAAGCTGACAATGTTACTTGCCTCAAGACTGGACACTTTGCCGCTTGGTAGCCGAAGTGTTAAAATTGTATACTATAACCAGAGTGCTCTTGATATATAACGCATTGTCTTCCAGAGCTTACACAAGCTGACAATGTTACTTGCCTCAAGACTGGACACTTTGCCGCTTGGTAGCCGAAGTGTTAAAATTGTATACTGTAACCAGAGTACTCTTGATATATAACGCATTGTCTTCCAGAGCTTACACAAGCTGACAATGTTACTTACCTCAAGACTGGACACTTTGCCGCTTAGGAGCCGAAGTGTTTACATTGTATACTATAACCAGAGTAGTGTTGATACATAAAATCACTATTGCCACAGGTGGTATATTAGTACTTTTGAATACCCAATATCGTCATTGTCTAAAAATTGGAAGTTATGTATTGGAAATCATATTTCATTAAATAGAAATACACATTTCAATAACTACTATCATTTGATATTCAAGCAACTTATTTTTTTTTAAATTGGACAATTTGTTAATGATAACGTCAAACTCTTTAAATCGAATGGACAGTTTTACGATTTCATTCTTTTACATTTCGAAATTTTATCCTGTTGCAGGTATATAGGTATTCTATAAATGTACGTATACATTTAACTTTACAATGAGAGTTATTTCATATAATTTTCATTAAAATGCGATATATTAGACAACTATTTTGATAATGAATGGTTTTGTTACAAATTAGGTTTAGATCACGATTTTATGTAATTATATATTCACGTATTTTGTTCTACTCGGAGAAAATTAATTACTCTTTAACCAAGCTTTATGTCATAAATAATGTAAAGAACATTCACCACTCATCTCACACGTGTAGGATAATTGTCTTATATTATATTTATACAGTAGTTAATTACGTTACTTCATGTTGTCAGTGTTGTGACAGTTAACAGATAGTGTAACAATTGTATGCATGTCATATATGTCACATGACTCTTCACTATCACTGCATATACTACATCATGATACACTTAACCATTATAAACTTGCACTTTCATACTATCTTATATAAGGTAACATAAGGAAAATAGGAGTACACCACGTTTCGTAATAGAGACCGCTGAGGTTACATGCAACATTTCAAATCTATAGCTTATTTCATTTTTGAGCTTTCCTGCGGACAGATATACAGAAAGACAATCATACAAAAAATAAGTTGATACGAAAGTAACGTATCATGGAATTCACTCTTAAAGAAATGAGGTTTCATGAAAAATGTAATATCTACGTATAAAATCTTTGACGACATATCTTGCTACATTTAGATTTTTGTTCGCAAAATTGGGTGTGATATCAGTGTTTTAATAATCAAAGTATACACACCAAGTTACCACAAAATTATGTTTCAGTTGAGATAATTAAGCTTATGTGCTCAAGTATACAATTATTTTACGGACTAGAGGGATACAAGGAATATCACATTTAACAGTATTTTATCACAAAGAACAATACTAAAATGACATTAGTCTATCAATTGATAGTACCATGGAATAATGGGAAACTCTCATACGTAATCATAAACTGTAACTTTAAAAGCGAGGATTGTTTTTAAAATGAAATATGCTAACGGGTGGCCTTATCTAATCTCCCCAAATGTGAGTTAGTATGTTAGTCTGTACTACAAGATGACGTCTGTGGTATTGTTTTATGCGCTTCAGCACTTATTTCGCTCGAATATTTCATTCAAACTATAGATCAGTTTTTAAATGTTAGAACTGTTTAGTGTTTCTGTGTACATACTTTTTAGGAGGCTCAAAACGTCTGCAAGACGGGGTTTATTGCTGATATGCGGTTTCTGCGAATGTCCGAAATTTAGTTCATAGATACTTAAGATACTGTAGAGAACTAAATCCTTCATCTAACCTAATCTGACGACCAACCTGACATAATCAAACCTGACCTAACCTGACCTGACCTAACTTGACCTGACTTAACATACCCTGACATGACATAACTTGATATGACCTAATCTGAGCCAACCTGACAATACCTAACCCAATCCAACGAAAACTAACGATTGAATGAAGGAAACATAAAGCACAATTAATCACTTTGACAAACTTCAGTCAGATATTATATATAATGGCTGAATACAGTAATAAATAGAGCACTATTAACTACTTTGGCCAAAATTACTAGCTATTACATATAATTACTAGATATTATATATGATAGCTGGATTAATTACTTTGGTATTTTGGAAATATTCACAGCACAGGTTTGGCAGAGCAAAATCGGCAATTTAAGCTCTCTTTCCACAATCATTCTCTGCAGTACATTATTTTAACAGATTTCTCTGTAATCCAAGCATTTGTTTAGCACAATAGCAACAAATGCTACTCCAAGTGAGGGGATATGTGCCTCCTTACGCCATACTCTAAGCGCGAAGGAATTAAGTCGAAATATGCCATGTTTGAAGCTCTCGAGATGCGTTACTTTTTAGGATTGTTCAAAGCATAGACATATACAATTTAATGAAAAATTATATTCAAAATGTTCCTCACAGGTAAATCTAATGCCGGGATGAATGTGAATCCAAGTAATAGCAAAATCGGTTAACTCTAGCAATTCTCATCTACCAACATGTCAAGTTGGGTCGGGCAACACGTAATAATATTACGTTTATCACAAACCAGATATTAGCAGTTCATAACAACAGTTTCAATTACCAAATTTCCTTCGTATTTGATTTAATGTGAAAAGACTCGTTGATATAATAGAGTATCTTACTATGCCCGACTGACTATCTTATATTCAATAAACATGGATTAAGAACACAATTATTGGCCTGAGAGTCGATCCTGAAGGACTCCAACCGACTTAGATATATTCCTTTCCATTCAGTATTCAAGCCATGTACACACTTGTTCCTGCCTTTTTGCCAGATAAGATGAAACCTGTTTGTCCGCCATACCCCGGAACGGCTTTAAAATAAACTGGTGTAGGCCTAACAATTAAAAGCTTTAGAAAATCTAAAAATGAGCTGAGATCAAATCATCACTTTCGAAAATAGTTGCAATATTTTCGGTGATAAATTGACCTTTCTAAAATATAAATAGTCCCAAACCAACGTTATTAAAATTAATCAAACGGTTCTGAAATATTGCCAAATAAGCTATTTGAAAACTGGCAGTACTGAAATTGGATGTTAGTTTCAAATCGTTCCAGAATGTGTCACTATTGCAGCTTTAACTGCTGATGGAAAATACCCTCTTTCAGTACAAAATTAACAAACATTGAAAGTGTGCTAATATATGTTTAAAGCAATGTAAAGTAGCCACATACATATTCATGTCACGCGTTCTTTTAGAGTTCAAATTATATTTGTTACTTCATTTACTCTTCATTAACAAGTACTAGTCCAATAGACGATAGTGGTTCTCTAGTATTAACTGAGCTTTGGAGAAGTCAGTGGGAGAATGAAATGTTAAAACTATTTAAAAAGATCTGTTAATGTCACAAGCGACATTCTGTGATGCTAAGGGGTTATAAACAAAAACACATGTTGGTGGTTTTCGAAATGTTTTGGTAAAGTGTAACTTTAAAGTAATATGGTTGGAAATGTCAACCTATGTCATTAAATGTTAAAGTAATTTAACAATGAATTTGATAATTAGTTAGTTTCTGGCACGACATTATGTAACAGTTAAGTACTTTCTTAAATTGCTACTTGATGATTGTAAATATCCATTCTAAATTTTCCTTAAGATAAGATCAAAATTATTGGTTTCTAACGTCTCGGTATTGTACGAGGGTAATTCTAAAAGTAAGGTACGATTCGCGTTAACCAGAAAACAGTAAGCGAGCAGCGAAATGCGCATGCGCCCTGACTCCCGTCATGCATTGGGCGCAGAACGACGCCATTTGCAGTGAAATCGTTGTAGTTTGCTGTTGTCTGTGCCTTTTTAAAATGTCGTATTTAGGTTTCTCTTCCTAAAAAACTTATAATTAGAATAAATAGAATTGAGTAAATTATAAAGTTAAAGAATTAATTTTAATACAGTACATTTACTTGGGTATTTGTATTCGTTGTCCATGGGACTCCTTTGCCTTATAATTGTCTTCCTAGAGAGCACGTTGCTGTAAATTAAGACGTAATTCATAATATCAAGCTCAATCCGGTTCGACGTTATCATGCGGGGAACAAGCAAACAAACAAATAGACGCCAACTGACTACACCAACTTGCGGCAGAGGCTTTGCTCAAGCTCAGCCAATTACTCGGTACAATGAGTTGGCAATTCCCCATTACGTGTAGTAACCCTTCCTCTCGTCGACCCCTCCCCTCTTCTCTTCTTACTGTTAGTGGTGCCTCTCCACAAGATTCAATTAAACATTAATGTCGTAGTCTGTTTACATGTCTCTTGGGGTATAACGCGTCGAGGTCTATTGGAGCCTTAATTGCTTTTCCCTCAAGGTTCAATAGTTACAGTTAGTTCAGTGCTTCTTCTGTCTTCTCGTTTCAGTGTCGAACAAAACGAAGCTCCTAATAGACTATAGTGATCTCAAAATTGTTAAAGAAGAATGACTCTTCAGTGCCAGAGATTCAAATTACGTGGAAGATTCAGCAACTATTTTCAAGAAACTTGTATAAAGTGCCTCTGGTGACAACAAAAAATAGATAATAAAGAAATAGGCCTATTTATATATATATATATATATATATATATATATATATATATATATATATATATATATATATAAATGAACGTTTGTGTTTGTCTTTTTTGGAATCGTGAACTATTTGTCGGATCATTATGAAAATTTGTATGTACATGTATTTTTCCACGTAGAAGGTTTATATACTATGCCCATTGATGTAACTCGCCACCAGGAGGCGCTGCAATAGATAAAAATTTCAAAGCGCCAGCACATAATAAACTGCAATTACGAGACAGTTTTGTATTTTAAATAGCCAAACACTATTTGAAGGCGCTAACTTATTATGCATATTTGTCTTTAAAATTAACTTCTGGTTGAACTTAAAACTTGAGGTTTGAACCACTTTATAATAAAGTACATGTACGTGTACAATGGCTATAAACATACACTTTTGACAGATTTCCTTAATCGTGACAAGAAGACAAACTCTACATTGGCATTGGAAATATAATTCACTTGAACCAGAAGTGCAAAGCCAAAATACGGGCAAAGTCTACTAAAAGCGTGCAAAGCCGCGGGAAACAGCTAGTTGAATATAAATTTAATATCGTAGCCTTATAGAAGGAGTCATCATACACACTATAGTAATCTCATTTTGAGAATAATAAACCAATAAATAAATAAACTATAAATTTTGTTGGCTATTTTACTCAACACTTTCAAAATACAAAAACAATTGATATACATACACGGTTATGTAACATAACATAAAATAGTTAATAGATGTATAAACAACGCATGGATGTATAACGCATTGAATAATTTCAATTCCAAATGAAGAATGAACACGTAACAATAAGGACAAAACATAACTTAGCTGATAACATGTTTCATGACAGTATAAAATCCTCTAATTTCAAACTATTTCTAAGTGCTTATTTCATTCATCCATAAAGCAACTAAATTAGAATATAAAACGTATCGAACTTCAATAAATTATTCAATATTTTCTTTCATAGCTTTCAACAATATATTTTAACAAATACAATTCCAAACAAACGTTATGATGATTTTAATTGACCAGGAAGATTATTAATTAATTCCTATACAGTTTTCCAAAGACATTTTATTTTGAATTTCGACAAACTTATTAACGTAGCTATGGTGGGGACTGATTCAATGTGAATGTTGAGTCTAGTTCCAGTTCACCTTACTCTTAGACAGCGACAGATTTCAGATGCTGTACTAAGAGGAAGGTGAACTTGAGCTAAACTGAACATTCACAACTGTATTTAATTGTACCAATTCTTTCCAATTAAAACTAAAATTTGGTTCTTCAAAATGGTCCAGCTAGTATTTAATCAGAACACTTTATCAAGTTCTTACGATTAAGGTATACATCTTTTAAAATGACACTTTATTCCATTTTCTTAAGGAACATGCTGCTTTTTTATTTTATGACGGCTGGAAAATGTAATAAGTTAAATATCCTACACACTCCCCTCTTTTTATTGTTACTTCTTTATATAAGTAGAAAATAAGGATTCATATTAATACAGGTGGATTGGAAGGGACAGACTTTCACCATATATGACTCTTTTAGATTTGTTATTCTGGGGAAATAAAGAACCTCGTATATACATAGAAGATTATAAAAGAACCATCTCAGCCAACAGATACTTGCTTGCATGGCAACCGTCACTCCAGACATGCAGGCCAGGACATGGGAAAAGCTAGAATATCGTTTCGACGTGTCCCAATGCCACTAACGGGCGCCACATTAAAATTTACTAAATTTAAAAAATTTGTTTATTACCTTCAAAAATATGTACAACACATTAAATTAAGTTTCTGAATATATTAAAGTATTTAATCTCAAAACCCTGGAGTTCTTTTGTGGAAATACTGCACTGAATGTTTTGTTTTTAATGTTTACAACAATTAAAAAATTCTCTATATCCTATGGGCCTAATTGTGTGCCAAACTAAATCAGGAAAAAACTATCACGACGAATTGGGGATTGGCGCGTGAAGTGAGCAGTCATTATAAATATGAATAAATAAGATATGAAAGAACAGTACAATACAAGCCCCAAAACATGGCATGTACATGGTATGTATGTTTCTAGTTAATAGGATATCATACGATATTTATTTATTCAGATAGCGTATATTAAAATGAAAGCAGTTTGTGTTCGCACGTATAAAAGAAAACCTGTTTGTATGTAATACACTAATTTACATTTTAATAAGTGTAGGCACTTTAGCCTAGATTAGTTGACCTCGCTAGTGACACTGTAGTGGCCAACTATTCGTAAATCACTGCAAACGTACTTGTTAGTTACGTAATATGTGTAGTACTGCTGTCATGGTCTGGCAACATACTGTGATTCCTACCTATAGTCTACGTACTACATAACCTATTCATGACCTTATATAACAGTGAAAAGTGATAGAACTCGTATCAAGCACACAAGCACTATACTTGTTACTTGAAGACACTTTTTCCTAGAAACACCAGAATAGGTGCATTATGATTGTGACATTTCAGTTGTAGTGCTATCTCAGCTGGTGTTCACCTGTTTGCCACTATATGGGCACAGAAGAAAGGTCGCAACTAATACGCCAAGTGTTTTCCTTACCATTGAATAAATCATTTACAAAAGTGCGGTACACTCGTCACTGAAAGTTACGTTCAACGCACAAAAATGAGATCATAGTGTCTCGTAGCGGTAAGTAGCTTTGATGGCAGAAACCATTTTTAGACCCTTTACTACTCTTCTGGGATATTTTTTTATCAACTTAACATGGGCGCCTTTATGCAATATTGCTTGTACTGTAGCGATAAACCGATGTTTAATACTGATAACCGTTGAAAGTTGAAAAACAAATCATTGTTGTTCTATGGGTTGTAACCCTCTTTCAACCCCTATGGGTGCTTGATATTCATAAAAAATCTTTTTCCGTTGAGAGTATAAGTCATATGAGTGACAAATTCTATATTTCTATAGTTTTATTCTATATATTAGATAGTTCTTTTAGAGCTTACAACCCTAATTCAACCCCTATTAATATGCAACCTTCATGAAAAGTCTGTTCTTTTTCTATTTAAGTCATGGGGCTACTTGTTCTAAGTTGCAAGTTAATAAGTAACCGGGAGTTCGAGAATCAAAGATGAGTGGGTAAAGGATTAGCCTTTCGTATACAGAGATTAAAATTACAGATTTGTTTTAAATTAGTAAAAACACTAGCGCTGTGAATAGTATTGATTCATCTTGTGAAGGACCATATTTCCCTGGATAAAATATATTGCTTCATGAATAACAATGAAACGATAATAGTGAACGTTAATAACTTTCACTACTCGGTTTGGTGAGCTGGCAACAGGACAATGTGCGTAGTAACCCTTCCTCTCTTTGCCCCATCTATCCCTCTTTCCACTGTTAGTGGCGCCTCTCCACAAGTTCTCATTAAACATCAATTTAGTAGTCTGTTTACATGTCTCTTGGCGCGATAAAGTGTGCAATTCTATTGGTGCCTTAATTGCTTTCGCTCAAAGTTCAAAAGATCGATACAGTTTGTTGTTTACCATATCTATTCATTTCAGAGTCTAAAAACAATGTCTCCCTTGAAAGACAACAATGATCTTCCACATAAAAGTGAATATTTAGTAGAATCAATCTTATATTGAAGACATATTATATATGTGGCTTACCGTTTGAGCGTTAGGTGCCAGAGGTTTTAGTGATCAAATACTCAAGGAATTCCGGAGATTTTAGAGTATTTTTATCACTAAAACCTATCTAGCGAATACAGAAAAAATAAGTTAAACACAGAATACTACTCTTCGTGTATAATTATTGTGAGAAATTTTCGTGTTACAGTTCAACCTATCAATGAGGTTTATTAAAAATAAATCCATGTTTCTAGTTCCAGGTTCAAGTGGCTTAAGAGTTTCAGAATTAGTTACATCATTTAAATGTGAGAAACTTATGTTAAAAGAAAGTGATTAGTTAATGTTATTAGTTAACGTAATGTAATTTAGTCCATGTATACCAGTAATTGCATTCTAATAACTGTCACCATATATTCTTAGAGAATTCTAGGAATAGTCATTATATGTTAGTGCAATACTCATTAAATATTCATTATAAAATATGACAAATATTCATAGAGTGATTACTGATTGCACTTAGCAATTACCATAATAAAATACGATTGCACTCTAACAATCATAGTAATGAATTACAAATTTACTAAAGTACGTCTGTGATGTCTTGTATTAATGAATGAGGAAAAACGTTTCCTAACGAGTTAAAGCCGTGTTGTAGTAATCGTCTGAGTACCGAAAGAGGTGTTACATAATTTGTTGCGTATAACAGTATGTTACGCCCGAATATTTAAAGAATATAACCATTCTTAGAATTATTTTGTATGCTAGTAATCATATTCTATAATTTTTATTTAACGTAGAGTGATTACTGATGGCATTCGATAATAATTATCATACAATAGGATTGCATTCTAAGAACCGTAATCATAGTAATGCATTACAATTTACTAAAAAATGTATGTAATGTCTTGTATTAATGAATGAGGGAAAACGTTTCCTAACGAGTTAAAGCCGTGTTGTAGTAATCGTCTGCGTACCGAAAGAGGTGTTACATAATTTGTTGCGTATAACAGTATGTTACGCCCGAATATTTAAAGAATATAACCATTCTTAGAATTATTTTGTATGCTAGTAATCATATTCTATAATTTTTATTTAACGTAGAGTGATTACTGATGGCATTCGATAATAATTATCATACAATAGGATTGCATTCTAAGAACCGTAATCATAGTAATGCATTACAATTTACTAAAAAATGTATGTAATGTCTTGTATTAATGAATGAGGGAAAACGTTTCCTAACGAGTTAAAGCCGTGTTGTAGTAATCGTCTGCGTACCGAAAGAGGTTTTACATAATTTGTTGCGTATAACAGTATGTTACGCCCGAATATTTAAAGAATATAACCATTCTTAGAAGTATTCTGTACGTTAGTAATCATATTCTAAACTTTTATTTAACGTAGAGTGATTACTGATGGCATTCGATAATAATCATCATACAATAGGAATGCATTCTAAGAATGGTAATCATATTAATGCATTACAATTTACTGAAAAATGTATGTAATTTCTTGTATTAAAGAACGAAGGGAAAGATTGCACAACGAGTTGCATTTGTATTGTAGTAATAATTCGCGAACTGTATAGAGACTTTGTTTCATTTGATGGGTATATTTACTGAACTTAGCTCCATTGTCACAGTACCTACTGTAACATCACATCTGGAATCTTTTAGGTTGATTTTATATGTACAATCTACGTTTTGCCATTGTCTTCACGGCAGTGCTTACGGAAATTGTCTACATAATTCGACTGAATATGGTTGTTAATTCCAAAAACTACCCCCAGTTCCAGTATATAAAATATATAATATAATACATATATATACTCTATATTTTATATATCTATATATAATATATGTGTAATAAAATATACCAGGTATAAAACACAGAAAATGTATACGCAATTTACAATTTTACGTGCCAAACAACGTAGGTAATTAATTGTTGTGAGTACATATATATTATAGTTGTTCAATTATAGTTTCAATTAAACATTGAACAAAGTATTCACAACAATTAATTACGTTGTTTGACACATTAAATTGTAAATAGCATACCAAATTTCTGTGTTTGATACCTAGTATATTTTATTACGTATATTTATCATTTTTATTATTAACATTTTAATTACCTAAAAGTAAAATTTATATAACATTACTGTTATTTAAAAAATAAGATTTATTTGTATAGTAACCATTATTGCTTGTATTTTTACGCAATTCATAATTCTTACCATACGCCAAATAAAACAGATTTGCGCAATTTATGTACGGTGCGCGGCGTTAATTGATGAAGTTAAAGAAGTGATCAAATCGTTCCATCTTCACCAGTATGAATTATTTATTTGTCAAAACCACTTCTGTTGTTAATTAACTAAAATCATAATATATAATTATTAAATCTAAAACTTAGTCTGAAGAATTTCCTTTCATATTTTCAAACCTTGATAATGAAGAGGCAACTTTAACGTCAAAACTGATAAACTAATTTATGGTAATGCCAAAGAATTGCATTTCTAAAAACTGAGTGGTTATCAACGACACCTCTTTTAGACAAATATATAAATACTTTATTGAAGACTTACCTGATAGTTTCCCATTGTGCTGTAGGTATAGGACAAGAGAGAACTACCGGCTCACCAACTGTACAACAACGCGAACTGGCGGTGGCAGCTTATTGCTACAATTGGCCGTCAGACACTGGCGACCACCTACCGCACCTTGACAACACAAAACAGGTTAGCGCATATCTTATCTCTCTATGTACATCTTGTTCATGAGTCTAATCTCTCTATGCCCCATTTATAGATTTGTTATTTTTAAATTTTTACTAATACCGAAATACCGACGCACAATATCGTATTACTTTTATGAACTCACTAAATATAGCATCAGCTCAAAAATGATGGCACTTCTGCAGACGTGAATCCAAAATCAAAATAGTAAATCCAATCTGAAATAATAGGAATTTATTTATACAATTTTTAAGTTTTAAGGTATGATAGCCATTCGAGGCAATGGTTCAAATTGGTTAATCAGTACTAAAAAATAGGTACTAGAATGGATATTTTTGTAACATGAATCTGTTCCCCAAATCTCGGATACGGCACTGGTGAGTTTTTGATGGGTAATCTTTGTTTTTGTGCTCGAGGTACTGCACCGACAATCATTCTGAGTCTGGTAATACTGTCGAAAGTAAATGATAATTTGCACTTTAAATTAACACAGTCTATTTTTCGTGAAAGCAATATCGAAATTAGACTTTAGGAATGAATCGATCGTAAGCCGCGCTGATGTAGGCGATGCCCAATATGGTAAATAGTGAAACGATTAAAAATACCAAATGGTAACTTTTTCATACGTCATATATATATATATATATATATATATATATATATATATATATATATATATACTTAGCTTGAGACATTAAAACCAACCGTAAAATACGTAAATAATAAAAGCGTCAGCTTACGAGGGACAATGAGGCTGAAACTGGCCATTTGGTATCAAAATAGACATTTATATACTCGTTACTCCCATTCCATCATCTTTTTAGAGGTTAATATAAACTAAATTAAATTTTGTTCTATTTATTTTTATTGTCCTTTTAGTGAAAAAATTCTTCTCTGCCATGTACAGTATATACATTCTCAGTTTTTATGCGTCGAACATTACCAATTTTTGTTTTGTCCTCTTTCCGAGAATGAGTTATGAGTCAATAACAGAATACTTGGATTTGTTTTTCTATGTTGTTAAAATATACACACAGATTTTCATTTTAAACTATTACCACAACGATGTAATTTAATAACAACGACTTTTTGATTACAGATAAAATTTGACGTATATGGTATTTCAATAAAGATGAAACAGAAATATTTAAAAGTGAGACTGGTTATTTGTTTACAAAGAAACGTTAGAGTTGGATAAAGAGGTTAGAAATCCAATTTAAGCGATTCCTTGTAGGAATGTTTTTGTAGTGCAAATAAAAAGAAAAATAGCCTGGAAAGTTCATGGCCAAAAATGTACCAATGGTTAAGTAGGAATAACATTACTGTCAATCCTGCAAATTAATAAGAAAACAGTGAGTAAAACACTATTTAATTATATGGCAGACACAATAGTTTGAGAATGTCTCAGGCTGGTGAAACAAAAAAGACAGTGTCCCTGAGATAGATAATACACCGAGAAAGTCTATTACATAGAATGACAATTCTTGCGGTCAAGGCGAAGAATTCAGCTGTGAAACAGATCCTGAACTGAGAGAACCCGAAGCCTGCCTATGAGTATTCGAAGATTCTAGGAAATCCTGAACCAGAAAAGTGACAGATGCTGGCAAGGCCCACAATTTCTGATCTTGTGAATCTTACAGATGAAGATATCTAAATGGCGGCAATATATATTTATGAGGTACTTATTTAAGGAGACCTTGGACTCATGTTCTAACAGCAAAAAAAGGTGAATGTCAAGTTGGAGATCTTAAAATAAAAATATTCATCCTAGCGTTCTGAGAACTCCTGAACGCCTAAAGCCTTAGGGACATATAACCTAAAACAAATTTATTGCCATCTCTGAAGATGGAGTCCGAGACTGTTTGTGGGGTCCAAGACATCAATTGTGATACCCAAGAAGCTGTGTAGACTCTCTTCTTCTCTGCGTGTGCAGCACAAGTTGGGAAAGACGCCTTTATTGTGCACTGATATGGTTTGTTTTTCTTCTGACATCTCTAGAATCTCAGGTATATTCAGGATTTTTTGTACAACTTGCTTTGAAGTTTACCTTTAACAGAAGATCTTCATATATTGATTAGTCCTTCACTTTTGGCTAAGGGGTTTTAACACCTTATGAGACTGATAAATTCCAATCCTCAAAACGTGGTTTTGTATTTTTGTAACAAGAGAGATAGAAAATTAATGTTCAATCGATGATGTACATTAAATTAGACATTAGAATACATGTGGTCACAATACTTAGTCGTTATCTTTGTATAAACTATATATCATAAACAATAATCTTAAAAAAAAGAAGTTAGAAAGACGTGCGAGTGCACATGGGAATGATGAAATGTAAAAAAATTGTTTGTTGAATAAAGATTTTTGAATTTAATTGAATTAAATTGAACTAGATGAAAGGAATCATGAAGAATTGAGGACCTAAAGCGAGAAAGGTAAGACTGGGATCCAGTCAAGACGAACTCTACGGTACCTCCTTGGGATCCAGTAACATCTGAGAAATATTGTGAAAAACTCAGGAGTTGAATATTTCCAGACATACGGATTCCCAAACTGAGGCCGAGAAATTGAATAGATTGAGCTTGAGGAGCATCACATCTTTTCCGGTGGTAATATGCAAAATTACTAAAGTGTTTAATTTTCAGGATATTGTTCAGTTGGCCAATCAAAAATGTTTTGTTTTATGTTATTAAATTTAAGAGTCTGCTAATTTATTGCTATAGATGATAATAATATAGTAATGTTATTAGGATTTAATAGATGCACCACTGAACAAACTTTTGAAAACATGGAAATATTTAAATACAGAAGTAGATTACATCATTATTTATTTTGCTGTAATCTATTCTACTTGGGTTTTTTTTTTACTTTCTCTCTCTTAAGCCTTACTCTGTTCATACGTCATGTTACATGTGAGGAAGACTTTTGATGGGCTACATTTACAGTCTTAATTTAACAGTCGCGCGACAAAGATTTAATGCTGGTGTTAAGTTGTCTACTTTGAGTTGTTTGTAAAAACAGCACAAAAAAGAACTTATTTTCGGCTTCAAATCTATGCACAATTTGCTACGCATGATGTTTACAGTAGTAACTAATTAACTAACAGACGATATTTAAGTATTATTATAGCTCATAAATAATTCACAGCAACTTCTCTGCCTTTCAAATATTGCAAACTAGCGTCCATGTTTTCGTTCACGCGCTATGCAAGGTCACGCGTTATGAAACCATAACCAATCAATGGGCCTGTAAACCGCGCTGTTGACTGTTGGTCGGGCAGCATCACAATCTGATCTCTATGGACTGACGATATTATATCACCGTTACTATCTAGCGCATCACGTTTCTATATCCTAATGGTATGCCCAAACTGTACGGTTGGTATGATGTCTTTTAGGAGATCAGAAACCGATACATATTAACCTTTTTATAATTATTGTTCTTGATATTTTAGATGCGCTATAAGTGATGGCGGTTAGGCACTTTTTTCTGTGTTGACCTTAAATCTTGTTATATCATTCATACACAAGCCATTTTAAGGTATCGTTTGTTGGTTTAAATTTCGAGGATATTCACGAGTAAAATTTACAGAAATAGAGCTCAAAAATTATATTTATTCTTTGCTAAAACATGTCAATCTGAAATTAACAATTTTTTGTTTTAGAATATTAAATCGATGAAGTAAGGTAGCGACTTGTCATCGGTATATATCTGTTGTTTGATAATTTGGCTGAGCGTTAGCGAAGTTTTTCAGTCAAGGGGCTGGAAAATTTCATTTCTGTGTGTCTGTCTGTCCACATGATGTCTTGAAAACAAACCAACTTAAGATTTGAAATTGTGCATGAAGCTTCATTTCCGTAAAGGCAACGTTTTATGATGGTATATGTCATTCCATAGAATTTAGCTGAACGTTAGTGAACGTTTTCACATTGATTTTAAAAGCAACCATGATGACAACGAGAAAATCGTGGGATAAAAATTTTGAAACACACTGAATGGAGGGCTTGATTTAATATTTACCATGTGGTATTCTAACCCATATCGGAATAAAATGAGCTATAAACTTTAAATCTTGCATGAAACCCCAGCCAAGCCCATTACGAAATACGTGGTGTGGAGTACCATAACTTCTAAGTTAATAATGGGAAGCATAATATGTCTACTAATCATAAAGGGAGGGTCTTAATAAACCTGTCTGCTATTTTATAAAATCAATTGACCTTTGGAAACAAATTTTAATAAATAAATCTCATTGAAAGGTGGATTTCTTAATAGCAGGTACTTGTTGGATTGGAATTTTCGCTTCCCTATTAAAAGCAGAACAGTGCTCAATGGACTAGAAATAAACTGTGGCAGCCGAGCGCCATCTATGAGTGATGCGAATAACTACAACATTTCGTTAGGCTATATTTAGCGCACAGCACAACAAATGTCGAAATTGGAACACGAAGCGTCAAGAAAACATGACGGCAGTAAGTGATGGGACTGTAGAGTGATGAAGACCTACCTCAACAGCTGGTAGCGTAGTAGGCCGTGCGACACAGATAACGGACGGGAAGACACTGGTTGGTGGCTGGCCGCTGGTCCACAAATAGCGGCCACCGCTATGAAATAATCGACATGCGGCTTCACCACCGTACCTGACATTCAATTACCGGCGTTGTTTGGGGCGTGACGGTGTTGATCACCGAGCTTCCTGGAAAAGAAACAGGACAATATTCTATGTTCTATATGTACTGTGTTGGGTTTTATATACACATCTTTATGGCACAGGCAGAAGAAAGTTTATTAATAATAGTCTATTCATATTTTTATATGTGTGTGTGTGTCAATATATACAAACCAGCCTCCTCGTCTACTTGTATAAAATCTTAATGAAGTTATTTAATTTATTTAGTGAAAAAAGAAAGGTTTAGACAGCACTTGTTAAAAGTTACTTATTAAGACTTTGGGCAAGGTCAATATCATTGTCTTTACAATACTAATTACAAATAAAATAAAAATTGTAGGTAATTAATTAATTTTGAAATGTAAAGCATTCTTCTATTCTGTAAATTTGGAACAGTTTGTGTTATAAAACATAATAAGGATTACAGCGCTAAAAGATTTTTTGTATGAAACTCCTACGATTCTGAAAATTATACATACATAGTCTATGAGTAATGCATCAGACTTATAAGGGTCACCATTTTGAAACAAGTGACAATAATTCCATATTTTGAATATATACCATTAGGCGCTAATAAGAAAATCCATGTTTGTGATTTTTAGTAAAAGAAATATGGCAGACAAATGCTGAGCAAAGGTGACCAGTTCTTATAATATCTTACTATTCATAGATATTATTTTATACCACTGTCTGGAATTAGCTCTTGTTCATGTGTGGAACATTATGTGTAGCACTATGTCTATGATTGCTACTCCCTCTCCATAATTGAACAAACTAATTGGATTGCTAAACAACTAACTAATGGTACAATGCAAATAAATTTGGCATCTCCAACTGTGTTTCAGTTGACTATTTAAGTACAAACTTACTGGTTTTTTTATTAGGTTATATCAGCTGTTAAGTATTTGTTATACTGTATGCTAATGTTTCACTCTTGCTATCCAGCTATTATGTGTATTTTGGCCCATCCAGTGATTGTATGATCAAGGAGTAAAAATGAGGATAGCGGTGGTTGATATCCCATCTGTTGAACATACTACTTAATTATCAGTACTGTGAATTTGTAATGTATTAATTATTATTCTATAACTGTTAGATAAGATGTTTGTAGGGGTATTTTACTTGTATATTATGACACACAGAGTAACATAATAGACTTTAAAAACAAATTAAGAAATATGTATTACCATCACTAGAAGACATGAAATGGGCTTTAAAAAACAAAGGCACAAAATTACCTGTTTAATTCTTTGGTTTAATACAATTTTTAAACACACAGCATCTATAATTTCTTATTTTGTTCATCTTTTTTGGAAATAAATAAATTTTGAAGGAAAATCCATAAATTGATTTGGAAACTGATACATTTATATTGTTCAATTTCAAAGGTGATATAATATTCTTAGACCAAATATGCCACAGATTAAAAATGCCTGGTCTTGAAAATATTCTGTTTTTTGAGGGAGGGGGGAATTCTCAAATCCTTCACTATGTGGTTGCTAGTTATATTCATAATTTCTTTCCTGTTCCCTATTTGATTCAGTGTATGTAAACAAAAATCTTCGGAGACCTTCTTATTTCCCAATTAAAATATTTTGAGCTTTCTGGTGGGACTAAACTGATATTAGAGGTATACACTATGCCCCCTAGTACCTAAGTAAGGCTATAATTAAAATACTCAGACTATAAGTACTATAGTAGCACTCTAAGCCACTTCTGTGTCTGACATAGGCCACTTATAAATCCATTGCCATCTAATGTAATTGGAGGCAATAACGACTAAGTGATAATGACGTTCAGTCTTCACTGAAGTGTTCACAGTTTCATAATACTTCACTTATAACCAGGTAGACTATGCGCATCTTCCTCACTCTCGTATAGCTATTCAGCATTGATCAACAGTTTTTATTTCCTCCTAAGTATAAACCACTTCAACTGATACCATAATAATTCCTGCTTGGCTACTTTCCCTCAATTTACGGGCAACAATATTAATTGACTGAAATTGAAATGTCTTTCCTTATTAATGTTAAACATATATATATATATATATATATATATATATATATATATATTATATATATATATATAAATAGGAAATTATATAATAGATTTTCTTCATAATGTAAAGTACAACAACAATAACTTTATTGGACTAATTTACCCAGGTGCTTATATAGTGTGTCCAAAAAGCCATATTACACGTTTAAATAAAATAATTTAACAAAGTATATACAGCACAAGAATGAGATTAACGTAGGATCAAAGAGGACTTGAAACAGTTTTACGCCAGTTTATCTGAGCTAAACATGAGCACCATGAATCATTCTGCAGACATCCGACCAAACTTTATTTCCTACTATACTATGATCAGGATTTCTGGGGTGACTAATTCAGTCACAGTTCTGATTCATTGTTTTAAGTGTTCAATATATGAAGGCTATGATGTTGAACATTTTTAGATAAGTAAAAGGTATCCTCATCACTAAAAACAATGCAGTTTATAGAATTTTAATCAATTTGCCTTTTATACAGAATAACAACAGTAAAGTCGTATATCTTTAATTTGTTATCAGGCTTCAAAGCATGCAATAATTGAGGTTTATAACCATTAAAGTATTTACTTTGAAACGTCGTAAACTGTTAACTTAAAGACACCCAACTCACAAACGTTTTCACATGGACATTTTTTGACTTCTTACAAAACTATTTTGAATGTTCTGAATGGTTTCATCTCCTATCCAGATCCTACCTATCCACATTATGTCCAATAAGGTGCCCGTTTCATTAAACATCTTATCCCATCAATAAATGCTACGCCTGTCAGAGGGACTTTCATGAAACACACAACGATACTCGTGTTACACCATCAAAGCATTAACTTTGCTAGCTACAAAATAAACTGAACTTTTCTTTGCAAAGTTGCAATGATGACTGTTTTTATAAAACTGTTACCCACATATTGCTAGATGACAACAATAGGCAACTCAACTAATAAAAACAAAACTGTATAAACACCTGTTTTAATTTACATCTGTTTCTTAGTCCTGCAATCAATAATAGATTAGCTATAATCAATTAAAAGTGTGACATGACTTTGTGGACACACTGGATATTCTTGATTGGTAGTCATTTCTATTACAAGCATGCCTAATAAAGCATTTCTTATCTTTTCTTCAGAAAGAGATTTGAGAAACAATATTGATAGTTACTGGATAAAATGGAATAATAATTCTGACGTATTCGTTACCACATGTTTGATGCACCAGATAAAGAAGGCTGAGTTTAAACTTTGATGTTCAAGTTCAAATTTAAATTTTGATTAATGTTCTTACTGTACCAAAACTGTAAAAAATTAAATAATACAGAATTAAAAAGTAATTGTGTAATTTGATAAAATTGGTTTTTACAAGAATTATTGAGTTCAGGACAACTGAGAAGCCTCCAATGTAGCTAATATAGGACTTTGTATTACCACAACCTCCGACATAGAAAATTCAATAGGTAATAATGAAGTGCATTAAGCAGGCTCTATTGCCACTTGAAAGCTGGTAGATTACAGGGTATGCTAGACCACATGTCATGAAACAGTCTGCTGAAATTGCATGAAAACTTTCAAGTCATTTCAGAATGTTCATTTTATTCTCCAGATATAATTATGAGTTATAGGCTATGCTAACACACAGCCGAATCCTATAGGGGGACATGCATCACCACTGTCAACATTCAAATAAACCAATGTAATTGAGTATTGAAGGACCCGTCTAAACTTAACCACACATCAACGGGTGTTCTACATCATCACATTACAATATCACACATGACTGTATTAAAGTTTGTTTACAAATTTGTTTATTCTATGATTTTCTTATGGTTATCCATAAGACCATGAAAAACTACTTGCTAGTGATCGGCAAAATCCCACGGAATGACATGCATTATAATTGAATTCAATGATGCCTAAATACAAATGAAGCTTTATGGAAAATGTCATCTCTACAGGTCAGTTTGTTCTGAACAGTTCTAAAAGAGGCAGTTAGAAAGATTGACAAAATGAAGTTTGTCCAACCCCTCAAGTGATAGATTTTTGAATCCTCAGCCAGTGAACCTATATCACCAGCTGTTTGCAAAGATTTTCCAACAACTGCCTTATTACCAATTTTTAATACCTTATTACCATCCGCATCCATCTGGGCTGGTAATAAAGAACTGCATTGCCAGATTAAGAACGCAAAATGCAAGTCAAGTTGTGAAGATTCCCTGCCAGCAAGAGGGTCCGGGCTTCCCCAAATTTTCATTTTTTCAATTACTTTTTAGCAAACCATTATTATTAACATATACTGCTGAATGATAGTTCTCAACATTGAAACAGATCAAGAACCTTTTAAGCAACAAAATGGGGGAATGAGCGGTTACTATATCTTAACTAATTGTAGCTAGAAAGCTACCCAGCTCTGTTTAACATCTGTTTACTGTATCCAGTATTATTTGTAAACTGGCAGGTAAAACCATGCAGGATCCCTCTAGGGAATATGGTACCTAATTGGGGACTGTACACATTTACAGTGTAATACTCAGCTTGGGTAGTTATACAGACACACATGCTTTCAAACTTGAACTATTCAAAAATGGTACAGCATTGCTAATCATTTCAGTATAGAACTTGTTTATCTTTTTAGATCAAATCTGGCAGTACAACTAAGTTTCCAAACCTAGCATACATTTTGGCGGCTCTATAACCTATTGACTGTTTAAAAAGGAATAACTCCA
Organism: Homalodisca vitripennis; assembly: GCF_021130785.1. Classification (NCBI taxonomy): domain Eukaryota; kingdom Metazoa; phylum Arthropoda; class Insecta; order Hemiptera; family Cicadellidae; genus Homalodisca; species Homalodisca vitripennis. The sequence continues at coordinate 133,828,953 of NC_060211.1, read as the reverse complement.
TTCAAGTAACCTTATTATACCTTATTGGAGTGTTTAACTTGTATTTCACCCACCTTGTAATAAGAGATAGGTTGTAGTGAATTTTAAGCTGTGTGTGTGTGAAAAAAACTTTAAACATTGACTAAGAAGCTTCGGCTTGCTTCCTGTGGTGTGTTGAGATGGAGAAATATCTTCGCCTGCTCCTGTGCACAACCATCATTTGGTGAAGTGATAAATGATTATCCTCTGAAATTCGCTACTATATTTACGTTGCCCTTTTTGTATAACGGCCAGGTTGTTTCGTGTAACTTTCTTTTTGCAATATGTCTAAGACTAGTTCATACATCTCTTTATTCTCAATGATTGTGGCATGGTGGAAGTAATCACAAATCCCTTAGTAATGTTGAAATTCTACTACTTTGGATTGTAGGGAGAGCGACAATGCTTTTAAGAAAGGATTAAGATGGTTTCTATTGACTGCACTGACTGAATTAGAATATTCAGCTATAAAACAATAACTTGTTAAGAATTCTTACTATTTTAAATACTGATAAAATAAGCATTTTGTTATAGATCATAGATTGGTTGTACAATGTATGCTGTTCTAAATAAAGTAATTTTGAGTTTGAGTCTCCTGACCTTATGCTTAAATTTAATTGTGAGAGATTTCATTGAGGTTTTATACACAGATGTAAATTGAAACAGCACAACAGTGATAAAACACTCAAACTATGACAATGACAAATGGATAATTGGAAGAAACGGGGGAGAGGGGGAATAACATTATAGTGATGTTGTTCTCTCTGTACGTATTTTCACTCTGATAGCAGTATAGCATCCATTTAAGTATATTGAGTGTCTAAACAAAATATGGAGGTTTCAAAACCATGTCCTTATTATACCATTTCATTTAAAATTATGCATCAGATTGTATCATATCATAATCAGATATACTCAAGAGTTTCATTTATTACACATGTGCACATACATTACTGCCTCCATCTTTAGTTAGAAAGAGACATTGGTAAAAATATTTATTTATGAACAGACAGCTTTTGGTTTTTCAGTTTGCAAAGATTGAATCTGTATATAAAGTTCGACATATGTTCCATTGTAATCCTTCAAATGATAGATGACACCACCAATTCGAAAACACTCATAAAAGGAATAGTACCAATGGAAAGACTGAAGATGTATTAAATGAGTGAGATATCTTTTCGCAGTCCCAAGAAATATGTTTCAAAGGTGAGTCATGAGTCAGCAGCTTCAATGATGTCTTCAATGGTGACTTTACAAATACTCTAATGACTGCATCCATATCATTAACAGATCTGATAACCCTACAGATTAGTTTAGCATGCCAACTTTGCAAACAAAATGTTACAAGATGAGGATTTTCTTGATCAGGTAATATTGCGTGATTATCGAAATCTTATCTCAGTAGAGATTTAGACACTTAGGTTCTCATATACTATCCAATTTGATCAAACCAAACAAGATTTTCATGAAGTCGCAAATTAAAAATGTTCGGTCAACAATTGTCTCCATACACTATTGAACCTGGTCAGCTGCACAATACATACATGGTTTGTGCGTTTACAGCTGAGATAGAGAACCAGATTTTCAATCAACCTGATGCAGTGCAGTTTGGCTGTCATTGGCACTAAAATCCTAGATGACCTTGTACACTATTCGAACACGTTGAATGAAATGAAAAACCAAGCATGTTGACCAACTGAATGTACAAACAAGGAGATACCACCATACACATAACACAAGCCATGGAGTAAATTACATACAACCTCCACATCAGAGATTGCTTTTTGAGGAAAAACCATCATGCATTGGTAAAAAGTTGAGGAACCTCTTAACAGACAGGATGAAAGAGCTTAAGGAGGCTGCCTTGAAAAGAAGTTTTTATAATATCCTGGTGAACTATCCGATATACCATACCATAGAATAATTCACAGAAGTAAGAGGCCTGGAGGTTTTGATATTCCATCATGCACTTATTTATTACATACACTGCATTAACTTATTGACTACAATCTATAATTTATTAACAGAGTGACACTATTATTACACAGTAATTGCTTCTTCTTATGTTTATGCACATTGACTGTGTCTCTTTCCCCCAAAAAAGAATACGAATCATTGAATTTCATTTGACAGTTAGATATTGCAATGCCTCTCTGGTATAACAAAGTACATTAATTAAACAATTCTGGATTGGGCTAACGGATGTATAGTGACTTGTTTTACATGGACTCTACATTTACCTATCTGACACCATATGATTTATTTTATCTTTAGGGGGATCATAATACATAATGTATAATAAGATTTCTGACATTTGCCTTTGTTATAGGTTATAAAAGGTATTTCGAGGATTGGAATCTATCCTCTTCGTCAGGTGGGGAGGTATTAATACATACAAAAATAACGAACAGAAAGAGGTAAAGAAAAGAGTTCAAGCTGAATGGAGTCCAGTCCAGGCGTTGTCACTGCACAGGTGCAAGTCCCGAGCACAAATCACAAGTACTTGGGTATGTTTGAACCCTTTTCTTTTCCTTCTTTCTGTTTGTTATTTTTGTATGTATTAATACCTCCCCCATCTGACGAAGAAGATAGATTCCAATCCTCAAAACATTGCGTTATATATACCTTTTATATCTTATAATGATGGCTAATGTCCAAAATCCTGTTATCCTTTCCACCTATCCATCGTCAATAACAAACTTTAAACAAAGATCATGGAGTGAAACAATACTGATGCAGTTTGCAGCTATTACTCCGAAAAACGTTAGAATAAATGGGACGAACTTGCCTATTAGCTGGAAACAAGCTGTGTTACAAATGGTGTTCACAATAATTAAAAATCATAGGGAAAGAATTATGTTTGATTTGTACTGTCATTTCACGTATAATTTCTCGTAATTGTAGAAAAATGTTAATAAATACTTTCATGCATTAAAACTATATTCTTTATTTTGAATTACACTATATGTTGGCACCCAATCTAGTGATTCATAAAGTCATTTGGATTGACAATATAATTTCTGACTCCTAAAAAAATGGGAATTACGAATCCATGGAGCCAACAGGTGATCTCATTTCAGTTGTTCTTTAAAATTGTGGTTCATTTTTAAGGGTCCTTAGAGCCATCCCAGTGTTCTTTTAGTTTGTAAGCTTCTTTAAATATTGAAAAATCAAAAGGTAAAACAATGAAATATAGCTGAAGTTACAACACAACATACTTTTGAAAGCCGTATATTTCACAAAAAATAAACAAGCAGCACAAACATTAAGAGATCACAATTAAATTAACCTCAGTCTTGTAGCTTATCATTCATATGTATGTACAATTTACTAAGTCTTTGGTGATACAGAAAAGTCATAACTTCACCCTTCCTGTTCACTTACATATTATTTGGTACAACTCAACATTCTAAAAGAAAAACTTGAAACTAAGATAAAAGTCCTGTAACATTTGAACTGTTAAAAATATACTCAAATTCTTAACAAAAATAACTTGTTAAAAATGATTATAAAAGGCTGATGAATTTTCATATAGACATTAAATATATGGTCTTCAATATTGATGCAATATTATGATACACGCTTTTACTTTAGGCAGATAGTAAATTAAATTTGATTTCAACAAATTAAAGACAAAGTGCGACATTTATAAAACAAGATGTTACATTTCTCAGTATTACTTAAAAGTGAAAACATATAATTTGGAAATTAAAAGTTTACAGGGTACCGAAATTCAACTCGACATATTACACTTATCATGAGATCAGAGAAATATATGTTACTGTAAAAAAGATTATGCTGCAAATATATTTTACTATGAGTATATTTTATTTTAAATTACTGTATTAGCTGTATTTGGTTTGAGTCCTGGTTTAAGAATTGTATTTTCACACGGCAACAAATAATAATTTCTTCTTCTTGTATACAATTTTTAGTAAACCGCTAAATAGAAAAAAAAAACTAATACACTTGGAAATATCCGTGTCCTAAGTTTTTTTGTTAAAAAACTAAATTTTTAATGGTAACATGATTTAGAACTTCCTCATCAGATCTTTCAACAATAACACAAATAAACATAACAAATATCTCTCAGACTTACTCCTAAAACAATAATAGGTTTAAACATGATAGTGTCTCTTTGATCAACTTTACAAAAAAGAAACATCCATTATTTCACTTCAAACTAGGATCACAAGCAGGAAGAAGATACCAAAACATGACATGACATTGAAAGGACTTTTGTAGGCGTTTATCCCATGCTCTACAAAAGAGTGCATCAGTTTGTTTTAAAAACGATCAGAAAACGATACATGGTCATACTGATGTCTTTAGGCTTAACCTGTCTTCAAAAAATTATCATGTTGGTTACTCATTCACTGACCAATTATGTTGAAATATTGTCATTTATGACGAAAACAAAATACCTAAATATTGGTTAACAAGTCACAAATTGCCTTTGATTGTCAATTTCGCAACAATCCATTTAAATGTCGGATTTAACATTTCATGTAAAATTCGTTACCTTAAAATTCAGAGGCCAGAAAATTGGATATTTTCAAGATGCTGTCCATGTTTGGAGATCCTTCTACAACACAGGCATTTTCTCCACACAAAACTGAAATATTTCAATACCATCATAAACTACTGGGGAAGAGACTTATCATATCCTCCTTGAAAGACATTCACTACCTAATACTCTGCACAAAATATTATTAATAGTGTATAATTTGTCTATTACTATTGATGAGATGGCTTGATTTTCCTTTAAAAACACAATTAGCGTAACAGTAAAACAAAAGAACGGAAATGAAGTTTACTTTAAACCTACTCATTAAATTTGATACCAAACAGTACAATAAGAAAAACAAGAAGTGATAATTGCTAACAATGAAAGGATTATGGATAACAGGATTATGCGTGCCAATTAACTGCATTATTTTAGGTCTCCCTGCATTATGAAATTCTTCAGAATGTAAGTTCAGAACCTGTTTGATACGCTGAGAAGTGAGATCAATGGTGTTATGTGCTGTACAGTTCAGCTTATAATAGTTTCATTTTGTGGTTATTTCACTTTATATAGGTCTAACACTGACCACAGGTCGCTTCCCACATACGTCTTACAAGTTTTATTTCGTTACAGAACCAGCCAAATCACAGTTTGTCATTTCAAAGCTAATTTTACTATAATTACGATTAAAACAACTTACATCTTTGTGCTAAAGTACTAAACATAAAAATACAGCCTAAGAAGCTTCAAAAATAAACATCTAAAAAGTTTTATAAAATCCTGAGCTAAACAACAGTCTTGTCAGACAATCAATTAAAACAAATGAACACAAAATTACAACTTAGTGTCGCTCAAAATAATGCACTTACAACAACGGCCCTGATGCACCTTTATTTTACATTAAAAACAGAACAAAGCTTTATATTTATTGTTTAGCGACTAGGCTACTACATGCTACACAACATTTAAGATGGAAGAAGAACAAACTAATGTTCTCACGCAGAAAAACAGTTTAGTGCTTTGGGTCCTTGGTAAAGTTTTATTATACAAAGTTGAGTCAAATATTAACCAGATTTTGTAACTCACTGGTAGATTATACACTATTTTGAATATGTATATATTCTTTTACATAATCTTCCCCTCCTTTATCCCATTAAAGCAGGTGTTTTAATGCCATCATCAAATAATGATGCTGGTCGCATCTATAACAAATTTTACACAAACATTTTCACTCCTTCAGCTTTGTCAAAATGGTGACCAGAACATTTTTGAGTGGGCTAATCATGTGGAATTCACACAGCAAAATATCAGGAATGTAGAGCATATGTTTAAATGTTTCCCAATTATATTTTGTTTGAGTCAGTGCAGTTGTGTGTAACCAAGCCTGTCGAGGAGTGAAGTTGCTTGCACTTTGAATTGGAATATCTCATCTTTTTTTCTGATTGGCCAATTTTACAGCCAGCAACAAGCAGTTGGCAGTGGTTGCAGCATTGACTGCATGCTATTCATAAATGAGGTCAATGATCATTATGCCACTTAGTTCCAAAAAAATCTAGCAAGAACTATTCCTGCAGAAAGATAGGTTTTGGTTTTGTACAGTTGGTGTGCATGGCTCTCGTATTCCACCGATGCTTCTATATATCACTGACTTCCTCAGCCATTGCAAAATTTTGTGACAACCCTAGATTTGGGACTTGAAAGCATTTTTTAAAAATAAACTGTGGGGTTAGCCAACATAAAAATGTCTCCAGGTTTTATGCCCTTCCAATGACTTAAATTTGACAATAACGTATAGCTCAACAGACATGTGAATCTCTAGCATGATGCTACTATATGTCCGTCTGGTTTAGTGAGTTGCACCACTCACTTCATGTATGGAGACTTAAAAAGAAATGTCCAGTTTATATTTGACTGACCCTCGTATCTTAGGTCTACAATACTTCATTAAATGGAGAAAACAAACAAAAGACCAGATACCAATTTGTTAGATAATATTACTGAAATAACATAATCTAAATAAAACCAAGCTAAAAATGTTTATAAAAACTTAAGTAAATCATTAAACAAATAACAAAAAATATTTCAACAATTTAGCTACAAAGTAATATTCTCAAGAATTACAAAATTATTTTAAGGAAGAAGCTTCAGTGTATTTAGGGTTGACAACACTTAGATACATACAGACAGATATTTTATAAAAACCACTAATAAAGGGATAAGATGTCTAGGAATGTGTGGAGTGTCTGGGAGTGAGACATCACCTAATCTAATGTTTCCTTCCCCTCATATCATTCGTTGAGGAAGGAGTTGAGAATACTATATAACTATACAATACTGGCTTCAATACGAAGCAATGAACATAAACACCTTGTTCTGGGAGAGAGATCAAACATTTAGTGAGTGAACAGCACCCAGTACGAACTAGTATAATGACACAGGAGAGATTAGCGTAGAACACAAGCACAGTGATACACAATTTCAAATTTGTGCGTACATTTCTTAAAATCTCTGCTTCGAAACTACAGTTTATCAAAACAAATTTCGGTAACAATTCAAAGACAAATATCAGCTGTCAAATATTTCCTTTAAACACATACGCATTCAAATGGAATTACTATATTAAGATACAACATTAATTCAGGCACTCATTTAATGAAACATATCTGTCTCAGTGTACACTGTGTGAGCAAAACATCCTGCTGGAAAAATAACATATATAATATAATCTACACCTAAAAAAGTTAATTTGACATTGAACAATACTATTACGATGATAATTGAAAAAAATTATTTTTTTTTATTTATAAGTAAAACTTTTGCTGAACAAATACTTTATATTTAAATGACTTTTGTGGTTCAGATACATAAAAGTTGTGTGAAGTTGGTAATACAATTGCTATAAATAATTCATTTACCAGTGATGAATACAAAATAAATTTATTCTGACAAAAAACATTTTGGTCATGATTCATGATTCTGAATTCTACACTGATTCCTGTATCAAAGTAATAAACAATACTCATTGAAACAATTATTATTAAACTACCAATAAATTTAACCTGTTTTATTTTCTCTTATGAAAACATGTATAAGTACAATACAAAAAACCAACAGAAATGGAGGCAAAAAATCTACATTAGGTGGTTGCTAGCTGGTTTCTACTGCAGCACAAAATGGTTTTGGTTTTTTACCATTAAAAAAACCTGGCCAGAATGAGCACTAGTCATCACTAGCATGCTACTGCAAATTAACTATAATAGACACCAGTTGTATATTCATATGTTAAAAATTCAGCCGCTGCAATTACTTCTGTTATAAAAGTAACTCCAAACAATAATTAACTGGAAAATTTGTGTTTTAATGAGTGTATCATTATTATAAGTGAACTGTATAACTAAATAATAAATAAAATAATAGCTTAAATGTAACAGATACATAATCCACCATCTTTGATTCTAGAAAACAATGTTTTCATAATTAAAAATATATGAATATTTTATATTATAAATATTAATACTATAGTTAATTATTTTAAGTAATGCAACTGTAATTACTGCATGTAATTTTGTAAAAGGAAACACTACATAGTACCATTTTAAGAAAATCATTATTTATAACCTTTAAAATTTACACATTCTTAGTACTTAGTAATTCACAATGATTGTTTGATTTACATAATAGTTCAGTAACTATTAGGAATTATAACAAATCAATTTTAAAAGTTTGTATTATTTTAATATGAATGATGAAGTAAATTTTTTTAAGTAATAAGGGCAGTATTAATTCTACAAATGTGATTAAGACTTGATAGGCACAACTACATTATAAATAATTAGTAATGTAGTATTCGACTGGATATGGGTTTCTCTTAACAATGGTTCTTCTTTCTATAAGGTATTTGGTGTTTTAAATACTTTGTTTATTACAAGTAAAAGATTTCGACTCTAAATGCGTTTTAGGAGTTCTGTTAATTTAATTCCGAAATTGGCAAAATTGCTACGTTCCAAGATATTCAGGTATCGAATATCGGAAATACATCCCTACTCATTAAATAGGCCTACTTACTTCAATACTGATCAAAAAATATTAATAGAAGCCTTATTATTTTACCCAAAATGTAGGTTTTAATGATAGAAAAAAACAATACGTGCATATCTCGATTTGACAAAATAATGAACTTATCCTGTTTTTCACAGCATTCATAATATTTGGATAAAAGACTACACTAAGGATACATCTTGTTAACTAACCATACACCCTGAAAAATCACAATTTTACACAATATTATCTTGTTTATTTTTGTTGCGAAAACAAATACAAAAACAACAAGTAAAAATTTACTTTTCAAAACATAACAAATTTTACTGGATTTCATGCATTAAATGAATATAGCTGAATATAAATGGATGTCAAAGATTAGTAACTAAAATTAAAAATAAATACATTCATTACATAATTGTTTTCCTAAATGCCCACACTTTATTAATATGATAGTCAAACCATTTTAACACGACTCCAAAATACATTTTGTGCATCATGTAAACACAAGTCATAACTTAAAACTAGGGTGGTTTACATTTTAAATATATAATTAAATATCTTATAACTTCTATGTCATCGGATACTAACAAACCAGATAGACTGAAATAATAATTTACAACAAAACATGTGTACTCTATTCTTATAGAAGTAGAGTATGACAATAAATCTTCAATAACAACCAGCACCAGCAGGAAGCCGAACATGTGAATACGTTATTAACTTTCTAACATTAAAGAAATCTGGATAGACACCATACTAAATAATTTAAGTTTTATTTATACAACTACACAGAATATTTATCAACGTTTATCATCAGATTTTTGTACTTTGAATATTGCTTATTTATTATGGCTACTAATTCTGGTTTCTTACAGAATACAAACAGTGGATTAAAGAAGACTGTTTGTTTCTATAGTGAACACTGATGATACTTGTTAAGTTCACAGAGCCGAACAATAGAGTGGAGGAATGTTAAGATAAGTGACCAAGTGTCATCATAACTGTAATAATTGATACTGGCACTGTCTAGAAAGTCAATATTAAACCTTCCCACATGTATTACGGGATATCCCACACGATAAAAATGACTCCACATGCATACATATATATATCACAATCATAGTTTTTGTCCTCCACAGCTGTGTGCTATTCATTGTTGTCAACCACCAACTATCAATCCAAAAGTCGTTGTCATAGTAACCAAATGTTTGATGGGTCTATCCATGTGGGATGACAGTGCAACTCTTCAGTGCACACTAGCTCTGTGTGTGTTATATATTACATCTGAACATTGTTTACAGCTGTAGGATGATTTTAATTTGGATTTCAATTTTGTTTCTTTAAAATTATGATATTTTTCTCTTTTCAGTGAGTTGGCAGATTTCATGTGTTGTTTTCTTATAAATATATATATTTGTACAAAATATAAAGTTCTTTTAAAATCTATTTTAATTTTTTTAATTCCTATAATAATTTCAGAAATCTTAATTCAAATAATTTTTTTTTAAATTGACAAAATCTGATAAGCTAATTCCTCAATAGAGAGAAATAAAGATATCCAGTGCTCTAAGGGTTAACACTAACACAATTTAAAAGAGAAAACACTTAAAGGAGATATCTTTGTTACAGTAGGACTAAGACAAGCCAAGAAAGTACTTGGAGGCGAGCAGAGAAGCTTATCAGACGTGATAAGAGCAAGATCAAGGTATAGGAGAAGACGGTACCTGCAGCTTCTGTCAGGATGAACAAAATACGCCCTAGTGGACTGTGGTGCAAAGAAGCAGAAAAGGCTAAATCCCTACATTGGTTGAAGCAAAAGATCTATGCCAAATACAGCTGTATCCGATATTGTAGTTTATGTCTCTTGGAGAGGTTTTTAGTTAACGAAAGGCCTTGTCCACGCTCCGTGAAACTTATCGTTGTGGCCAATCAAGTATTTATAAACGACTTTCACTATGTGGCAGGGTGGAGCTCCCTTCGTCTAATTCTGACCACCTGCTCGTCAGTTCTGTGTCTTCTACAGAGTCAAAATCAAACATATCCGTGGCGTGTATTACTGCTTATTCGGTTGTCACAAGTGCGCATCTACTACATATCTCGTTTTTATTCTTCATCGTGTGGTAGTGTTGTGATTAGTTTGAAATATTTATCTTGTTTTATAGTAAAATGTAACTAAACTAGAAAACAAGATAAATATCAAACTTTTAGTTTAATTACATAATTTTTTTTGTAAATAGTTCTTTTTTATTTTTAACAATAAATACGCTAATTTTAAGTAAAATGCCCTGTTTTATACCTTTTTTGCTTTTACCTTTTATAATTTAGTTATAATAAAAATTAGCTTTGGACTTACAGAAACAACATAACGATAGTGGCGTGCAAAGGGTTAACTGTCCAGAAATCCACCAGTGTTTTTGTAAGGGGCTCATAACTGTCCAAATGGAGTTTTATTGCAAGATGCAAACTATTCCTGACAGCTACCTGCAATGGACGTGTAAAAAGCAGCCAAATGTATTAATATTTACATTTAACAATACTGCAAACAGTCTTCCAGCTCTATGTATGTGATATCAATGCATAACTTCACTATTATGCAATTAAATAATTATTTAAATAAAGTGCAAAAAGTAGCTATTTTATACACATTACCATAAATATTGTAAACAAAATGCACTGTTTATCTCTCTCCCAGAAGCATATGATAAGGCATATGTACAATGTTTTACCTAGCGATAACATAGCGTTATCTCACAAATTAAGAGATCATGTAGCATTTTAAATTGTAAAATTCCACAAGTAAGTTTACAACTAAGGAATGGAAAGTACAATTTGTGAAGAGTTACAAGAAAGATAGATGAGTGATTTATACCCTTTTTGTATATGACTATCTCATAGCTAAATACTTGTAATTCGCATTGTTAATTACAAACAGTGATATTTATCAGATATACCTCATCTTCTCCTCTACATTCTCTACAAAAATAATTATGTCAAGAAAAAATTATCATATTCCCTTGCTGTTCGATTTGTGCACAAATAAAAACATAAATGAGGAATACAACTTTAAATGACTCACTCATTTGTATTATACATTGCCATGAACTAATCTAAACAATGGATATCTAAATAATTATCAATTTAAATAACTTGTTTATTAAATTTAATTGTTGATGTGTTAGCTAAATGTTTCGTTCTAAGCTGTTTAGTTATGTTTGATAAAAAAAATTAAATTTAAATTATGAGCCGACATAATCAAACAGTACCCACACTCATACATCAATTAGCATTAATGGGAAAGTAATAATAATTCATGCCCAGCAGTACTACTAACTATACGCATAGTAACACTCGTCCAAAATCAACAAGAAAGTCTAATCCAAGTTAGACAAAAAAAGAGAAGAACCTACTGTAAACTGAATTAATTTACAATCCCCTGAACCATAAACCAGGCGGAATATAAATAAGGTTAAGGACTATGCACTTGTTGATTATGCAAGTATGGGGCATATTCCAAGATGAATTTAGTGGTTAGAAAAACCAAAATTTACTTTCTAATTCAGTTTTATTTTCATCCCAAATTGGAGAAACTTTAATATATATTAAAGATATTATTTTTATGAGTGGGCCTTTTATTTTTGAAGAAATCGGTGTTAATTCTTTCCAAATGAGTGAGCTCAAATTTAAAGTATGATGTTTGATATTGATATCACAATAGACTATCAATCTAGAGTAAAAAATGGTAACTTTTAAATGAAAAACATAAACTCGGCAGTGGATACTACTTGGGCAGCTCTGAGTCGTTGTTACGGCAGCTTCTCGACGAGGACGAGGACTGTGAACTCGGGGTGACAGCAGCAGTAGATGACTGTAGTGGTACATCACGTGTCTGGTTTTCGTGTACTCGTGGCACCAAGTCACATGTACCGTCCGGTCTTCGCTCAGACAGCGCTTCGGTGATGACAGAGTCGTAGCTGGGCGGAGGCCCATACAACTGGTAGTAAGGGGAGGGCTTCAGCTTGGCCAGATGAGTGGGGACTCCCGATGCCCCCGACTGAACCCCTGCACTCGAATTCTGCACCACACTGTACGAGGGCGGCGGTGTAGGGTAACCCATGGGTCCATTTCCTGAAAAATTTATAGATTACATTATTACTGTCTTAAAAAGTACTGAATACAAATAAAACCTCCAACAATAACAGATAGAATCGGAGAAAGGAAAAAAGGAGGGGAATAATAAATACAGCCTCTTTGGACAAATTGCAATGTACAGTGTTACAGTAATAATTCCAGTACCAGACCCAGTCACGTTCATGTTATCACAAGAGTTCTGTTGAACTGTTTTCTTTTCATGGTTTCATAACCATTTTAGTTATGTTCATTGCAACGAGGTGGTTGCAGTTATAACGACCTTCCTACAGCATCATGATACTTATCTACTTAGCCATCTTAAACTTTGCTCCTAGTCTACAGCTGTCTAAAAAGAACTCTACTCATTTTGTGCCTCATATTCTTTTAACATTAGTCCTAGTTAACTTTTTACTCCTTCTGAAACTATAAAAAAATTTGAAACTATGTCTTTTCTACACTATATAAGACATCCATGACAAAACACATGTTCTACATCTCAGAAAGATTTTTCCTATTAGCTGTCTGTTAGTAGAGGGTATTATTTGGAGAGCTTAAAACATTGTAAAATAAGCACTAAAGACTAAAAGTTTACTATTTTCCAATACACCTACAAGTCAATAGACAGACATGACGTAAACCACTTAGAAGCAGATACGGAAAAATGCTTACTCGTGTGCCTGAATTCATTTTTTTTTCCATGTTTTTTTAGTGCTTCTCCTGATTGTTTGATGCGATTATGAGACACTTATTAAATTACAACACAAGTATTTAACAATCTTGTTAAAAGAACTTTGCCTCAACCTAACAAGTCATTAATAGTAATTTTCTTCAACACTTCATCTATTGCTTTCTACTAATGATTTTAGACTTTAGGGTGGATGGTACAATGACTTCTACATAAATTAGTATAATTAATTGTACTATTGTATTGTATACATGTTTTTTGTTCCACACAAACAGCATCTCTCCCTCTATTCATCTCACCATTCTTATTGATCTAGAGGTAAGTCCACACCAAATTCCCCTTTCTGGATGTGTATATAGTAAGAACATGGGCCAATATCTAAATTTTCAATCCAACCATCAAAAACTATTCAGACCAACCGCTTTCAACCTTTGGCTGAGGTTAAATTTGTGCACACACCATGGTATTAAGGTCTAAAACCAAAACATAGGGCCGGAGGTTACTACCTTTACTCTTATCCTTCCCGACCATCACCTTAATGTCTCATTGTTTCAGGTAACATGCCGGATATACCACAGGAAATACCTCATTGATTTTCTTGACAGAGTCCCATTTTTTCCTGTGCTGAATTGACGTGTGTTTGTGCTCTTAACTTCTGTGCACTGACAACACCTGGTTTTATTTTTTCCCTTCTGGACTTCAAGCTGTTTTCAGGTATAATATCATTCATTACCTTTTCCTTTCTTTATTAGTGACAGTCCATTACTGTACATTGTAGGTTTGAAATACATGTTTATGTATTTTTAGCTTATTCCTAGCGATATGGAATGTAACAGTGTTGTTGAAATTGACAAACAGATGGAGTTGTCTATTCGAAATGAGGACAGTGATGGATTTGAAACTGTGAAAAATAAAAGAATGCTGAGAAGTGAGAAGCTAAACAATCACACTGCTGCTCGAAAATCTGGAAAATATATTCTGGGCAGTGCTATCAAAGATAATATGCTGGGTGTTGTGGAAAAATACAGATATCTTTTTGTTTCTAGGTTAGCCCCTAGTGTTGACTGTAATTCAGTCAAGCAATACTTGGTTGAGGGTATTAAGGGAGATTATGAGGTCTCACAGTTGAGAAACATATATCCGGGTTACCGGTTTTTAAAATTGGAGTGCCTTTGCACAAAGTTTTTCTGTCTGACTTTTGGCGTACTGGACTGTATGTTAGTCGTTTTCGATTCCCTAAAGAACATAAGGAAGAAAACCTGCAATCTTTTTTAGAGGAGCAGATGTTAATCTGTCTGCATCTAAGTTTGTTGAATATTTGCAAGATATTCTATTACAATCCTCAATTAATAAGAACCCAATTTCTTCTAAGCACGTCAAGCTAAAGCCGTGGGTTACCGTTGGACTAATTAAATCAATTCGAGTTAGAGATAAAATGAGTAAGCAGCTCAAAGGCCAGCCTTTTAATACAATGTTAAAAACTCGTTTCAAGCAATATAGAAATCTCTTAAATAAAACTATTAAATTGGCTAAAGAAATGTATTTTAGAAATAAAATTAATGAATCAAAAAATAATAATAAGCTCTTGTGGAAAAATATTGCTGAAATTATGGACATGAATAAAAAAAAAGATTCCTTTCCTATTGAACAGTTTCTGGACGGCAAACTTAATATTGAGACAAATGATATAAATAATGTAGCTAACACATTAAATGAGTACTATGTTAGGGTGGGTGCCAACTTAGCCAGTGCTGTGCCTCCCGTGACTGAAGTCGTTATGAATGACGAGGATTACGGGGCGAATTCTTACTTCCAGCTGGAGCCGATATCCGAGGATGTCCTTGCTCGTGTTGTACAAAACCTTAGAGGCGGGTCTGCTCCGGGAGAAGATGGAATCCCGGCTACTCTTATCAAAATGTTTTTCAATTTCTTAAAGCTTCCACTTCTACATATTATAAACAATAGTATGTCACAGGGAATTTTCCCAGCATCTTTTAAAATGGGTAAAGTAATCCCAATCTATAAGGGAGGCCCAAAAAATCGATGTGTTAGCTTCAGACCAATAACTTTAACTAGTGTTTTATCTAAATTATTGGAAAAATGTGTCAGAATTCAACTCGAAAAATATTTAAACATCAATAATATTCTTGTACAAAATCAATTCGGTTTCAGAAAAGATAAGAATTTGAATGATGATTTATATTTGCTAACTAAAAGTGTTCATGACACGATTAGCCGTAATAAAAAACCATTATTGATTTTTATAGATTTAGCTAAAGCTTTTGATACAGTTGATAGACAACTATTACTACAAAAATTAAAATATATTGGAATAC
This sequence comes from Homalodisca vitripennis, assembly GCF_021130785.1. Lineage (NCBI taxonomy): Eukaryota > Metazoa > Arthropoda > Insecta > Hemiptera > Cicadellidae > Homalodisca > Homalodisca vitripennis. The sequence goes on along the minus strand of NC_060211.1, from coordinate 133,813,238 downwards.
AAGGGAACTCTTGGAGATGGTTCAAAAGTTATTTGTCCGATCGGTATCAAGTTGTTTCCGTTTTGGGCCATTCAAGCGTTCCTCAAAAAATTGAGTATGGGGTTTTGCAAGGCAGTACTCTTGGACCCTTGCTTTTCTTAATTTTTATTAACAATCTAGGAAGATTGACTTTGTTTAAAGGACAGATATTTCTTTATGCGGACGACACCGCTTTGTTATTTGAGGGTGAAAGCTGGGAGGAAGTGAGGGATGTGGCTGAGCGCGGTCTACTCACTGTCAAGCGCTGGTTTGATCAATGTCGGCTCACAGTTAATATAGCCAAAACTAAATGTATGCCAATCTCTATACGAGCTGACGGCGATCCTTTTGTTTTTAAGCTACGGTTGCATACTTGTGGTGGCCAGGATGGATGCGTTTTGTGTGATTGTATTGATAGGGTGAGTGAGTATAAATACTTGGGTGTAGTTTTTGACAATCGTTTGAAGTGGTGTAATCACGTTGCTTACATGCGGAATAAACTTCGTAAATTTATCTTTATATTCTGTAATCTGCGTAATATACTTACAATAGATCTTTTAAAAACTGTATACTATGCTTATGTGCAATCAATTCTTCAGCATGGTAATTTAGCATGGGGTGGCTGTTTCCAAAATAACCTTGCTCCCTTAGAAGTCGTTCAAAAAACTATTATAAAAGTAGCTCTGAAGCGAAATCGTACTTATCAAACCAATTTATTATTTGAAGAATTTAAAGTTTTTAACGTCTCGCAATTATATATCCGAACATTAATTTTGTACATTTTTCAACATCGAGATTCAATTTTCATTCACAGTAACCACAGCCATTTTACGCGTTCTTCACTTCATAACAGAATTTTTGTTCCTAGACTCGTTAAAGCCTTTAATTCAACATCATCTCACTATATTGCTCATATAATTTTCTCAAAATTACCATACTTTATAAAAAACCCAAGACCTTGCACTATTAGTACGTACAAAAAATTAGTCAATAAATGGTTAGTAGATGCTGGGCGAGATGGATTTCGTCAGTATTTTTCCTCAATCTACACCTAGATATGCTTTTTTTATGTATTAAATTTCTGTTATATTTTTGTATTACAATCAATGTTAGTCTGAGTGTTTGGTGAGTTTGTACAATCGTTTTGACTGCAGGCCAACGAGTACGTGTAGTGCGTGCATGTGTGCGTGTGCGTGATTGGTGTGTGTGTGTGTGTGTGTGTGTGTGTGTGCGTGGGTGTGCAGTGTGTGGTCCAAGTCTCTCTCTACTTATATCGGCTAATTTTTAATTAAGTCTTTCTGATTGCTCTTTTTTATGTAAGTTACAAGTTTTTATAAATTAAATTTTTAAGTCTTCAAATTATATTTTCTAAATAAGTATATTCCTTTCAAATTTTAGATTATTTATTAACTGAATTTGCTCATGTATTCCATGCTCTGGCCTTGTATGGTTTATTTTAGAGGTTAAATCTTCATTTCTCATTTGTTAATGAAAATGTTTTTATTAATGACAATTCATTTCCTTATTTTAATTTAAGTTTTTTGTGTTATTGGTAGTGCAGACTGAGGAACTCGTTTCCCCACACACAGGCTGGTGCCCATGTGGGGATAATTTCCTATAAGTTTTTTGTTATGTATTATATTTAACTCTGTACATAAATTTTGGAAATAAATCAATCAATCAATCAAGCAGACAACCACAGAGGCAAACATGTAACAGTGGGTCTTTCTGAGGGTAAGTGTAAAATCAAATTAAAATAGTGGGGAAATAAAATCTCTAAGGATGTAAATAGTTCTTCTACAGTGACTTGTGTAAATAGCCTAACTGTGTTGTTGTGGAATATTCAGAGCCTACCTAATAAAATTGTCTATTTAAACTTATTAACATCGAACAATAGTGTTGATGTTATTTGTATAACGGAGCACCCATTGTATAAAGTAGATATTGTAAATATTGATTTACCAGGATATAAAATTGCGGTTTTTTTTTGCAAGAACTGTAACTGTGCATGGTGGTAGTGTTATTTTGGTCAAAAACAATATTGACTCGCAAGTTTACCAAAATTTACCCGATGTTGCTGAGGAGCTTGTTTTTGAATCGTTCGCGGTACATCTAAAAACTTTTAATACTTTGCTAGTGAATTTCTACAGGTAACTTTCACGCTTTTATAGATAAACTGCATGACATCTTTTTGTGTGTGCAAGGTGTGAAGTTTAACTTTATATGCATGGGCGATTTTAATGTAGACTTTTTGGAAAATAACAATGAAACACAAGAACTAAATAGCTTAACAAAATCATTTGGTTTATATACTGCTGTACGAGAAATGACCCATCCAAACTTTTTAACACACAACGCTTCAATAGGGACTTGCATTGATAATATTGTGTCTGCATTGCATCCAAACAGATGGACTGCTTCTGTGTTATATACAACAGTCTCTGATCACAATGCTATCCTTTTCTGTGTTAGTTTGGAGTCTACAAACCGAGACAGAATAAAACATAAACATATAACAAGGCCTATAAGCTATGAAAACTCTGCTAGATTTTTGTATAATATTAGCAAAGTAGACTGGTTTGTTGTATATAATAGTAACCTAGATATTAATAAGTTTAATATGTTTTTTGATCTATTTCTATGGGCTTTAAATACTTCTGTACTAATAAAAACTAAAAGTATTGAAAACAAAAAACCAAATAACAAATGGTACCACAAAGGATTGGTTAATTTAAAAAAAGAATTGGATAGGCTTTACTTTTTATTTTGTAATACCTCAAATAACAATGTAATTAGGGAAAAATACAAATCACTGAAAGCAAAATATAAATGTGAAATTTAGTTAGAGCCAAACTAAACTATAACAATAATTTTATTGCTGGATCAGTGAATACGTCAAAGGCTTCATGGGCAGTTATTAATGAAGGAAGAAAGGTAAATAGTACATACCTTGGTATATACCCTTGTATATACTAGATTGTCTGTCTGCAGATATTTTTAATTCTTATTTTCTTAATAGTATTGAGGATATCCCTAAAAATGTACCAACTTGCCCAAATGACTACAATGTTTTCTTAAGTAGAAATATAAAAAGTAAAATGCCTTTAGGTGAAACTTTTACTATCAAAGAATTCGCTGTTGAAGAAGTTTTCTTAGCCATAAATAAACTAAGTAATAGCTCTTGTCTAGATATTTATGGAATAAATGCTTTAAACTTAAAAATAGCTTATAAGCACATAAGTGAGGTCTTAGCATACTTATTTAACGTATATGCATCACACAGGCCTTTTATCCTGAGAAACTTAAACAAATTAAAGTGATACCAATACATAAGAAAGGTCAGAAAGATTTATGTTCAAACTATAGACCCATATCCATTGTGCCTACAGTGTCGAAGGTCTTGGAACGTCTCATACAGTCAGATCTACCTAGAATCTACCTAGAACGAAATAATCTTTTATCAGAATGTCAGCATGGTTTTAGGCCTAAGCGTAGCACTGTTGCAGCTACTCAAGCTCTAATTACAAATTGCTTTAAAGGTCTGGAGGCTAAAAGGAGTGTTCTCTTTAGATCGTATGATATGTCCAAGGCCTTCAACAATGTAACACATCATGTGCTGCTAGATAAGCTGTATTTTTACTAGTTTGACTGTGTTGCTATTTATTTTTTTAGATCTTACATGGAAAAAAGATGGCAGTCTGTATATTTAAATGGCTCTTTTTCAAATTCTTTGCAGATTGTACAAGGCGTACCACAGAGGTCTATACTTGGTCCGACCTTGTTCATAATTTACATAAATGATCTTCCAAGTAACATCATGGAGCAACACATAAGAGTGTTTTATGTTTGCAGATGATCTAGCAGTGTGTGTTCAGGGTATTGGTCCTCAGACAGCTTAAGGTATTGTTACCTCTAAATCAGATGTAATACATGACTGGTGTAATGCTAATAAGCTGAGCTTAAATAGGGAGAAGATTCAGGACACAACTTTGCCTTCGTTCAGGTTCAGAGAGATTGGCATCCTTAAATTTCTTGGGCTTCCATCTTCAGTCCAACCTCAAATGGCACTCTCACATTGACAATCTGGCCGCAAAAATTCAAAAGGGTCTATTTATGATTAGATCATTGAGAGGGAATGTGTCTCCTGATGTTTTCCTTTGCATCTACTATGGTCACAAATTATGTGTGTTACAAAAAAAGCTGTCCGTCTTATCTGTGGTGCGGACTAGCAGGCTCACTGCATTCCATTATTTGTTAGGCTAGGTATCCTTACTCTACCGTCTATGTATGTTTTTTCAGTTTTTATGTATGTAAAGGAGAACTTGCAAATCACAACTAAAGTTAGTGACATACATAACTATATTACAAGAAATATACATAATATAGCACAAAAAAGATGCATGTTTTCAGTGACTCAACAAAGCTTTCTGTATCAAGAGATTCAAATGTACAATAAATTACCTGAAAAATTAAAAACTATGACATTTCATAGTTTCAAGATAGCACTTAAGGAAATGCTATTGAATAAACCACTGTATACACTGTATATTACAGATTTGTATGGTGAAATAGCTGCACTATTTCCTTAAGTTTATATTTAAGTATGAAATTGACGGCTGTCATGCATTTTGTAAAATGTCAACGACAATAAAGATTTCTGCTATACACCTGAGGAAGAGGATAGATTTCAATCCTTAACATTTAAGTGTTATTATACATTTTGTAACATATAACGATGGCAAATGTCCGAAATCCTATTATCCTTTCAAACCTTCTACCCTCAATAATAAACAAAAATAAACATAGAAATAATTAATTGTATTGTAGTCCATGCTACAACATGAGTCCAAGCACAGTGACAAATAGAATTATGTCAATTGAGAGTAGCTTTCACCAGCAATTTTGATTGGTGACATCAAATAAAAATAAGGAAGTTATTACACCTTCCACATGGATTTGTACAATTTGTTGAAAAATCCGAAAAAAATAAGTGATAACAGTATGAATTTTACTGCTGATAGGATTATTTATAGAAACTGTAGCAAAATTGCACCGTAAGGAAATAACCAGCAATAAAGGTTGAATTATAAGCCTACAAGAAGAGTAAAAATTGTGCACAATTGGTTCTTAAAAAAATATTCTAGTAATGCTGTCCTTTATTTAATAAGTAAAATTAGAATTAAAACTGTCAGGACTATAGAATTATAGATACTACACCTTAGGCTTAGTCTCTTTATAAGTCCCTTGTGTATTAGCAATGGAGGATGATCTTTGCTCCCATTTGTGGATATCAAATCATCTTATTAATATTAATTTATTTTTCAACAGTATACTTTCAGAGAGCTCCGAATAGTTTTACTGTCCACCTCCGGTACCTCATACTCTGAACATTCCACTGTTTCTTTCTGTTTGGCCACACAAACAACATGGCAGATCCTTACTGAAAAGATCTATTCTATGTAGATGTTTTTGGAAATAACAATGACGTTGATAATGAAACAGGATAGGGTGCAGAGAAGGAAAAGTCAAATGACTACCACTGATTCACATGCTTCAAACAAGCTTTCAAATGATTTGATACTGTCTGTGCGATTGATTAACCTGATACCAACAAATACAGGTAAGTGTTCGGAAGCTGTAAGTTGGTGACTCTGAACTTGGAAGTTGTCCCTGCCCCTTGCCTAGTAGTGGTAAATGTTCCTGTATTGTATAAGACCAACTTTTTTTAGAGTACATAATCAAATCCAAAACAAAACAGATAATGCCATGTCAGGTGCCCAAGCTCCATGAAAGCATCTCTGCATGTTGCTCTGAAATTCAATTTTGCAATGACTCTGAAGGCTTTGTTTGGAGTCTAAAGACCCGTTTCATCTTGTGTTAGGTACTGTCACCCCCATTGTCTTATTCCATAGACCATGTTTAACTGACCACTTACTCACGCTCCCAAGATCAAGAGTACATTCTCACAATAGAAAACAGTCTAGTTAGGTCACAGTCATCTACATAAGCATGGACTTTGCAACGTTTAACTAAGCTGGTCAGATCAGCTGTGTACCAAATGGGCCCCAAACAGCTTCCTCATGGTGCTCTCCACCCTTTCAATAATGAGAATGGAACTTTAGTACTAAATTATGTCATCTGAAGTCTCAAACTGAGATAACACCTGAAAAAACTGCATTGTGCGAAAACCAAAGAATGTCGGTTTTGCATGAAGTAAACTATGACTTATTGCACTAAAAACATGTAAGCACTCAAACATGACAAAAGAGCTGAACTTCTCTGAACCTTACCTTAATTCAAACTTATCTGAAAATATATTAATTAACATTGTACATGTACTGTGATTCTTTTTACACTCTGACTGCAATTATGAAAGCACAAATTCTAACTACAAGTGTTTACCAACTCAGTGAATAAAAAATTTCCCAAAAATATTGTTCTGGTAATATTGAGATATGTTGAATATCAGTGATACCAAAGAAGAGTATTTTCCTTGGTAAGGGATGCACTATACACGTCTTCCAGCTCTATAGGAAATGTCCACTCCTTAATGATCGATTAATGAGATTTGTGTTCACTCCAATTCTGTCTAATAGCTTTTATCAATTCAATATTTACACCATCAAGTCCCACTGCCCTGGAGTTATTTATTATATCTTTTTATACCTTCTGATACAGGCAATAATCTTACCACTTCATGGCCATGTCCTCGTACCAGTCTGTCTGCTGTAAATATTTTTCTATCTAGACTCCAGCAGGTTAATTTCAACCATAAAGGTAAATTTGTTCATCTTGGGATCCATGACTTTGCCATGTTTCCAAAGCCATTTTCATAGAAGATTTAGTAGTGGGTTTGTCATGCTGCCTTATGTGGTAGAGAGCTTGTCCATGACCAACACCCAATTCGAAGGCAGATGATGCAAAACTTTGTTTGTGAGCCACTTTTCAAAATTATCACTATTCATCTGGCCATGATAATCTTGGAAAACATTACAGTAAGCAGCCACTCTTTCTGATTATTTTGTTATTATAAGTCATAAAGCATTACCATTTGCTTCTCTGTCATAACGTTCAAAAATATGTCTATTTTGTCTTTTATCACTATTAATCGTTTTACTTCTCTTATGTTCATTCTATAACAGGTTCCACGTTCACTCAACACATAAAACTCTCACAGCATAAGGTATAAAGTATAAGACCCTCACAGATATACACAGCAACTCCTTCCCGGTCTATGAGAATGCTGTCTCTTACAGTGCGCTCTAAATCCCTTCTCTGTTACGTTAATAGTGATTGCGTATAAATGTGTTACTGACAGAATATTACACATTGTTATATTGTTCTTCTTCTATTCTGTTATCTGCCGTAATATTGTGCAAGAAGCATTTCTATGATGCAGCACATCACAAGAGTACTTCTGACATTTTCTATTAGATGTCAGGACATCCTTGGTCCTCTGTCATGAGTGTTTGCACCTTAATAAGTTCGTTGTAGCCACACAAAGCAGGCAGCTACCGCAAGTTGTAGTTGCATGTCGCTCCTCCTGGGATATTTGATGGTTTTATATCTAGTGTTTATTGTACCATGGAAATATCATATGCACAAATAGAAGATTTGCTGATAATGACACACACATGAATATGGAAAATGGGTAGTTTAAATTTTTTTTTAATTTGATAAAGTATACTAGAAATACCTTTTACGCAAATAAAGTATATATCTAAACTCTACAAACCTACCTATATATATATATATATATATATATATATATATATATATAAAAACAGTAATTTCAGCTAAATAACATGATTTTAGGTGCAAAAAGAAAACCGTTAAGGGTTTCATAACGTAGTACCTAGTATCCCAATGTGATCCGAAGGGATGTTAGGATAAAAACAGATTTCAAAAGGAAACAGGATTTTTCCAGACAATGACAAATGTCCGGAAAAATCCTGTTTCCTTCACAATCCTTCCATCGTCAAAAATAAACTTCAAACAAAGAGATTTGAAAAATTCAGAAAACATCAAATTCAAAATCAGACAATATTGAGCTCATATAATTAAATGCTGCCTTCAAGGAAGGCATATTTTAAAGTGCAATCTTCAGACCTTGATTCTTCCTTAGTTGTGCTTGTTTCCCCAACACCTAATAGAATGGAAAATCTCAGTTTTTATATTTGCAGTCTTTAGCAACAAAATAATGCAGTTTCAATTTAACATCTCTTAACTAAAAATGGCTTTCCACATGAGGCCAAAATATCTTAAGATTATTGTAATGTGTCAGCAACATTTCAAGTCGGAATGAATAACAATGATGATAATAGTGTTATTGCTTAAGGAAAATAGTGTAACCACATTGTAAAACCAATAATTTTTCTTTAAGTAAAAACAAAGTCTAGCAACTAAAAAGATAATTATCGAATTGCAGCTACAGCATATTTTAGTTCTAGCATCCATCTAGTATAGCAAGCCTTTTTGACTCTATATTCTGCTGTATTTTAAAAGGTTCATAGTAATATCACTTTCTTCTCAACTTTATTTTTGAATTTACATATATTTCTAAATTTTCTCCTCCACAATTTTGTGCCGATATAATCTGCTATCCCGGGCTATAGCCCTTTATTAAGTAAAATTATAAATCCAGCACTGGATGCAAACTGTTAAATACTACAAACTTAAAACTGAGTTTTAATAAATAATATGCAGGTTAAACTGATTATTAGCACTAATAGGTAGGAAGACAGGCGTGGTTGTCCATCTGCTCAGATTAGAAAAATCATAGGATTTTGTGACCCACTATAGTACAAGACATCATGCAAACCTGCATTGTGGCGTAGTGTTTCCAGCTGGAATGGAAGAATAACTACTGATGGGATAGTCAACTGAGTTCAACAATCAAGCGATCATTGGATCGTTTTTAAAATCGCTTGAATCACATTGATTGCCTTTGATTCTTCCAATTAACAAGAATAGTAAAAGACTGTCAGCTTCTGGGGCCAGATAGCTTTAGTTTGCATTCTGAAAACAAACTGTTGTTTAATGCACTTAAGTCTAAGATGTATTGTTTAAACTTCAGATAGGTACAGAAGTTTCTTGTGATAACACTAGTATTAAAAAGAAGATTACTTTACATTATTAATAAATGTTTAAATTTACTTTTTCTCATAATATGTAAAACGTTAATGAAAAGAGTAAGTACTTTGTATTTTTTTATTCAGAAAACCGATCAAAGCCGAATGTTTGAGAATTATAAGTGATAGATTTATTAAAACGTTAGGTTGAAGATCAAATTATTGAATCCAGTAAACATCCAGAAAGAGGTGAGACGATGTTACGTCAGCTCATCCTGAGAATCACTTACATTTTGATATAGTAATTGGCAACACAAGGGGGGAAGTGGGGTGCAGTACTTGTCTAAACGGCCAGATATGCAATGAAGTGGCTCGTACTATAATTTTCTAGTTCTATCATCTTAGAGACTGCTGGGAGAGGGAACACCAAAATCACTACAACTAAATACTGTCACAGGCTTTAGTGCAATTGTAGAAACTAGCGAATTTATGGTTTAAAGGAATTTTGTAGTGCTAATAAATAAATCATTATAAAGTCAAAACCAGTATCTGTACACTTACTCTGGGGCTTCCAGATCTGTTGAACAACAACAGTGTTCCGGCCAGCGTGATAAGCGACACGTGTGGCGGGGGGTCGGGGTCGCAGGTGTTGGTGAGGGGGCCGATGACTAGGTGGTGGGGCGGGAGGGTAGTGTCCTTCCTGTAACCAGTAACGGTACCACCACGTACCGCCAGAGCACAGAAGGAACATCAAGATCACCATGAGCCAATAATACCAAAGCTGGTAGAAGTGGAAGTTGGAGGAGATGCAGCATCCAAATGTGCAGCATATCTCATTGCGGGGGCAACTGCAATTATAAACAGCATGATAATGGGTACAAACAATTATTTTTTTATATAGCTTGCAAAGCTATAAAACTGGTCCTTCCAATAAATATTTTTTACCATATATATATATATATATATATATATATATATATATATACACATTTTAATAAGCAACCAACTTTTTCTAATACATTGTACTTAGTAATAGGCACAGGTTTGTCATTGCTCATTACAATATGATGTATAACATGGAGTAGATATTTACTTTCCACAATTTTATATACATAACTTTTCATTCTGGAGAATCATTTGAATTTAGTTACAAGTACAATACCAGTTCCTCACCTTACAAGCCAACAATGAATAATGCAAAGATTACATTAACTTATAGTTTTATTTTATAAATGTTTATGATTTTGTCACTGACATGTTTACAGCAGAATTAAGGGAGTCACAACCGAAATTAAATGAACTAGTCAAAATCACAACTATTCTGATAATGCTTTGAATTCAAGTACCACAATTCAAAACAAGTCATCTGCCTTGTAGTGAGTCCTGCTGAACTGATATGAGATATATCAGGAGTTTTAATATTTGTCTTTGAATTGGATGCAGGTAATTTATGCACATTTATCACTCCTAAATCATACATTTTTATATAATTTATTTTTGTAACTATTTAATGCACAACCTGGTTTAATAATTTTAATAGTAAAAATTTGTCTCAGGATTTAAAATTTTGCCCGGATAGTTTGGGGAGGACTCTCTCAAAAACCACACTAAAAATACACTGCAATAAATTGACACTGTTAATTAAAAAATGTATACATCCCACCAACCATGATAACTTATTGATTCTACAATTATTTGTTTCTTATTTCCCTCACAAAATAGCACCATGTAACATATTCTTTATAAAAATTGGACCTTGATTCAAAAACAGTAGGCTAAATATTACTCTGATTTAATTTCTTCCATTCCTTACCTTGATACATGACATTGTATTTCTTGTATAATGTACAAGGTTTGTTAAAAAGTAACGAGAAGTTTTAAGTTTTGGGGGGTTTGGAGCATCTGATTGTTAAGAATGTTTTTATTATGTTGGTACTCATACTCCTAAAGTATAATACGATTTCAAGCTGCATTCATTGTTTACTTTTTCAGTGGCAGCTGCTAAGGTTAGACATGTTTTCTGAGTTCAATAATTTTTGTTTATTAAGAATAATTAACAAAAGAATTTGAAAAAACAAATGTTATGTGACATGTTAAATAAAGTGTAAAATAAAGTAAGGAAAATGTTAACAAAGGTCTAACATTATCTATGGTGAGTCAGATATGAGTAAAACAAGGATTATACGAGTGATACAAACGTTTCAAAGATGATCCTGAAGACACTGAAGATGCAGAACGCTCTGGATACTCTGCATATTCACAACTAATGAAAACATAAAAGAAATGGTTATGAATGATCATCGTATTATGATCAGAGGAACCATGTATGTTGGCATATCAACAGGCTCATGCCATGAAATTTTTTCAAATGTTTTGAGTATAAAACATGTGACAGCAAAATCTGTTCCAAAACTGTTGATGTTGAACAAAAACAGCGGTGAATTGAAGTTGATCAGGAATTACTAAATGAAGTCAACGACGATGCATTATCACTGAAATGTGTTAGAACAGGTGGCAAAACATGGTATGATGTAGAAACTAAGGCTCAATCACTCCAGCGGAGGATTTCTGGTTTGCCACGACTGAATAAGACTTGACAAGTATAATCGAACATGAATGTTATGCTCACTGTAATCTTTGATTTTAATGTCTCATGCATCATGAATTCTTGCCACAAGGTCAAAAGGTCAATAAAAATTAGGCTACTAGCTGCAAATTCATAGCCGTTTGCTTTAAACGATCCGAAAAATCAAAAACAATTCATGATGGCTTTTACACCATGAAAATGCATCTGCTCACACTTCATTGCTTGTTCACGAATTTTTGGCCAAAATCAATACTGTAACATTGCACCAGCCTCCATATTCTCCAGACATGACTCTGACCAGATATTTGTGATTTTTTATAAATAAAAAAAGAGAATCTTAAAGGGTCATAGTTTAACAAGTATAGATGACATTAAAGGTGATCGCTGAAAGAGCTATCCCAAAGATCAAGTTTGAAAAGTGTTCCAAGGATTGGAAGAAGCACTGACACAAGTGCATAATATCTAATTGGGACTATTTTGAAGGTGCAACATTGTTGTATGTGAATAAATATATATTTTTTCAAAGAAATTTAAATTCCTGTTACTTTTTGAACATACTTTGTACTCAAACATTAATATGACATTTCCACATAAAAATTGAAAGCAAGACTAAGTATGACCAACATTGCAATAATGAAAATTAAACACACAACACAATAGGTTAACACGTTCGCTACCACCATGTTAAGAAAAGTCGTATACCTACAGACCAGCCGGCTCAAATATGAGCCGCACGGTTTCTTCCCGTGCACCGGCGTCCCAAATATGCGCCGCTCGGGGCACCTCAAATAGACTGACGTCCCATATTTGCGCCGCTGTTTGCATGCCACTATTATTGCCATGAAAAATCACTGGTCTGTTTTATAGGCTTGATACTTTTGTATTGGTCTATGGGGATGTCTCGGGCTCACATGTGGGACGCTTGGTCTCTGGATATCTTACAAATTACGTCCTATCATGGCCTATCATGCCAACTTGTTATAACCAGTGGCACAATAATTAGACTATCAATATGTGAGCACTTAAATATAATGTAGCGTGGAACATTCTGAATATAAGTGTAAATTTAATAACTTATTTAATAAATGTTCACTTATTTAGTTAAATAGTTATGACATATGGGTTAACAGTCATGTATTATGTCTTGTAGAGTAAAAAGAACCCCATTTATGTTTTTGTACCTTGAAATAAAATAAACTTTATTTCTACTCTATTTTCTTATATTCAACTTTTTTAATTTCTAAAATTAAAATTCTTGTAGACCTATAGCCTAATAAGATATGTATGATAATACATTCAATGAACTTGTATTTATGACTCTGTTGTTTGAGCTTTTGTACCATGAATTAAAATACTATCATAATAAGATATGCATGTTTGATTGAAACTTACCCTAAAACCTACAGTAACTGAGCAAATAAATAGTGGCTCATATATGGGACGCTTGGTCTATGTTAAGATTTTGATGCTATAGACCGAGCGTCCCACATATGCGCCGCCGTAAAAATTACGCAAATTAGCAATATATCAAATAAGAACAGTACAGACGTACATTTTAGGTTATTTTGTTGAATTATAGCTCAATTCAACAATATTTTATCCTTGGTCTATGGTTAGTCTCACACCAATTATTCTCAGTCTGTGTAGAACAACCAAATTTTGTAACGTTGGTCTGTTACGGTGACCCGGGCGGCGCAAATATGCGCCACCTGGTAGCGAACGTGTTAAGGAGGGCAGGAGTTTCCCCTGTTTTAATCAATATGACAAAAGAGTCTTTGCTTCTGTAAGATTTAGAATGTTGCCGTTACAGAAATAAATTAAGATGAAAATTGCATATAGAACAGTTACTATTAGCATCAACTTTATCTTTAAACAGTTTTATTAATATATGTTGTTGCAACTGATTTGTTGTTATTAATTTTTTGAATGTTATTTATCAAAATATAACGAGGTAAATCTGAGGCTATATAATTTACTAGTCTTTATCAATCATGATATTTCTCTATGGAGAAGTAAAATTATTATATACGTTTAAACCATAAGTTCATACAGTTATTGCATTTTTTTTTATTACATAAATAAATATATTTGATTTTCTTGTAGAATATTACTTTCAGAAATATTAGTATCAAAATTATAAATGAAGCTTAAACTAAGAATATTACTTACATGTAATACTTGACATCTCCGTCAATTTCTATCGGGCAATATTTTGCTTCCACCTGAAACACAGTTCAAAGATACAATTTAAGCATTATAACATAACATAGTTCATTATAACAATATTAGGATTAACATCATCAATATTTGGGCAAGCATTCAACACAAAATGCCTGGTCAATCATAAGCGATGCCAACTCAGTCATGAGAAGATCATGCGATGCTAATTAATGAAGCAGTCTTCATTCTACGCAAAGCTCTAATGTTTATCTTCCCTAGGATGAGAATTAACAAGGTTTCAAGCGCATGACTTCTTACAAAATCAACCCCTTATAATCTGGTTACAACTTGTTTAAACAACAGCAAATAAAATATATTAGGCTCTAACTGTAATATTTTTAAATTTCACACCAACAACAATATATTAGACTCTAAATTATAATACCAGAGCATACCAGCTTACTAGCCCAGAGTAGGGTTCGATAAGGGGACCCGGTTTTTTATATCGAAGAATGTAACCATCGATACCTAATGTCGCATCTCAAATCCTAGACTATAAATCAATATAAAAGTATCTATAGTCCTCAATAACAATCATACGTTTTAAATTAAAATATGGATTTAATATTTTCAGTGATCAAACAAATTATTATAACCAAAACTAGGAAAACTGAAGGCTACCATATTTGCTCTTCTCACAGTTACAGTTGTTTCTTTCCCATAAATTTCACATAATGGGTTTTTCGGTACAAGTCCAACATGTTGAAGCCACAAAAAACACGTCTTATCATCTTTCAAAGCAATGTCGTGTAGTTTTCTAAAATTGACTGCCATTTTTAATAATCAAATGTTACTTAAAAATGTAAAATTGAAATATTACGTTACATGTATTATTTGAAAGTGTTTACAGCTGTTGATATAGATTATCTAAGTTAATCGTTCAAAATAATTAATTAGTATTGATTGATTATATCAATGGTTATGATTAAGTAATATCGTTTGCCAATTTCGATATAAAAAACCGGGTCCGCTTATCGTACCCTACCCCTAGCCCATAACATCAGCCTTATTTATAGTTTAAAATTTCAGTATTTAGGCCACACTAAAATTTTAACTGGAGAAAAGTTATATAAGTGTAAATAAAATATGATACATAACTGTTTAGTTTAATAAACAATTAATGTTAGAACCATAACGGACAGAGGATAATTATGACCATCGGAAAATATCTAAATGATTCATCAGAAAAACAAAAACTCCTTGTACATAAAGCTTACAAACATAAGTTGATTTTAAAAGCACAATATAACATTGCATGTCTGAATACAATTAAATCAAGCAATAAACTTACATCTGTATTACTTAAAAACTAAAAAATAAAACACTCCAAAACTGTTTGTGTCTGATGTACTCTAAACACAATGCTGCAATACTATTCTAAAGCATAATATAAATTAATTTTCATCACGTGCAATCAGTAATTTAATATGAAAATATTTTACTGGGCACTGAAAACTTCCATTACAATAGATATAAAAAAACATTGACAAATTAAAAATTAAAAGGATATTATCTGTTTCTGTGGCATAAATTACCTTTTGGTGAAATATATATCTATAGATACATGTGAGACCTACAGTATAGCTCCACTTATTCAAATTTTAAAGTCTTATGAAATTATTATATTAATCATTACATTATATCATTATATTATATTACTATCATATTAAAAAAATATAAAGTAGACAGTGCAAAAGGTACGGTATATGTGTATATAAGGAGTATGTATTCTGACACTCCCGTAGCAGTCCTGTCAACATATATCACTGGTTAGAAATTCACAATTCACAATTACTAATGTTCATATTTATTTAGATTTTTTTCTTGCTTAACCCTACAAGTGGCAAGTTCAGAAATATTGCACCTAGTGTTACCTTATTTCCAGATGCTATTTAATGTAAAACAACTTCATGTAAAAACCTATAGTTTACATACCATACATGTCCATGCTCATCCAAACTATATGATCTATACTGTATACAATAGTAAATATACAATACACAAAATTTTTCAATGTTTATAGCTTAAATTAAGTATTTTTCAAGAAGCTGCACTGATGGCTGAAAACATGAACTTCACTGAAAATAATTTTTTTCACCAAGTGTGTTTATTTGAAAAATATTATTCATAAACACATACATTCTGTACTATACTGGAAAGCATTTAACGTCTTTCATAATATGTAAACTAAAAATAAATAAACTTGCAAATATTCATAACAACATTATAAAAACAAATTTCATTAGGCCTACTATTTTGTTTCACTGAGGTTGGATATATTTGACCTATAAAAATAGATTCATTAGTAGCAGACTTCTGTACCAATATCATAATATGTTATAATAGCTGTATGTAATATTGGAATCAAGATTCTAACATCAGCTGATTTATAAACCTGATTCTTGGCCATTCTTCTTGTCTACCGTACTGGCCATTACAAGGAAATATAATCACTCTTTTCTAATCGTGTTTACTCGTATTTTGATAATGTTTGATAAATTAGTAATTTTTTGAATTCAACACATTATTTAGTGTTGATAAACAAAATTTCTAATAACTGCATTATAATTTAATGTACTTAAATATTACACTAAATAAGGTTTTTTTAGTAAGAATATATTCACTTGCTTATCTGTTACAAAATTGGGACTTTTATTAAAATATTTATATGTTAATATATTTCTAATTTACAGTGCTCTCTAAATGTATAGCCTACTCTTATGATTAAGCTTTTCATAGGTATGATACTGGTTTGTTATTTTCCAGATTTTTTAAAACGTATTAGATCAAATATTTTTAATTTTTACATTTCTATTGAAATCTAAAAAAAAATACTACAAAAAAATAAGATAAATGTTATTTTTTTAAAGACAAAATAGATAATTTGATAGGACAACAGATTTTTTAGATATTTTCCATCATTATTGTTATAAAAATAGAACAGTAGTTCAAGGATTGAAATCATTTTCTTCATCAAGTGTGAATAACCTTACAGCATACGGTTAAGCATAGACTACATGAATATAAAAAAAAATATAGAAAATATGTAGGGATAAACTTGCCAAGCCATGGTTGACAAACCCGCACACCACCAGACACCTGATAAAGTTATATTCTAACCCTCAAAACTTAATGCTCTATTTTTGTCACATACATGATGGAAAATATATGGAAACCTGGAAGAAACATGTGGGCTAGTTCTACCATACATTATCTTAATTTGTTTTTATTGTTAAAACAATTGAAAGACGTAACAAACAAATAATTTAACCTTTTATTTCAGTATATATTAAATCTTGGCTGCAGTATAATAAGCAGCTACAACGATTAAACCAGTGAATCAATTATCCATTAGGAATATCTGTACTAAATGAATATAAAACCAGTCTAATCATAGTAACACATGCTAGTTGTGTCTAATGTATTAAATAACAATAGCCTATTGTTGAAAATTAATTCAAACAAAGGCAAATCACCTACAAAGTATTTGAGTTATCGCCATAAGTACAGTGGCGATAAACATGTGTTATTTGTGTTACAAGTTGCCGGATGCAAAATAGTACGAATAAAGTACGTTTTACACTGTCTTTTTAATACATTTATTTAATACACACAGACAGATTATATTCACTATTAAATTATTATTTTTTTATATATAAAAACACAGCTGAACTATACTATAAATTGAAATAACTATAGCCAAAAGTAATTCTTTGGTTTGACATGTTAGACATAAATATCGATGATTTGATTAAGGTGGAGGCCACTTATTATACTATAGTCAATAATCTTAAGTGATAAACGGTATTGTAGATGAATGCTTGAGTTCTGCAAAAAAACTGCCTACCACCAATCAGTTTTTACCATACCCACTCAGAGGGATAAGAGTAGACTACTCCATTAAAACTAAGTAACATATTTCATTTTTAAATAAAATTATTAGTTTTATTCTGATAAACTATTTGCTAAGAAGGGGGAAAATGTTATACAACAACTGGCTAGGCTAATTCAATCAGTATAATAAACAGACACCACAATTGAATCATCAATATTCATGATTATCTTAGCTACAGAAATCAAACTGTCAAAGCAAATGATGTTATAGGTATTTCAAATTACAATAAGTTATAGTTTAGCTGTTTTTATCTACAAAATTAATTATGAATAAAAAACTAAAAAGGTTATAGGCTACTGATGGCGAGAGAAAAGAAGAGACCTGGATTCTGGCCTATCTGAAAATTGCAGGCGCTACTACTAGTATGTTGCCGCGCCTTGTTTCGTAATTCCATTGAATGAATTTGAAAGATTTGAAGCTGAAATTAAAGATTTTTTTTATTGTTAAGATAACAATTACTAATGTTCATATATGTATAATGTAAATTTAGTGCTTTTATGTATATAAAATTTAACATTTAAGATGAGTCACACTCTGCAGGAATGCCACATTACTGAAAACAAATAACTCCATTGCTAGGATAAACAATTCGCAGGTTGGCTGTGGGTTGAAGCGCCTGAAATTACCGCGCGGCAACACACTAGTACACAGCTGTGCGCCGGCACGGGCCAGGTCTCTTCTTTTCTCTCGCCACCAGTATTTAATTATACAATGTAACAAACAAAACAGTGTAACATTTAGTAGGCCTAACATTTTACTATTATGACAGATAGACGAGCTACAGTATAATAAGCAGCCATTACAACAATTGACTTAGCAAATTGAACTATTGATTAGAAATACCCAAAATATCGGCTAGACTTTAATAAGCGGGCTACACTCCACATTCGATTGTTTTGATCAAACGTTTAGATTTTCATATTAAGAATAATTTGATACTGCAATTAATTAAAATTAACATGTGGTTTTAACTTATTAATTATAATAATGTTAATGAAAACAATAAACAACCATAAGTACCTTTCTGAAGATTTGAACAACTATAAAATAGCAACTAATATGAGGAAATTG
Source organism: Homalodisca vitripennis (assembly GCF_021130785.1). NCBI lineage: Eukaryota > Metazoa > Arthropoda > Insecta > Hemiptera > Cicadellidae > Homalodisca > Homalodisca vitripennis. The sequence continues at coordinate 133,794,376 of NC_060211.1, read as the reverse complement.
AGTGAGATATAATTAAAAAGTGACGATATTTGTTTCAAGTGGCTTCAAGATGTGGGTTTGGTTCCTGGAAACTCATCTTGTGACATCTGCAAGAAATGGACACTCATGTCAAAAGTGCAAACATGGTGGCGTTTAGATGCCAAAAAAGGTGGAAACGCTCACACTGTCCCAAAAAGGTTCTAAGTTTGGCATGAGAAATATAGTTACTCTCATGTACTATTTCTCTATGAACCTGACAAACTATGACTTTTGATGTTAGAATGCAGAGACGAAAAGTGCATGTGTCGAGCAAAACTATTTGTGACTTGCCTTCTTCTATACAGAAGTTTGTTTCATTTGGCTAGATGGTAAGTTTGATGGGGAGGAAGTTGTAGGAGAAGTTAATGAACGTAAAATATGCAAAAGAAAGTACAACGATGGGAGATTAGTTGAACGAATTTGGGTATTAAGATGTATAGAAACTGTACCTGAAGGAAATATAAGACGGCATCGATACAGACTCGAGATCTGTCCTAACAAGAGAGACGCGGAAACTCTAATACCTTTGATATTGAAACATTTTAAACCAGAAACCATAATAGTCACAGACTTGTGGAAGTCTTACTTTCATTTAACTGATCATGGGTTTGTAATTTTACTGTAAACCATTAAAAAAACTTCATTGGTCCATTGACTGGTGTAAATACTGTACACAAACTATTGAAAGTTCTCGGCGAGCAGTCAAAATAAGCTTATACCAGCAGACTGTCTAGCGGACCATTTCTGTGACTTTTTGTACCGCAGGGAAATACGTCTGCCTGGGGAGAATCCTTTCATTAATTATATTTAAAGTTGGTTGCTTACTGCTATCTGGGCAAGTAAATACTGTATTGTAAAGTTTATCTAATATGTTTTAAAAAGTGTTCTTGTTCCTTACGACTATTACATAATATCGAAGTTTATAATATATCGAAATGTTTGAACAAAACAATCAAATAATTTATCACGAAAAACATGTCATCATCTTTCAAAGCAATGTCGTGTAGTTTTCTAAAATTGACTGCCATTTTTAATAATCAAATGTTATTTATATAAAATTGAAATATTACATTATACAACCTATTATTTGAAAGTGTTTACAGCTGTTGATATAGATTATTTAAGTTAATTGTTCAAAATAATTAATCAGTATCGATTGACTATATCGATGGTTATGATTAAGTAATATCGTTTGCCAATTTCGATATAAAAAAACCGGGTCCGCTTATCGTACTCTACCCATAGTTTTTAATTCATCATTAAATTATTACTTTTTAGACATAAAAAAACTGAACTATACCAATAGGCCATATGAAATACCTATAACGTGATACGGTTCAATATTGTGGTTTGTTCAGTAGTTTATATTTAATCAGAATTACCTATCATTGATTGGATCATCATGGTGACCTCTTATCATGCTACAGCTGATAAATGTGTCTGATAGTTAGTAACACAAGTACAGTACATTACCATTGTACTTGTGACCATTATTACAATACCACACAAATAACGTTCTTTGTTTGAATGAATTTGGAATAATATTGTAATCAAATAGATTAAATAGAGCTGACAATAATTAATTGTAAATAACTATAAATCAAACATTTTTGTAATCAATAGTTCAGGTATTTTTAATTAATAATTTGATAGCCATTATGGCTGCAGGCCAATTCTATTAAGTTAATAACATAAATGTTAATCTAAAGACCAGCTTAAAGTTCAGATAAAATAAGAAGACAAATAATGATTCCTGATGCCTCATTCTTGTAGGCTACAAATTACTACATAGAAACATGCCAAAATAATCAAATTTGTCTACTACTGAGTTCCATTGCCAAGCAAAAGGCAAGAATAGGCAATGAATAACCAAAAGTAAAATGTTACCTTGTTTCCATGTGCAAAACGCCACTGTACATCATCCATTACTTAGGATGTACTTTATTTTGAACATAGAGCTTAATTTATTATGTTTCTTTCCCTGACCTAGGGTATATCTAGCTGTCAAGTCGAACTAACCTAAATATATTTAACACAAAATATTACTAACCATATTGCTAAATTTCCCTATAGTTATAGCAGACAGCACAAAAATGTGCAGGCTCATTTCCAAATATATCAAGACAACAAATTCAAAATAAATGGAGTACAATGAAACATAAACATATCTGACAATAACACAAACTGACATAAAAAATCCAAGGACTAAAATCGGTATTGTACCTAGCAGATGAAATATAAATATTGATAAAGCCAGACTAGAAGGAAGAGTTATTTCGCAGGAAGAAGACACACAGTATGGATAATACTGTGTGTATGTATAATCACTATAATTAACTACGAGAACTATCCTCTAGAGTAAATTATAAAGATGTGTACTGAATGTATAAGTTAATTAATTGTGAGGGTAAATATTTGAGAAAATTTCCTCATTAAAAAAAGAAAATAATAATACAACATGTATTGTTTGGAACATATCTTTACATCCTCGTAGATTTTTAATATTTTGAAATATTTCGCCTCACTATAAAAAGCCATGTTTAGTAATCGGCCTAGTAAGTTGAAAAAAGAAACCAATTTATCGGTTTAACATTAAGGGGAGTCTGACTCCCATAAGAACGCAATGTTAACTATATGTTGCATAACTTCAAAAACAATTTAAGATAGCTTACTGCTTTTGGTTTTATTTTGAAGATCATGTATTTTTCTAGTGCCCTAGGAGAGGTTTTTAGTTTTTTCTTTTAATAAATAAATTATGAATTTTTAAAATTTTTGTGTTCACTAGTATTTTAGGGCACTAGTATTTTAGCCAAGGAATGTGTGTTAAAAATTTCATTAAGATATCTAAATTGGTGTAGGTTTTATACAGTTACAGTTTTAAAAAATTTAAGTTTCGGTAAACAGCAAAAAACAAAAAAATATATGTAATAAATAAATTTTCTTACTTTTAATAATGTCCAGCACAGTAACTAGGATTGTCTGGATCATCTTCTGCATCATACAAGTACTCTAACTTCCTTTTTGCAACATTTCTTGACTGTCTAACTTTTTTCCCCCATATCGGAAACAGCTTTATCAGCTTTGGAAACACGGTCGAAATCGAGACGTCTTGCAGTTTGAAGTAAATTCCTTCCAATTTGTAGGCCTAAGTGTTCCATTAATATTACTTTAGCTAAGTGTCCACTGTTGAATGTCAAAACAGCTTCAAATACACCAAATTTCAGGGTTTCAAGATTTACAAATGTTCTTTTAGGTATTTTACTCCAGATAACATTGTTCAAAGATTCATTGGGGTTTTGGGATTTATCTCTGAGACATTTTTGCAACAGTTCTGGCTTGGCAAGATCCCTGAATATAGGTTTGATCTCTTGAAGTATCACCTCAGGCAAATGGAAGTGCTTGGTATGGTCATAGGTACCATTTTCACGGGTTGCTTTTATGAGTCTGACTATAGTAGCGGGGCTGGATCGACTTTTTGGTGTGCAAGGTTATTTTAATTTTTTTGTTTCACTTATTTAGAATTTTATGTACCATATGTGTTATATATCGTTAGAAAGAGGAGATTCCAAAGAAAAATAAAGTGTTATAAACTAAAAATCACACACACACAAAATTTCTTCGGCCAGACTGCCCTTAAGATGACCGAAAGTAGCTGTCTACTTCAAAGCCGTAATATTAAAAATTTTATCCTAGATTCTTTAAATTACGGATACCCAGATTCGTTGGGAAGATCGATAACACAATTTAATAAAACATACGCTTTTTCGGATTCAATGTATTGACAAATTTACAAAAAATGTTACAGCAAAACGTAAATTTTAACAATATATTAGTTACTGACTCCCATTTCTTATTTCCAATGTTTTATGAGTTTAAGAGTGTGTTAAACTATAAGAATAATAATAATCGTCCAAATACACACAAATATACGGAAAGAATAAAATTATCCTTTAAATATATTTTTTTAGATAAATCCTTGACCAAACCTTTGACTATTCAAATATTATGTCCATAGAATAAAAAAGAAATTATATTTTTCTATGTCAAAACCGTACTGTATTTCTTGTGAGTAACACATATATTTATCGATAGTACTTACTACGTAACATGATATAAAAACTCCAAAGGCCCGGTCACAAAATAAATCCGACCACCAATACAAGCTCGAATGAAAGTCACTGTTGACAACGAACGAAGACATTCACCGATATAGTACTTATCAGGTATAATTGATATTACTCTTTTACATTTCTTTCTATTTTATTTTAAAGGTATGAAATTGATTATGTTGAACTAAATTTATTTTGTCAATAATTGTTTATGTAAATATACCATAATTAAAAATGTTTTGATTCGCTCACCACAATTAGAGAGGGTCTGATTTGATTACGAAAGCCTCTGTTTACGCATATAATGGTGTATGTGTCATGATTCAGGTCGCCGCTGTTGAACTAACTCCGTTTGGAGCCCACTCGAAGGCTGTGATGTTACTCCTCAAAAGGGTGTAAACACGAGACCATGGTAAACTCCTAGTACTGGTCATGTCCAAGGAATGGAACTATAGCTCCGGAGGGCGTTATTCAGGTTGTGCACTTATACAATACTTGAACTAAAACCTCGGGATGATAATTTTGGTCCCTGGACATGAGCAGGTCTTAGCACTACACCTCCGGGGGCTGTCTTCCTTCATCAAACCTTTTATGTCACTATACACCATTCACATTTCCTAGGTACTTACTAACCTACACTTTCAAGGGTCTCTCAGCAAATGAACAATGTGAATGTCAAGACAATGTACTCATATAAGTACCTATATGAATTATCGTGACGTTAGTACGATACTTGAAGTTATGTTATTATCTTTGTTTGTATTTAAAAGTAAGTTTTAATTCAATTTCTTTTGTATCATATTCTACTCGTATGATGTGCATAGTTGTTTTGAAAAAAAAAAACTGTTTACCCGTATGCTGGTTTTATTTTACACTTAAGTTTAGATTGAATCTGTAAAAATTAACTTTAAGATGCTGGATAGTTGTTGGATGAACATTATCCTATTCAACTGTGTGACCATAATAAACCAATGGTTGAATATTTATAATAACACTATAATTATTTAATCAATGACTTTGTTCTACGTCACCATGAATATTTTATAATTTTGGGAATTAATAGCTTATGTTATATGTAATATGTCAAAATGTACCCCTAAAAAGCTTATCGATTTGAATAATTAACGCAGAGTACTTATGTCTTAATGTTATCAGTAGCAGTCTTTGTAAATCACATTGTGTTTCGGTTTTACTTTGTTGTAGACGTTTCCATTAAAATGTACTACTTTTATTAAAAACAAACGATAACTAGTTACTGAGAGATATTAAAAAAACCCTTCTTATTAAAATAGTACATGTTTTCTTGTATGGCAGGTCTACTTAAATCTGTTAACGATAGTAGAGAAAATGTGTAAAAATGTACAATTAAATACTAAACACAAGAGCTATTAATGTATTTTAAGCAATTTTATTACATTAAATTAAGATATTTTAAAAATAAAATACGTGACTCTCAAGGTTGATGATGTATTTTTAATTACTCATTTACAAATCACCCATAATTATAATAGTTATTTCACGAAGGGAGAAACTTATTTAAGTGAGGCAATACTTAGAGGAAAGAATCGTGTTGCTACCTTTACTGCATTCAGGACGTTCTGGGCAACAGCCTACCTTAAAGGGTGAATGAGACGATCAGTGCTGGGCGATGATGGTACCTGGAAGAATCTTTACCGAATTTAATTTGATGGACAAGTTGTACTAATTTGATTACAAATGAACCAACACAAATTTTAAAAGAAAAAAATTAATGTTCTTTGTACTGGTCGGCTTAGTACAAAGATACGGCGTCCACGTCTCGAACAGTTGTACTTCTGAAAAATAAAATTAATTACCAAATAAAATTAGTTATTGTTCTACAATATTTGAATAATCGATGAATTATCATAACATAATAGCATCATTATGTAGCACGAACACTGAAATAATGTGCATATAAAATAAGCCTACATCCGTTTCATAATTTCATAGGGCTTCATCATACTACATCGCAGGTGATTCCGCTATGAAATCTACGGACTTAAACTTTGGAATAACATTAATTCCAACTAGCCTAAAATAGTTTAAGTTCTTAATAAATGTAACACACAGAAATACAAATTACTCCATTGGTGCCTGTAACAACTCTTTCACTCTCCAAGTTTAGGATCCTGAAAAATTTGTCATTAAACATAAAGTTCAATTATTATTCTAAAGTGGATTATGAGACAAGATTTATTCCAATGACCATTGATTGTCTAATTCGGGAATGCTTCATACCCCATTCAAAAAACTGTACCTGTGACGTCCATATTACTCAGAAGGAAATTATGCAGGAAGTCACGGATACCAGCAACCTTTAAAATATAAATATAAAGATAAAAGAACTAACCTTTAAATATAAGCCACCAAGAGCTCAACAAAAGAACTGCCTAAATATTCGGGGGATTGGCCATTAAACACTCAGGTGATTTCTGACCGGGCAAAGCATGATCACAACAATTTGATTACTGTGATGTTTATACGTCAGTATGTATGATAACAATTCAAACGAGTCAATCTAGAGAGTTGAAAATTGGCTGCTCCACCTTCAGCACATCTACAACGATATTGAAAATGGTATACGTCGGTCCATTTGGAGTAACTCTCTGGGCCAAGATGGTATCCGCTGTGGAGCGAACGTGAAACTTCCCACGCTGACCCGAAGCAGAGACTAAACATGCAAATATTTATACTCAGTAAATGCATCTAGGCTATTAGTATTTATGCTCGAAGTATAGCGTACTTTTAAGAGTAACACTGCACCCTATCCCTTTTCACATTAATATATAGTATTCTTTTTCCCAGGACCTATTTAAGACAAGATATAAGTATGTAAGAAGGCTCCGCTGAGGTTGCATGCAAAATTTTCAATCTATAGCTCATTTCATTCTAGTGATGTCCTGCGGACAAAGCTAAACAGTGAAACACTAAAACCCAAAAAGTTAAAACGGCAATAAGAATTGCTTTATCTTTCGCTCATTAGAGATAAGTACAACTTGAATGTAATAAGAAACTTAAGCTGTACTGTAACACTAATTCATATAGTAACAAACCTTAAATTTAATTTATAGCCTTATGGTTATAATATGTATAAAATGTTAATAAATTTCAACCATGTGAAATAATCCCTATATATAAACCATATGATTCCTATAGCGAGACAGTTTTTAAATTCTATGTAAAGTAATGGTAACACTTTTGTGCATAGAAGACAATAATCTACTATAAACTGATATTTATTTGTTTAACTACTGTTTTGCCACTTTATTGCACTGGAAGAATTCACATAAAAGATACAATAAACTAAAAGTGTTTATTTAAACGTTTACTATTAATTATGATGATATGTTAACCGTAACGGACATTATTTGGAATCACGAAAGAATATTGATTAAGATTTAAATGAAATGAAATATGCCTTTATTCAAGAGATGGATGTAGGGCTATTTAGCCCTCTCTACCACTCAACCTCAAGATTAATAATATCTGAATGATATAGAGCAAATTATAAAACAAAACACATGCAATTATGGGACATCAATATTTATTCTAATTTCCCCAATATTCGCATATCTGAAATTATACCATTGAAATTGAACTGTCACACTAATTATTGTAATTAAACGAGTTTTAAATAATGTTACTTACACACAATGTAAGAGGATAGTGAACCCTAAGGTAACAAAAGACGTTAAAGTGCGAAGTTAGAGTAGGTCAAAGTAGGAAGTGTAACATGGCAAAACTCAGGGGACCGACGTCACACAAAGTTGATCCATTTCCAGAACACATTAGCGCCATCTGCTGTCGTCCCGAGAAACTAATCCAGCTTGGATGTAACACGTGACATTAGCAGTTACAGCTGGATCCACAGTGCAGCGCCTTACATTTGTTGATTGTCTAGAAAACTACATCATTTGAACAAGTCGTCAGAAAAAAATTAAAAAGGGAAGAAATGCATGTGTGAAGACAATATGGGAGAATGTAATTGGAAATGAGTAGAAGACCAATGGCGTGTATCAATGAGTCGTCTAGGATGGTTTTTATATTTTAATATTTTTGAGGAATATTTTTAAGTGGTTAAATAAAAATCTTAAATTAAGTTTTGATTCAGCAACTGTCTATCTAGCATGTTTCAAATGCATACACCATTGAAGCGTCAGTAATACTTGGAACCTCTGCATTCCCAAGAGCTATAATCACTTCCCGTTAGTTGCGCTCAGTAACTAACAAAGGCAATTTTGGATCGAAATAATGGGCAGGCAAATGCTGGTTAAGGTGCATAGGCAAAAAATCAAAATCAAAGATTGAAATGATATCCCACTAACTGGACTTAAAAATGGATGGAAAACATAAGCGGTGGTACTGACGTTTAATCCATAGGTTGTTCTTACCAGAGGACAATCCATGGTCAGTAGAATGTTCAAATTATTAAAGTTGTTGTCCAGGGACCAACTGTGCGTGTGACAATAACGAACAAGTCTCTCTTATTGGTCTTAACACTATAGCCTTGGGCATTATTCTATAGTACACAACTCTTAAAAAAATATGTAGATACAACTTTTAATTTTATTCAATATGTAATTCTAAAAGAAAACCTTAAAGTAATTATTTTTAATCTACTTACACCGTAATGATTACAAAATGGATGGAGATGCGTGTGTTAATGGTTTATAGTGTATTGGCCAAATAATAATTTGTACTTCTGAACTCATCATATCCCCAAATGTAAGGTCGGTGAACACAAAAAATGATCAGCACTTTGAGGACGCTGTACAACAACTGAGCAGGTCTTAAAACTGTTATTAGTCTGGTAAAATTGCCGTAAAGAATCATTGTAATAATTTCCTATAAACCACTGAATTCAGACTGTTAATTACAAATGAATGCTGGTATTGGATACCAAACAAATACACATACTCATTTAAAATCAAGTTCCATAAACTTTTACAAATAATAAATGTCAATATTCAGTAAATTATTAACGGTTAACCGAACCAACATTATACACTTGAGACGCATTTTGATCTCTTTGGTTATTAAGATAGTGGAAAATAATAATAATAATAATAATTTTAAGGTTTAAGTTTAGAATCATTAATCATTTAAATAAATCCTATTGTAATGAAATAACGATGTAATGAAGACAAATACTTAATAATATACTTCTAAAGCCAATAACAGAAAGATGTTAGTTATTGTCATGAACAGATTGCACCAGCGATAAATAAAAACCAATATTCGGACGAATACGTCTTGTTCATAACTTTACTAACTTGGGCTCTTTATTGATATATAGATTTTTGGTAAAATGGAATAGGCAATCTATAGAATAAATTTTAATCCTCAAGCTTCAGTATCCTTAGAGTCAAGATGAGGGGATAACATGATTTTGAACAACAGTATGGATTCTGTGGGTACATAAACAGATGTTTTAGTGTACATATTCTGACTAAGTAGAAAGGGAAATGTTTAACATTATTTACCTTCGTTTTTGTGTATGTTACTAGAAATGGAGAAGTCAATGTAATAAATGATAACTATAGTGAACGAGTCACGAATCTATAGCAAAATATGATGCAATATTTTTGTCCCTAGGTTGAATTTTCTACATTATTCTAGTTTACCGAATTAAAAAAAATGTCATATCGATATTAGTGTAAATTAAATTTTTATTTTCTGTTAGGTAGGTACGATACAAATTGTCAATATTTTGTAACTATTAAGGCACGGGCATTAAGACAGCAACATACTAAGTATACGTTTGAATCTCAGTTGTGTATAAGGGATGACCCCAATAGATGAGGTGAGGAGTAACTTTGATACAGGCGAGTATCTATTGATTCCTGGTAAGTATAGTTAATTAATAGCCTAATTATTATCAATTCAATTTGAGTCATCCTTTGTCAGTATATGCTCTGTATTAATGTTATTAATGTAGATTTTTGTACTTAATTTGTAGTTTATTCAAATAATTTCTTTTAATATACATTTATTTTCAATTTATATCACCATAACGTATTTAACTTCATTATCATAAGTAGTCCTAATACTATATATTTTCAAAAATTCTGTTAGTGTTAGCTACATAAAATTGGAAAGAAATATAGATATTTGAACCATTATCAGTGGTGCACATACCATTAAACACACTAGGCACGGGCCAAGGGGCGCACCCTTTGAGGAGCGGCAGCCAGCCGGAGGTATTTTTTACCGGTAAATTTTAGAAACTATAGTAGAACATGGGAAGGAAATATCATAGTCAGAACTATTGCGGTTATAAATACATAATCTTTAGGTATGAAATATTGATCTTACACAGATGTTACATTTCTAAATACTTTGTAATTTTATAGTACTATACTAAGCATAACATGGCTAGGAATTATTATATTAGAGCTATTGTGATTGTAGAACATAATAATTAGTTAAGTGTAATTAAACTTACACTACCAGAATATGTGTTTGTACATCATTGCATCGATATATGATAGTCAGAACTATTGCGGTTGTAAACACATAATCTTGGTATGCAATATTGATCTTACACAGCTGTTACATTTTTAAATACAAATACTTAAAAATTTTATTGATTTTATAGTACTATACTAAGTATAAAATGGATAGAAATTATTATATTAGAGCTATTATGATTGTAAAACACAATCATTAGTTAAGTCTAACTAAACTTACACTATCGTAATATATGCATGGCATGAACAGTTGGTAATCAGAGATATCGAATTTAAATTTATAATCGTTAGTTGCGAGGTTTTTTATTTACTTCACTAATACAGCGTAAAATAAGCTTATACGGGGGAATATATGAAAATAAATGGATCTATAGTGCCAATTTTTACCCATATCGGACGTAATTCAGTATGTGGCCATTAACAGAAGAACAAACAAAATTTAAAAATGTTTAAGATCCAAACAATAAAGTATCCTTCATTCAAAAGTAGATAAGGAAATTAAAAACACACCAGTTATGAATAAAATTTATTGTTTGCACCTAGAAATAGCCATTGTAATAAATACTGAATGGAAATGTTTCGTAACAAATGGTTTATTCACAGGCTCTGTGAGGTACAGCAAGAGTGAGGGCTTTACACAATCCAATATTCGAGCAGACACTTTGCATAGATTGAACTTTATTATTTTAGCGCAGCAATGCGATGTTTTTACTTTTTGTATTCAACCAAACACCTAGATGTTGCTATAAACTGTAACAACTTTCTATTTGAAACATTTGCTACAACAGACAGATATTTAGTTATAATCAGTTTCTTATTTTATCAATACAAATGTGTCAGTCAGTACATTTAATCAAACATAGTTATGTGACTGTAATAATGCCTCCGTCAAATATAACGATGCAAGAAAGAATTGCACGCAATGAAATATTGCGTATTATTATCTCTAACTATCTGCAAGTAAACTATGAAATCTAGCTATTCATTTCATTGTCTGATCCGAACTCTGGGGGAACGATTGAGGGTAGTTGTATTAATGATAAAGAATTCGTGTTGTTATATTTAGTCATAAATACAGATAAGTGAGTTCATTAAATTAATAAAAATCAATGTCATAAAATCATTGCACCACTCGTGATGTATGCCACATCGCTGGCAAGTTAGGTTACTATACAGTGCATAGAAAAACCAGCGGATATAAAACAACGTTCATTCTTGCGTTTAGCACACTATACAGTATTAGCAAATAGTGAGTGGTGCTGAAGGATCAGGTGGTAACCTCGTACACACGCACCCCCACATTCACGGGCGCAGAGGGTTGGGCCAGCCCGCACTTGGCCGTTTTCCGTACCGGATTAACAGTGATACCTTAGACTAATGGCTAAGCAAAACTCTTTGAGAACTGAAGTATATTATATTTTGTTTGTAAATTTTTTTATCGTTTATGATGTTTACAATCTATGTACATTTACTAGTCACTTCAGGATAAAATTAAAGATACAAAAATAGAGCTAATAAGGAAACGCTTCTAACGGGTTTAGGACTTCGGCCAATACAGTCGATGTCACGATAGCGCTGGTGATGCCTGTTTGTATTTGTAAATTAACTGGGAATTATGGATGTTATGGTTAAACTGTTCTTTTAAATATACATACATACATACATACATATATATATATATATATATATATATATATATATATATATATATATACTTGATTGAGATACGTGTGTGTGTGTTTTTTTCATAATAAGCAACAGAAACATAATATGAAATTCACAGGTTCACAGTAACGTGAGTGATCGCGCGGAGCACGATTGTGCTCCATTGACCTCTAATGATATTCTGCATTATAACCATATAAATCAGCATTAATATGACGTGTTGGGTATATATATATATATATATATATATATATATATATATATATATATATATAAGTAGGTAAGAAAGTGCCGATTCTAGCGCACTTTCGGAGCCAACAGTAAATCAAGGGAAAATACTGTTTAAAGGACAATAAACGAATCTGTAAAATCAAACAGTAACTCACGAATGAAAAATTACTGAAATCTATAGCTTCTACTTTCTTGAGCTGTCTAGTCAAATCAATCTATTTGAAATGTCTGCTACGAATAAACGAAAAATCTTCTATTCTACAAAATTGATAGTAACACAGTCTTTATCTCACTCCGGTGCTCGCGCGGTTCACAGTAACGTGAGTGATCGCGCGGAGCACGATTGTGCTCCATTGACCTCTAATGATATTCTGCATTATAACCATATAAATCAGCATTAATATGACGTGTTGGGCAAAAGAAACGTCTGTACAATTGCTCAGATATAAATTAAAGTGTATTTTACAGGTTTAGGATAAAAAAGTGTGTTTTACAAAAAAAAAAGTTATTATTACAATCAACTTTGGAAGCTTGCCTCTAGACTACGTCTTTATTCTAGACAATCAACACAGACACTTTGTAAATGATCAACACAGACCCATTTATAGCACTTTGAACATGATTTCCTGGTTGTCTTGTTCTTTGCTCTGCCACACAGGTAGCACCTTCCAGTTGTAGCAGCTCTGGGGGGCTGAGGTTGCGGTCGGACCGGTCTCGCTTCATCAGGGTGCAGCAACAGATTGCCTCTAGTTTTGATCTGCTTTGGTATCATTTCTAGGGTCATGCGGTGTTCCATTTGGGGTTTCATCAACTCAAAAGACAGCTTTTTCAAAAAATCCAGCCTATTTATGAAGTCAAGATTTTGATTTGCCTTGTATATTGTCATAGCGTTCACACCTCCCACATTTAGCAGGTGAAAAAAAAGAGTCAGAGGCCACCTTTTTGAGTTTCTTGCTGCATCATACTGACGACACATTTTATCAAAAATGTCGACGCCATACTTAGTGTCGTTGTATGATGTTATTATCATGGGCTTCCTTTCATCTCCTGTTTCAGGGTCGATACTTGCGTCGTCATGCATGGTGGAAATCATCAAAACCGCTTTATTCTTTTTGGGTACATAAGATACTAGAGTGCAGTCTTTTTGAAATCCAAAGATGCTACTCTTTACTTCTCTGTTTGAATCAGGTAGAAAGTTTGGTGGTACCTCACGTTTGTTTTTACGGAGAGTGGCAATAAGAGTTAGCTTTTTTTCTTCGCGGAGTCGTTTGGCTAGAGGCACGGATGCGAACCAGTTATCACACGTGATGTTTCTGTTCGATCCCGCTATAGGCTCAACTAGTCGCATAACTAACTCTTGAGTGTTGTTGCTCCTATGGAATGGTCCAGCTGGCTGAGTGCCTACATAAATTTCAAGATTGGTTGCAAAAAAGTTAGTCGTAGAAACAAGAGCAAAAATCTTTATGCCATACTTAGCAGGCTTGCTTGGCATGTAAACCCTAAATTGGCAGTTTCCTCTGTAACCTACCAGCTGTTCATCAATTGTCAAATAATCTGTGGGTTTGTATGAGCTCTTACAATTTGATACGAACTTATCAAAAATTTCCCTGAAGGCTGCTAGCTTATCTACAGATTGTCTCACATCTCTACTATGAATATTGTCAAAACGTAGGCATCGTAGAAGAAATCTAAACCTATTCAAACTCATGGTCAGGTAGATTGCTTCAACTCCAGTACCTGTAGTGTTGTCCCACATGTCAGTGACATTTCTTCTTCCTGCTTTCAGTGCACCTGCTAGGTACAATATTCCTATTAGGGCTTTTATTTCACGTGCATCAGTAGGTCTCGCATCTCTATCTCTTTGAAAATTAGCCCTTACCTTACTTATGTAAATGTTTGTGTATTCAACAATTCGTGTGACCATATTGTCATCAATGAAACATTCAAAGGCCATAGCAGGGGTATTGGCATTACTGGCATTACCTTGTGGTCCTGGATGGTAAATACAGGAATGATATTGTGTCTAGGTGTTCGGGTCGCACGAGGAACTTGAGGATCAAGGTACCATCTTGTATCCTTGTCTTTTCCTATGTAAAACTCAGGGTTGACAAAAGGAGCACCGTCTTCAAAGTCAATTTCATGGTCACTGCTTTCGTTTGAAGAGTCAACTTCTGTCTCTTCACCTCCATCTGATTCTTCGGATCCGACATCATCTTGAGCTTCAACGTGATCGACTTCTTGTTCGTCTACATCTTCAACTCCAAAAACACTTTCATTGTCCTCTTCAGTTTCAGCCAACCAACGACGCAACTGTTCACGGTCAAGTGGGTCAACACGATCACGATGGTCCATTGTACTTTTTATTGAACAATCATTTATTTCATCATAAGAATTAATAAAAGAAGCAGAAAACTAATAAAATAAAAAACATATACAACCGGTAAGCTAAGAAAAAACAGTAACAAGAGTACTCGCGCGGAGCACAGTTGTGCTCCAAGAGCGTAGCGCTTAAGTAAATAATTCACAAAACTGCGATGCACGCTGACAGACGACTACAAACACACTGGTCGACAGAGGGTGAGTGGGGTGACAGGTAGATGACCGTTCAAGGTCATCAGCGCTACCAACTGTCACCGACACCAAAAACAAAATACCTGGAGCACAACTGTGCTCCGCGCGACTACTGGAGTGTAGTCTTCTTTCCAGTAACAACCAAGTGTAATTTATCATGTTTATTCAATTCTTTAATCTTTTTTTCATCCAAAACAGTCAAAAATCTGTTCGGTAAATGTACTTTATAATCTTCCAACTCGGCAATTATTGTAAACCCGAATTTATCTTTCATTTTCTCCAGATTAAAAATTTTGTATTTCTTATTTTCTTCTAATTCATTCAACTTCTTATATTCTTTAAATCTTAGCTCACCAACTTCATTTAATTCCTTTAGTAGCTCCATTTACATAGGAAAAAATTTGAGTGTGTCAAGTTTCACTATTTAGTAAAATATCTTTTTATTAAGGAAAAGTTATCAACTTTTAAGCTTAAAGTTGGCAATAATTTGAGATAATTCAGTAGATAATCAAGGTTTTTTAAGGTCCCTACACACTAGTATTAGAGTTTTTTTGAAAAATCCTGAAAATATACTGAATTATCTCAAATTATTGCCAACTTTAAGCTTAAAAGTTGATAACTTTTCCTTAATAAAAAGATATTTTACTAAATAGTGAAACTTGGCACACTCAAATTTTTTCTATATAAATGGAGCGCGATAAAATATCATGTCCGTTCTGCAAAAAAGAAATTTTAAGAAAAAACTATGATCGACATTATGGCTCCAAAATCCATGCCAAAAACAAAGAAATTTACGAGAAAGAAATGAATTTTTTAAGACAATGGGCTAAAGAGAATCAAATCGATGGTCACGAAAAGATGTATAACATAGAAAAATTGCGTGAATTAAAGAAAAGCTTTAAGGAAGATAAAAAAGATCTCAATCTATTTAATGATGAAAAAATTCAATCAATCGCTGAAAAATTGTCCATTGAAACAAACGATAAAACTAAGTCTGAAATGATCGAAGAAATTGACAAAACTCTTAAAGAAAAACAAAAAAATATCATTGATGTAGAAGTTTTATCCTCAATACACGGTCTTTTCAAGCAATACATTTTAACAAACTTGAACGACAATTCCATGTCAATTTACAAATATCTATCAATTATGAGGCCAGAAATTAAAAGTTTAATAGAAAAATTTCAAGAGAATGTTAAAAATATGAAGGGTTATCTCTCTTTGGAATGTGAATATGAAAGAACTTTAGTGAACGGTGAAACACAAACGTGCCCAATGTACTTTACTATAAAAGCAGATGAAATCTTTGACGTAAACGACTTTATTACTAAGCAATTTAATAAATTAACACATCGAGAACAGACAAATCATCCAAATAGAGGTTCTGGATGGACATTCAAAAGTTGTAAACAATTAGTTTTGAGCCTTAATAAACACGAAATGATGAATGCCGGATCATATATCGATTTACCAAAGAAAATCAAAGATAAGAAAGCTTGTATAAATATAAAAAATAAAGATGACTATTGCTTTATTTATTCTATCCGATGCGCTATTGAAAAACCTGAAAGAGACTGCGAAAGATCAAAACAATATGAAAAATTTGTAAATGACGAGATATTTTCGGGCTTTGAGTATCCAATGTCTTTAAAAGATATACAGTTATTTGAAAAACGAAGTTACAATTCCAAGTATAAGTATCCTAAAATGTCTATCAATGTCTACAGTTTTGATGAAAATATTAAGGTTGTTCCGTTACAAATTTCTGAAAAATATGATGCTGAGTTAAACATTGACTTATTGTATTTTAAACAAGATGATAAATCCCATTATGCTTTGATAACAGATTTAAGTAGATTAGCGAGTTCTCAATTATCAAAAAATGCTCACAAGATGTTCTTGTGTCGAAGATGTTTAAGCCATTTCTACAAATCTGGAGATTTAACAGATCATTTAGAAATTTGTAAAAATCATGAAGTTTGCAAGCCAATTATGCCGTTTCCTGGTCAAACAACTAAATTTACTAATAATCAAAAGAAATTTAACCATCCGTACGTAATTTATATGGACTTTGAGAGCATATTAAAAAAAATTCCGACATGCAAGAACAATCCTCAAAGATCGACTACAACCAAGATTCAGAAGCACATTCCTTATGGGTTTACTCTATATTTAGTGTCGAATATGACCAATCGCATGTATAAACCGATATGTTATCGAGCCAAAAATGAAGAAGATTTGCCAAATGTTTTTACAAAATTGTTTGAATAGCTCAATAAAATATCAAAATACATAGCTACAAAATATAATTCTAAGAACAAAAAACCTATGAAATTGACTGAAGAAGAAGAAATTTCGTATCAAAATTCTAACATATGCCATATTTGTGAATGGTCTGCTTATGATGTTGAGTCAATTCAATATGGTTTTACTCCTGATAATTGGAAAGATAAGAGTTATAATAAAGTACGAGATCATTGTCATTTAACAGGTAAATTTAGAGGTTCAGCTCATTTATCTTGTAACTTGAATCTCAAATTTCCCCAGAACATCCCAGTTTTCTGTCACAATATGAGTAACTACGATACCCATTTGTACAAAAAGAATTGGCAAAACAGTGTGGTAATGTTGATTTGATTGCAAACAACGATGAACGATATATAAATTATTCAGTAAATTCTGGATATGGCTATTAGTTTGAAAATGATAAGCCTAGAAAGTTTGTTAAGTTTTCATTCGTAGATACGTTCAGATTTATGGCATCATCTATTGAAAAATTAGCTAAAAATCTAAAGAAAGAAGACTTCAAACATACAAATCATTTTATACAAGATGGGCGAATATTGAACGCAATTAGGAATAGTAGAAAGACAACCAAATGACGAAGAAGAAATATTTAATCTGGAAAAGGCATATTTCCCTATGAATTTATCGATAGTATTGAAAAACTTGATTTCACAGAAGAGCTGAAAATTCAAGATTTCGATTCACTTTTGACAGATGAGAGCATATCTGAGAAAGATTATCAACACTACTTGAGCGTTTGGAACAAATTAAAAGAGAAAAATCTTGGAAATTACTCTGATTTGTACAATATCCAAGATGTACTATTGCTCGCTGATATATTTGAAAATTTCAGAAACATTTGTCTAAATTGTTACTAACTTGATCCAGCTCATTATCTAACTGCTCCAAGTCTCGCATGGGACGCTATGTTAAAATTAACAAAAATAGAATTACAATTGATTAGTGATTATAATATGTATTTAATGATTGAAAAAGGCATTCGTGGAGGCATTTCTCAATGTATTAAACGATATGTTAAAGCAAATAACAAATATTTGAAAGATTTCGATAAGACAAAGCTCGAAAACTATTTACTTTATGTCGATGCAAACAACCTTTATGGTTATGGTCTTATGCAAAATTTACCATATGGTGATATTAAGTGGATAAATTCTAAAACATACACAAAAGAAGAGTGGCAAGAAACAATTTTAGAACTCACTGGCGACGAAGATTATGGCTATATTCTCGAAGTTGATCTAGGATATCCAACAAATTTACATGAACATCACAAGGATTTGCCTCTTGCTCCCGAACATTATAAAAACAAACTTTGCACAACTTTACTGGATAAAACTGAATACGTTGTTCATTCAAAAAATTTGAAATTTTACCTCGAACAAGGGATGGTGTTGAAACATGTGAATAGAGTTATAGCATTCGATCAGAAGCCTTTTATGAAAAAGTACATTGATTTTAACACAAACATGAGAACCAAAGCTACAAGTGACTTTGAGAAAGATTTTTACAAGCTGATGAACAACTCAGTTTTTGGAAAATCTATGGAAAATGTGCGAAATAGATGTGATATCAAACTAGGAAATGAAGAATTTTCAATGAAACAAGCTAAGAAAACAAATTTCAAATGCTTTAATATCTTTGACGACAACTGTATAGCGAGTCACATGTACAAACAAAAGGTTAAATTTAACAAACCGATCTACATAGGATTTTCAGTTCTTGACCTATCAAAATTGTTAATGTATGAGTTTTATTACGATAAATTAAAGAAGTTTGACCCAGATTTGAATCTGTGTTACATGGATACAGACAGTTATTTCCTAGAATTGAAACGAGATCCTTTTAAAATTATTAAAGAAAATTTAGATGACTTTGATACAAGTGATTATCCAAAAGATCACGAATGTTTCACTACTAAAAATAAGAAGGTAATAGGGAAATTCAAAGATGAGTTAAATAGCGAAGTTTTAGAAGAATTTTGTGGATTGAGATCGAAAATGTACTCGTACAAATATCTAGACAAAAATCCAGTAAGATGCAAAGGGATTAAGAGAAGCGTTGTAAATAAAACAATAAATATCGAAAACTTGAAGAAATGTTTGTTCGAAGATAAAGAAGAATTTAGGGAGATGACAGAAATCAAAAGCTACAAACATGAGTTGTACACAGTTACCATAAACAAGCTGGCGCTGAACGCTAAAGATGATAAGAGAATTGTCCTAGAAAATAAGATCGATACAGTACCGTATGGATATAAAGGCGAAATTAAAACAGATATTTTAGAAGAGTTAAACAAAGTTGGAAACTTTGATATATAAATGGAAGATGATTTAATTCACTGCCACAAATGTAAGAAAAAAACGAAAAATATAGATTCTAAAATTGTTCAAACTCAAAACGGATTGTATAGAATTGCAGCAAAATGTTCAAAATGTAAGACAAATAAGAGTAAATTTATAAAGAATCCTTATGAAAAAAAGTAAAGAAAGAATTGAAGAATAAAGAAGAGATAGAAATTGAAGCTAGAGAAATTCATGCACCAGTACGAAAAAAAGTTTAAACAGAGAAAAATTATAACTTTAGGAATTGACGATTTATGGGCAGCAGATTTAGTAATAATGTCTAACTATTCAGATCAAAATGATGGATTTAAGTATATGTTAAATGTTATTGATACTTTCTCAAAATATGCTTGGTCAAGAGCTATCAAAAAAACGGCAAGGATGTTTCAAAAGCTTTCGAAGATATAGTAAAAGGTGCCATAAGGATCAATCTCAAACCTCCAAACCTACTTCATACAGATAAGGGTTTAGAGTTTAAAAATAAAGAATTTAATGATGTTTTGAGAAAATACAACATTAAGATTTATCATACTGAAAACGAAGAGAAATCAAGTATTGTAGAGAGATATAACAGAACTCAAAATGAGAGAATGAAAGTAATTTTTGAGATTAATAAAAACTTTAAATGGATCGATATTCTTCAAAAAATCGTAAACAATTATAACGATACAGTTCACAGCACAATCAAAATGAAGCCCAAAGACGTAGATAAAGATGCAGAAAAGGAGTTATTAGAGACCGTTTTCAAGTATATTCCACCAGAAATTCACACGAAAACTAAATTTAAAATCAATGATCATGTAAGAATTGTTAGTAAAAAAAAAACATTTTCGAACAAATATAAGAACAATTGGTCAAGAGAAATCTTTGTGATTTATCAAATTAATAACACAGATCCTGTAACTTATAGTATAAAAGATTTAAATAATGAAGAAATAACCGGAAAGTTTTATGAATATGAATTGAGAAAGTCAAAGCTATAATTTTTTTTATATAAATGGAGGCTCAAAAGAAATGTATAAAGTGTCAAGAATTTAAAGATTTGTCGAAGTTTTCTCAAGATAAAAGAAGCAAAGGTGGATTATACTATTATTGTAAGGATTGTCATAGTAAATATGAGAGAGAATTATACGAAAAAATAGAAAAATTAACTTTAGAAGAGAAAGAATGTTGTATTTGTAAAGAAATTAAGAATATTTCAGAATTTCACAACTGGCATTATAGTAAAGATAAAAAACAAGCTTTTTGTAAAGATTGTGCTAAAAGAATTATTCAAAAAAGTCAAAAGAAACCGACTCTTTGCAAGTGTGGACGAATCATTCAATGGTTACCTTATCTTCAAAAACATTTACAGACAAAATATCATAATTCGAGAGTTTAATAAAATTTAGTAACATTTTCATCGTGTAATTTAGATATTCTATAAATCAGTCGAGATTCTGCCATATTTGTAGTAAAATGATTTCCGTTGTATAAAATATTCAAAGATTCTTTCATTTGGTTGTAGAGATTTATACTATTTGGATCTCCATATCTTAATAAAATTTCCATTTCTGGGTAATCAATTTCAAGTTCTTTCAATCTTTTCGGTATTTCTCTCTTATGAGCTCTGATAACGTAATAAGGATATTCCCACATGTGAGTCTTCTTAATTAATACAAAAACATGGTGTTTTTTCTTATCAAAATCTTTACAAACAAGGTCTGGTTTCATTAAGTCAATTTTTACACTTTGTTTTGCGATTATTTCCGTTTTTATTTCATCTTTAATTTGCAAGTGTTTAACTTCGTCCTCTAAATATTTAATCTTGTTTTCAAGTTTGTACTCACCAAATTTACGAATACTTGGCAAAACTTCTTTTGTAACCCAATTTTTGAAGATTTTTTCCTCTTTTTTTATGTGATCTCAAAATTAAAGAATAAAGTCCAGATTCATTGATAAAAACAGTATCAGGATGAAGATTGTTAAGGGGCCATTCGAATAGCCCCTTGTTTTTTAAGTAAAAATATTGAATTTTGTCATCATCATCAACATTTAATTTAATTGCGTTTTTTGTTTTTTCATAACCTAATATTTCACAAACATCTTTAGCCTTAAACCAGATTACATTGTTTTCGTCTACAATCCTTACAATGTCTTTATTATTGAATATAAGTTGATTATTGAGTAGGTCTACAACTGACTCCATTTAGATAGAAAAGAAATTTAACTAGTAATTTTTATTTTGAGTGTAAAGTCCAGATTCATTAATGAAAATAGTGTTTTTTTTAAAGTGTTAAGGTAAGCTATTCAATAGCTCCCCTTGATTCATGTCCGTTGCTTCATCATTCTTTCGACAATCTTAAATATATTGTTGTTTTACTCTCATTATTTAATAAATTTCCCTCAGAGTCTTGTATAGTTAGAACGATTTTTTGAATTCTTTTAATATTTTTTCTAATTGGAATATAATCGATTTCATTCGGTTTTTCACTGATTTTTGATCCATAAGCAACATTTGGGAAAAATGTGTACAAAATTTCAGATTCTTTGTGTAAATGTTCGGTATGATTTTCAAAACTAGGTTCAACGAGATTACAATGTACTTCAATTACATCGAACGGTCTAAATTTTGGCGTTTTATTTCCTAAATATACCTGATTTGGCTCAATAGTTTCTTGAACAAACCCTAATAAATCTACTATAATTGCTGAAAACATTATTCTTACTGGTGATTTTATTTGAATTTTATTAGAGAGATAATTTTTTTGCATTTCAAACTTGTTTTCGTCAAAGTTTAAAGATTTATCTGATTGTTTGAATGTTTTCAGATAATTTTTAAGGGAATTTTTTATTTGATCGAAGGTATAATATCCTTTGTTTAAACCATAATATTTTGTTATGTTCTTCTCACTAAATCCTATGCAATAAGGAGAACTTTCACTAATATTTATCACAAAATTGTCAGAATAAAAACCGCTTAAACCGATAAAATAATTTGATTCTTCCTCTAAATGAATAGGATGTTCCAAGTTTAAAACTAATTTAGAGCTTTCTGAAGTCAACTTGAACAGCTTCATTTTCGCTATTTAAATGGAGAAATTTTTAAAGCAAAAAGATCAGATAAAACTTCAAACGTTTGAAGAAAATAAGAAAGATCAACCAATCAGATTGTTAATTGTTGGTTCAAGTGGATGTGGAAAAACAACTTTATTATTGAATTTTATCTACAATAGGTTGATTCCTTATTCCAATTTGTATGTTTTTAGTAAATCTTTAGAACAAGACGCATACAAAAAATTACAACAAAGATTCAAAAATATTGAGAAGAACTTAAGCAAAGAAATATCACATTTTTATAATGCTTCTGAGGACATAGTTCCGTTAAGCGAATGTAAACCCAATTCGTTAATCGTTTTTGATGATTGTATTTTGGAAAATCAGGACGTTATTAAGGAATATTTCGTAATGTCTCGTCACAAAAACATATCTTGTATCTATCTTTCCCAATGCTTTTCAAAGGTTGATAAACAAGTTATTAGAAATAATTTGAATATGTTGTGTGTTTTTAAGCAAGACGATCACTATTCGAGAAATATTTACAACAATTATGTGGGATATGATATGAGTTTTAACCACTTTAATGAATTATGTGATAAAATTTGGAAAGAAGACTATGGATTTTTAACTATTAATCTAACTTTGAAGCCTAAAAATAAATGGTAAATATATGAATAAATTTTCTAATATAAATGCTGCTCAGTGGTCTGACAAATCTACTTTTTTTTTTTTTTTTTTCTTTTGGGATATTGGGGTGGATTCATAGATCCTCACACGTCAACCTGAGCTTATTGTGTGCCCCTTTGATGTTAGAGGGGTAAGCCTATCTTCGTGCCCTTAATTAGGCTAAGAAGCTTTTCCCCGATACTAGCATCTGGTTCGTCGCCTGGTTGTTTATCACCGAAAAGAGCCCTTCTCCTTGCTCCCAGTCTCTCACAGTCCAGTATTATGTGTTTTGCAGTCTCTTCAGACTTATTGCAGAGTCTACACTCCGAGTCCTCATTTCGTAAACCTAGAGTGTTTAGGTGTTTCCTGAAGTGGCCGTGTTCAGTGATCAAGGCAATCACTTGCTTAACCCGATCCCTGCCCAGCCCCATCAACCATCTGGTGAATCCGGAGCTAGAATCGGCAAGCAGTCTTTTGCCGAGTGCTTGTCCTTGGTGACTCTGCCACCGCAAGCGGTGTGTCTTCCTGGACCATTTGTTTATACTTTGGTAAGCGGCTGACTTGCTTATACCACAACTCGGTTCTGGGCCGGTGTATGGCATGCTTGCTCCGCTTTTGGCAAGCCTGTCGGCGCATTCGATGCCACCTATGCCTGTGTGGCCCGGTACCCAACCAAGACGCTCACAGTTGCGTGATCCAAGCTTGCAGAGAGTGTTAAAGCACTCCCACACAAGCCTGGATGAAATGCTGTTGGAGTCAAGAGCTTTAAGAGCTGCCTGACTGTCTGACATTATACAGATGTTCATTCCCTGGTACCTTCTGGTGAGGCCTAGGTTGGCACAGGCTAGGATACCATAGATTTCGGCTTGAAATATGGAGCAGTTCCGACCCAAACTGCCGCTAAGGGCAGTTCTAGGGGATTGACTAAACACTCCATATCCAGTTCTACCCTTAATAAGCGAGCCATCCGTGTACTAGACAAAGCTCTTTCTTATTGTTGGGATGTTATCTTGCGATTTCCACTCATCTCTAGAGTAGAAGTCAACAGAGAATGGCTTATTGAATACGAACTCCGTTCTCATTGTGTCGGAGACCATTTCGAGAATAGCGCTTGGGTTTACAGCTTCAGTGATGGCGCCATGGCTCGCGTTAGACGCGCCATTCCTCCACAAGCCAGCAACCATCAGCCGATAAGCTGACTTACGCGCTTCAGCTTTTATATGGACATCAAGAGGTAGAAGTCCTAAAGCCACCTCGAGGGTCGCTGAGGGACTGCTCCTGAATGCTCCGGTTACAAAGATTGTGCCAAGCCTTTGTAAGCTTTCAAGCTTGGCTTTGGCAGTTACCTGATTCACCTTTGTCCACCAGACTAATGAACCATAAGTGATTTGAGGCCTTACAACTGCTTTGTAAAGCCATAGTGCTATATGGGGTTTTACGCCCCATGAGATTCCTGCAAGTCTCCTGGACGTCATGAGCGCCCACTTTGCTTTGTGCAGGATATTATTAAGATGATCATTCCACGTAAGCTTATGGTCTAGAGTCAGTCCTAAATATTTGACTGTCTTTGACCACTCCAGCTGAGTGGATGCGAGTTTCAGCCTAGAAAGAGACTCTAGGTTCTTTTTTCTAGTGAATGGTACAACTACTGTCTTAGAGGGATTTACTTTCAGTCCCTCTCCCTGACACCAGTTGTGTACATGTTGAAGGTTGGTATTCATGATATCAACAACAACATTTGTATATTTTCCCTGTACCATAAGGACTATGTCGTCTGCATATCCTTGGACATAGATTCCGTTGTTAGTAAGGTCCTCAAGTAGACCATCTACTACTAGATTCCACAGTAGAGGTGACAGGATGCCTCCTTGAGGACATCCCCTTGTGGGTGCGATCACAAGCGATACTTCATTGAGATCGGCCCTGATCCGTCTGGAGCACAGCATGGCCCTAAGCCACCGGCATAGAGCTGGCTCGAGGCCACGTCGCTGTGCTCCACTTACCATTGCAGTGAATTTGGCATTGTCGAAAGCTCCTTCAATGTCTATGAAGGTGCACAATGCCAATTCCTTGGCGGACAGGCTATCCTCAATCCTACTGACTAGTTGGCGCAGTGCTGATTCACAGGATTTGCCTTGCTGGTATGCATGTTGGTTGCGATGAAGGGGAGTGTCTGAGAGAACTCCCTTTCTCAGGTGCCTCTCCACCAGTCTTTCTAATGTTTTCAGTAGAAACGAAGATAAACTGATGGGACGAAAAGATTTAGGGACAGAGTAGTCCGCTCTCCCTTTTTTAGGGATGAAGACCACCCTGTTGAGACGCCAGACTTGTGGTATGTACCCATAGGCTAGGCTCGCCCTGAATAGTTCACATAGAAGGGTAAGGAGATTCTCCGGCCCTTGTTGAAGCAGGGCCGGAAAGATTCCATCCCCTCCTGCAGATTTGAAAGGGGCAAATTTAGAAATTGCCCATTTCGCTTTAGAGAGAGTGACAATCCTTCTGGCAATGGCCCAGCTACCACGACAAGCTCTTGGCCGTGAGCCTGCCTCGTGGTTACCAGACGTTCCAGTGTCGTCATTCTCAAAGATACAATCAGGGAAATGAGTCTCAAGGAGAAGTTTGAGGCTATCACTAGACCCGGAAGTGTGTTGACCTCCCTGGGACCTTAAAGATCCCAAGTGACCGGTTGGACTTGAGGCTAGTAAGCGTTGCAGTCTAGCTGCCGCGCTTAACTCATTTACCTTCTGTGTAAACTGCCTCCAGGAACTTTGTTTTGCTTTTTTAATTGCTAGGCTGTATTCTGTTAGAGCTCTATGATAGGACTCCCAGATACGGCTCCTTTTGCATTGATTGTACAGCTTACTGACATTACTGACCTTTTGCGAGCGAGGTCCGCAGTCCACCACTTAGTATTGGTTCGACTCTCCCCCGTCGCAATGGGCAATTGTCGTGGAAGCTATTGATTATAGCATTCTGCAGGTCAGAAGCTATCTGATCTATGTCTGTGAAGCATCGCACCCTTCCGCCTACCGATCCCAACTGTGACTGAAGGTCAGACTTATATCCCAACCAGTCAGTCCTTCTGGGATTGCGATAGAGGACCTCTGCAGCCTCATCTTGCAAGTTAAAGCGGATATACCTGTGATCCGATAATGAGGCCTCTTCGCTTACGTGCCACTTATCAACCATTCCAAGTATACCTTGTGTGCAGATTGTTATGTCAATAACTTCTTGTCTAATTCGTGTTGCGAACGTAGGGCGGTTACCTTTATTACATATAAATAGGTCCCTACTTAGAAGAAATTGTAAAAGTGCCTCACCTCTGGGGTTAGTGTTGGTGCTGCCCCATCCAGCAGAGTGATGGGCGTTGGCGTCACAACCTAGAAGAAGTTGTTGACGTCTGGCTTGTGCTTCTTCCACCAGGAGCTCTAGGTCTCTTGATGGAGGGAGTTCCCTGGCATCATATGGCAAGTATACGGAGCCTACAATTGTGCTCTGCACTATGCCTCCATTCTTCCAGGTCAGTGTGCCCACAGTGAGATCTCTGGAGCAGAATTCGTTGAGGGTTAGAAAATCCAAGCCTCTCTTCAACAGGATGCAGGTTCTGACATTCCTTAGAGAGGTACAGTAAATTAACTTACCTTTGGTTTCATTTAGGCCCGCCACTCTCCCTTGGTGAAGCCATGGTTCTTGAATCAATGCCAGATCAAATCCCTCCTGGAGGAAGAACTGGCAGAAGGCTGCCGAGGCAGCCCTACTGTGCTGGAGGTTGATTTGTAGAACTCGTGGCATTGTCCTTGACTGTCGAGGAGACAATTGAGACCTGCCAGAGTCCTAAGTTGGCTCTACAGTTGGAAGCCTTCACAGCCTTGTAGCAGACCTCGTCCAGGAAGCAGACGAATCCGTAACCTTTCGGGTCTGGCTTGGATGGAAGGATTTTCCACTCGTTTACATTCAGGTTGGGGTTCTGCTTATTGAACATCTCAAGTACCTTTTCAGGTGTCTTCTTCAGAAGCTTCGGGTGAGCTCTGAAAAACACCCTAGTGGACCTCAAGATGTCCTTACACAGACCCACTCTCAGAGAGATGTCATCTCCCAGAGGTTTTATTCTTTGAATAACTTCTTCCAGCCAACGTTTGGTGTGCTCGTTGATGCAGGAAGCAATTAAAACACCTTTCTCTAGGTAGGTGCCCGCAAACGATGGAACGGAACCATCCTCCAGGGGTTGGATTTCTTCCATAATTGCGTCCTCGATGGCTTCTCCTTGCTCTGCACTAAGCTTCGCTTCCGGGTAGCCTTCGAGGGCTATGGCCATTTTGATCGCTGCGACCTCTCTGTAGGTAGCCTTGGGTGTGCTACCAGAGGCCTCGGGATCGTGGGCTTCGGGCTTTTGGGTTTCCCTCCTAGCCTTCTTTGCGGGTCCCTCAGCGGAGGGCGGGGTGACCAAGGTGCCTCTGGGGCGTTTGGCCGACCCCACCCCCGCCTTGGTACCCGCAGTTGGGCCCGGAGTTGAGACCTCCTGCCGTTCTGGATTCTTTTTCTTCTTCTTTTTCCCCCTCCTCCACTTGGAAGGGTCAAAAGCTTCACTCTTTTCAAGAAGTTTAGCCTTTAGTGCTTCTCTTCTTTGAGCAGTGGTGAGATTGGGCCTCTTCATTCTGAGGTTGCCGAGTTGCTCTGTGGCATCATCCAGCGTACCTGTAGACATGGGAGTGCTTGGGCTGTTGAGGAGCTGATCTTCTATATCTTGAAGGGATTTTGCTTCCTCAGCGCTTGTACTGCCTTCCTCAGATAAAGCCTTGCCATGTTTGGGAGCTTCAGTATGCAATGGAACCTCCTGTGTTCCTAAGGCACTTTGTTGAGGAAAAGGTAGGGATGTTGGCATAACAACCTCTTGAGTTGTGTTGCCAGGTGGTGGTATGTGCGAGGTAGCTTCAGGAGCTACCTCAGCAGGAAGAGGTAGGTTAGAAACAGCTTCAGGAACTGTTTCAAGGGTTGGTTGGTTTTGATTTTTGTTTTTGTTTCTTTTCATGTTGTTCCCACGAGAAGCTAGGGAATGGAAGGTCAACCCAGACAGAGCCCCGCATGCCTGGGTAAGCTGCTTTTAAACTGGAGGGTCGCCGGTGTCCAGAGTCCGCATAGTAAAGACTGGTTTGCCACCAGCCATTCAGCCCTGGCCTACGCTGTTCCACCGTGGCTTGGCCCCTAGTGGGAGAAATGAAAGGGAAACTAGATCGAAGTGTTGAGGAACTTTACCTCAGATAGAAGAGAGTGAAGAAGAGAGATAGGCTGACACATAGAAAAGTGTGCCAGCCATAGGCCTCCAGAACAAGAAGAGAAGGGATCTGGAGCATTAACTAGGGTACCTAGGGGTCGCCACTACCCGTACGGCCTCGAAAGTAAGACCACCCCTGAGGGTAAAATCTACTTGAGATATTTGTTACAATTATTTTTACATTATCTTTACTTTTTATTTACATTATGAAAACAACTGAAAAACGGTAAATCTGTTCACGTTTTACGTTCCACGTTTCACGTTCACGTTCCACGTTCACGTTTTACGTTCCACGTTCACGTTTTTATGTTCCACGTTCACGTTTTACGTTCCACGTTCACGTTTTACGTTCCACGTTCACGTTTTTACGTTCCACGTTCACGTTTTACGTTCCACGTTCACGTTTTACGTTCCACGTTCACGTTTTACGTTCCACGTTCACGTTTCAAAATTTTTCTAACTAAATGGTGAACGTAACTTCTGAAGAAACGAAAAAACTTGATCAAATCGAAAAGAAATTAATCAAAGAATTTAAAGAACAGATTCGAATTGATGAAAAAGAACAAGAATTTATTCAAAAAATTAATCAACCTGTAACTTCTGCAATTAAAAATGCTGAAAGTAAAATTGAAAACGTTTTAAGTGATAATCAAAATTTGAAGAATTTAGTTCCAGTTGTACGACAATTTGCTGAGATTTCAATTCCAGAATCTGAAGTAGAAGAGTTTGAATTGCCAAAATTACCATCTTCAACACCAAGACCTCGAATTATTGAAGAATCTACAATAGTTGAACCAATAAGTCCTAGAACAATGGATATAATAGTTGGTCCAATTGGTAGAAAATTCATTCCTAGAATAAAAGATGATAAATTTGGTTTGTATTGGGATAAAAAAAGAACAGTTTTATGATTGGAAATTTGCCCGTGAATTTTGAACATAATGATATCATTATTAATAAAAAAACATATGAAGGAACTCAAGGTTTATGGAGATTATTAACAGACCATGACGCTCCAAAAGATAATTTATATTCTGAAGAAGATTTGAAAAAGTATACAGAAATTTTATGGGAATCTGACTCAATTTACAAAAATAATGATCCATCTACTAAGAAGCCTAAGTCAAGTAGAGGTAAAAAATATATGAAATTAATTAAACCAATTTGGGAAAAACGAATCGAAGGATCAGGTGTAAGAAAATACAGTGATAATAAGATTGAATACAGATATATCGACGATTTGACAAAACTCGATGGAATTATTAATTATATTTATGCTCAAGAAAAGGCTGGAAATAACAATTTTTTGAACGAAAAGAAAGCGATTAAAGATTTTATTTCGAACACACTTGATGAAGTGATTGAAAAACCTGATGGAATTAAATATTTAAAACGAATTTTGCCGGCAATAAGTTCATCTATGATTGAGGGTAGCGGACTTTTGAATGATTTTATCAACAATTTACCTTTTGAATTACACGTAACAACTTATCAGTATCTGGGGCCTGGCACAAAACTCGAAAAAAGACTAAAAAGAGGAGATCCTGGTATAAATAAATTAGATCAAGCTGCTATGGAACACGATATTTTTTATGCAAAACATAGAGACACAAATTCTAGGCATATTGGAGATAAAGTTTTGCAAGATAAGGCAATGGATAGATTTTTATCAAAAGATGCTAGTTTAGGTGAAAGATTTGTTGCGCTTCCAACAGCTGGAGCAATGTTTTTGAAGAGAAACCTAGGAATGGGAATCGAAGAGAACTTGAAATTTTAACTATATAAATGGAGGTGAACGTAAATTTCAGCAAAAATCAGAAAGAAAAAATAAAATCCGCTTTTAAGAAAAAAATACCCGTTAGTATTCAATTTAAAATAGATCAACTAAAAAATGGTGAAGATAAGATATTTTTAACAAATAGACAATACAATAAACTCGAAAAACATAAGAAAAACAATAAAGGAACCAGAATAGAATTTTCTTATAATCAGTTGAAAGAACTTAAAAATGGTGGACTTTTGAAAGATTTATTAGATTTTGGAGAAAATATTCCAGTTGTTACAAATGTTGTTCCTTATGTTCGTAAAGCTGCTCCAATCGTTAAAAAAGATGTGATTGCTATTGTTCGAAACATTTTAAATTGGTTAGATAAAGAGTTGGAAGATGTTACAGGATCTGGATTAGATGAAAAAACTTT
The DNA here is from genome assembly GCF_021130785.1 of Homalodisca vitripennis. Lineage (NCBI taxonomy): Eukaryota > Metazoa > Arthropoda > Insecta > Hemiptera > Cicadellidae > Homalodisca > Homalodisca vitripennis. The sequence goes on along the minus strand of NC_060211.1, from coordinate 133,763,467 downwards.
GAATTACGTGAAATCAAACATTGAAAAAAAAAATTAAACCTTTAACATTCGGGGAATTGGAAGAAATCTGCAAAAATATTAAACATCTTAGAGGAATCTTCATGAGAGATACATTAACTGAAAAATTTAAGAAATTTGAATGTGGAATTGTAAATTTAGACTCGATTATGGGAAGTGGAACGCATTGGATTTGTTATTATAAAAATGATAAGAATGCATGTTATTTTGATTCGTATGGAAGAATTGAGGACAAACCACCTATAGAATTGATTAAATATTTGAAAAATCAAGCGTCTACTAAAATGATTCTCAGATTCAAGATTATAAAGATCCCCCAATTTGTGGCCATTTATGTGTTTTTGTTTTGAATGATTTGACTGATGGTAAAGATTTTAAAGAAGTTGTTAACAAATTATTACTTAATAAATATGGATTCACAAAATATTTTTGATGTATTTGGAACACAAATTAAAACAGAAAGTATTCAAAATGTAGATAATAGTTTCAATTTTGATAGTTTGAGAAATGAGTTTGATAACAAATTAGAAAATTTATTACAAAACCTTCCAGATTCAGATATGTTTGCTGTCGAGATTGAAGATTTTAAAGCAGAATATGATAACAAACTTGCAAATTTCATGAGTTCAAATGAAGTTGCTGATAAAATAAAAACATTAAGAAAAAGAAGTTGATGATGGTGTAAAAAAATTATTTACCAATTTAATGTCTCATATCAAAAAAGCTGATAAAATTACTGAAGCGATCAAAGTTGAAAAGAATTATGTTAGTTTGGCTAATAATAAAAGAATTGTCGGTGTTCAACCGGTATTGACAAACATGATGTTGTTGTTAAAGAACAAATTTTAAAACCTCTAAAATTATCAGAAAACATCGATATTGTTGATTTACATGATCCGAATGTTAAAAATGCCTTAGATTTTAAAGGAAAAAGAATTAGCAGTGTTAGTAAAGGAATTAATCCATTTGATGTTGTTGTAATGATTCAATTAGAAGATCCTATTAAAATGTTTAATGAACTAAAACAAAATTATGAGAATCATAAACAGCATGTTAAAGATTTTACAACAGAAGTCTATGACAAGTTAGAAGTCTATGACAAGTTAGAAGCCAGAAATAGAAGATCAGTAGACGATGTTGGTGAAATTAATGAAAAAGTTATAAATATTGGGCAAGGTTTTAATGAATATCAAAATAAAGTTAAAGAACTAATTATAAAAATTCAGGAAGATTTTCATACATATCAAGATAATGTTCATGATAAAATAAAAAGTAATGGTGAATTACTTGAAGGAATAGATGATAAACTCGATAAAGTAAATGAACTAGAAGAAAACTTTAATAAATTTAAAGAAGATGTTAATAAAATTTTTGAAAATATTGATAACAGATTTAATGGATTAGGCGGCTATGATGACTAATTTTCCTTATATAAATGGCGCTCATATACTGTGTGAGATGTAAAGAAAAACTGCAACAAATGATATAAAATATTACGCAAATATCAATGGAGTTAAGAGAATATCTGGAAAATGTGCTGAATGTAACGCTAAAAAGAGCCAATTTATAAAAACTTGATTTTGAAATTTTTTCTTAATAAATAGAGATGGCGGGACATTACAGTGCTTTCGATCTTTTTATAATGTAACACGAAAGAGATTTGAAAAAAGAACATTGGGATGATATTTCTCAAAAATATGAATTATCCGAAGATATGATGAGATTATACGTAAACAAATTGAATTGGTATAACATTGCTAAATATGAAACTTTATCATCAGAGTTCATTCAAGAAAATATACATTATCAATTAAAAGATCATATGTCTGTTCTTTGTCTCTATCAACACTTGAGTATAAAGTTTTTTGATGAAAATAAAGATACAGTTGATTGGAATAATATTATAGATAGTGGTTACTATCCTGTTCAGATTTTATTGAAATATGTGGCCGAAATTGCAAAATTTAAGGAAGAGAATCCCGAATATGACGAAGTTGATAATTAATAAATGACTCTAATCTTTATAATTATTTTACTAAAATTTATATCTTATAAAAACGTACATTAGATCGATGAAAAAATGATATCTTTCTTATACATGATGTTTAAAATTTCTAAATTTTTTCTATATAAATGGCGGACTACAGAAAGTATGCTAGTGATATTGAAAGGGCGGAGTTTAAAAATTTCTATCCAATTAGTAAACAACATTTGAATGAACCGAATAAAAGAACTGAGTTTAATATTGATCTTGGAGATAATTTTTGCTCGTCTAACTTCCAGTTTTATATTTCTGGAACTTTAACAAAACAAGATGGTCAAGCATATTTTGGAACTGATAATGTTAGCTTAATCGATAATTTTATACCGTTTTTATTTTCTAAGATTGAAGTAAGAAAACACAATAAATTGATAGAAGAAGTCGAAAACTGTGGCCAATTAAGCACAATTAAAGGAACCATTTGTTATTCCAAAAGTGATGTATTTTCAAACAGTTTTGAATCAGATTTTAAATTTGGTGTTTTTGAAGCAGCTGGAAATTTATCTCATTTTGGATTAGGATTTTTTGAAAATGTTACTATTCCGATCTATAAAGGAGGATTTTATCTAAGTTTTATAAGAGCAGAAGACAATGATGTGATTCTGAAGACTGCAACTGGAAATGTTATGCCTGTTGATGGAAAAATAATAATTACAGATTTTTTAATAGAGTTCCAATGATTGATTATAAAACCACGAGTAAAATTAGATTGATTGATGAAATTACAAAAAGTCAAAACATTATGTTTAATATTCTAGATTGGCAATGTATTGAACAAAAAGGTATTTCCGGAACAACTTATTCGTTCGATATTACAAATATTTATAGAAATATCTTCAATCCCAAGTTCGTTATCATAGGTTTTCATACAGATAGACAGAATAATCAAGAAAAATCCTTCAAAGTTTTATAGTTTGGATGTAAAAAATATCAGAGTAAAATTGAACGGTTCTTATTATCCAGATGAATTACAAAATTTAAACATTTCAGGAGGTCTTTTCAGAATCATGTATCAGATGTATCAAGATTTTAAGAAAGTTTACTGTAATAATAAGGAAATGTATTACAATCCTAAAGAATTTTTAGCGAATAGACCTATTTATGTCATTGATACAACAAAGAGTTTGACAAATATTTCTGGTTCAAAGAACGATATAATTATCAATATGGATTTTCAAAAAGCTGTTACAAACGCGATTTGTTATGTGGTTGTGGTTTCTGAGAAATTTTTAGCCTATGATGTGATTAAGAACGATATTAGAGAAATTCAGTAAAAATCGCGTTATTTCACTATTATTCATCGGATAATTTTAAAACTTTACAGAATTGTTAAAGACATTAATAAAAGTATTAATTTTAAATTGCATTAAAAAATTTTGAAAAATAGGGATGATATTAGGAAAAAAACTATTTCAAGGTCATGGACCGGAAGTGGTGATTTAAAAAAATACTTTAATATTTACTGATCCTATATACCAAATTTCATCAAAAAAGCTCCAATAGTCCTCGAGATATAAGAGTTTAAAGATAAGGGATGATTGGGGTAGATTTTGAAATTTTTGTTATTTTCATGAAATTTTAAGTAGAACTCGCTTGTTTTTGAAGTTTCATATTTTTCTGATAATTTTTTATCTTTTTTTATGAACATTAAGAAATAGGGGATGATTTCACCCTTATGGATAAGTTAAGTCGAAAGAGTTAAGTATTTACTATATGTGTACCAAATTACATTAAAATCGGTTGAGCGGTTTTTGAACAACAAGGTTTGAAATAAATATTGATATTCACTTATTTAATATACATTGGAAACTATAACAGTTCTAGGGAATTGAGACATTTCATTTTAACATGTTGGTAACACTACATCTCGTCTTCATCTCTTGCTGGGCGTTGGCCACGTATAGCTAGCCATGTGTGATCCTCCTCTATTTTAACGAAATTTAACAAGATATATCATCATTTAGAAGATTCTAATGTATTTGCAAGTTGAAGAAAGAAGAAATGGACCTTATATGAAGTAAGAAGATTGTGTGATGTTCTGTGTTTCTTGTTAAAAGTGAAGTGAAGTGTTCCACTGGGCGTTGCCATTCATAGTGTTATTATATTTTATAAGTTACTTTTATATTTGCGTCTCGAAGAAAGGAAAAATTGCAAGAAGATTGTGAATTTGTGTAGACATTCTAAACTGTGATAAAAACATTGTGTGAAAATAGTGTTCATTTGTAATACAGAATTAAGTGTTTTTACAGTGATTTCATTGTCGCACACGGTGTGAGCAAAGCAAGGTCATTGTGGTGTGAGCAAAGCAAGGTCATTGTTCACGGCGTGAGCAAACCAAGGTCAAGCGTTAGTGACACAAACGCCTCTCACATGTTTCAATAAAATGAGATTCGAGGTCAAGCGTTAGTGGTACAAACGCTCTCAGCTGAAAAGCAGACGTCACAAATCTAGAGTTGATTGAAATAAAATATAATGATACCTTTCTTCTCCTCCCATTCCCAATTTCTTAGAAGTTAAATAGATATCGCAAAAACACGCACACTAACAACACTCATTTTGTACGTCTTTCATTATATCTTTAACAATAATTGATGATGTTCATATTATTCTCTTTCATTCCTTCTAAAACTTCAAAAATATACTCTTTCGCTGATGAAAAATCTCGATTTCTTCCGGAATAATCTTTGTAATCAAAGACAAAATATCCTGAATAGTTGAATAATAAAATAAAATCATTTCTTTTTATCTCGGTAGTTGAAATATAAACATAAACATTTGCGTTGACAAATTTATATCTCGGCAGACTTAGTTCCATAATCTCCATTTATAACAAAAAATCTTTCTATATAAATGAATGAAGAGTATAATGCCAACTGTTACAAGTGTTATAATAGAGGAGAAATTATTGATAAAAGATATTTAGTTTGTAGAGATTGTAATTTAATTTTGTATGAAAGACCTAAACCTAAGAAATTTCGAAATAAACTAACACATTTGAATAATCTGCTTATAAAATTACAATACGGAGGTGAAAAACAAACAAAATTTGTTACAGAGTTTAGGAAAATAAATACAAATCTTTACTTATCTCTCATAAGCCTTGAAAAAATTATTTTCCTTTTCAAAGAATACATTAGGTTTGTAGGTATCGATACACACGTTTATTATGAGAAGATTTTACCTATAATTTTTCACTATTTGGATATTGAATTTGATTACGATTTTAAGCCTGAAATCTTTGATGATTTTATAGTACATTTGGAGAAATTAAATGAAGAACCTCGTGAAAAGAATGCGGTTTTATTCCCCGAATTCTCGAGTGATTGTTAGCAAATTCCATCATTTCCGTTTATAAGTTTTAATTTATACTTTATTCGTAGCAGACCAATAGATTGATTCTAAGGAGATTTTACATTAAAACTGCTCAAGAAAGTAGAAGCAAACAGCTATAGATTCGGTTAATTTTTAATTCATGATTTACTGTTTAATTTTACAGATTCGTTTATTGTCCTTTAAACAGGAATTTATATTGATGTACTGTTGGCACCGAAAGTGCGCTAGAATCGGCACTTTCTTACTTACTTATATATATATATATATATATATATATATATATATATATATATATATATAAAATATGTTTCTTTTGCTGGTGATGAAAACACAAACGCATGTACCCTAGTCAGGCTTTACAGTATTAATGCAAGTTTATTTATATGAAAAACAAATAAAACTAGGGATAGTTTTGTCGGAGTGTTCAGTTGTGTAACAGGATGAATCAGAGCCCCCACAAAGAGATAAATACTTGTCCATATTTGAACTGGGATATATGAAAATTACATTAGGGCGCAAGAGACGACACGTGTTGTAATTAAGGGTAAGTCTCTCAAAGGGTTTTGTTGTTTGTACTCAGGTCAGTGAATCTGACATAACGAGTTATGTAGTATTTATAAAGACCTTAACAGTATTTCGAAACTTGGGTGCGGGTAACTACATGAATGCTCAGATTGACAGGAATAATTAGTTTAACGTCTAGCGATATAAAGTTAAAATTATAACGAGTTATTAAAAAATTATAATATAAATTCTTAATTGATTGTTTATAGATTTTGTATTTGTCATGGATTAGTGTTAAATGAATGATATGTCGATTGAGTGAGGGTGCCAGGAGTAGTCTTATTATTTAGTGCTATCCATTTCTCACAGAAGAACCATTAGCTCTTAGCTATTACCTAGTGACATGAAAATGTAAAGAATCTACAGTTTAACGTATCTTTACTAACCAATTATTTACAGACGTGAATGTTATTTGGTACAACTAACCCCCTTAACTCTAGTGATTTCCAATATCACATCTATATCCTTTATTCAATTTCAACTTTCCGAACTTTTAAAATTGTATCTAAGGGACTGAGACCTGTATAAAGAAAGACTTTTCAACTCAATTAAACAATAATTTACAATTTTAATTTACAAAAATCATTGTACTCTTAAGATGATCCTATATATTCTTTAATACACTGTTTAGTTAACTCTTTTAGTTTGTTTTTAGTTCAGTGTTTATTGCTAGCAATGTCAACAAAAACAAATTATGTTAAAACCGATGAGGTTCGGAGGGGCATTTAAATATTTTTTGTTTTCAAAATTACAAAAGCTCTGTTCAAACTATAGCATTACTTGAAAATATGACGCCTAATTCTGTTTCTAGACCTAAAAAAATAACTAACTATTTTCGGATAGTCTCGTCGGAAAAGTTCATGTTCTTGTTTAGATATGGTGATGGCAATGTATTTAGCATAACGCCTTTCCGTTTTCACTATACCTGGTTTAATGCTTTTAGGATGTGACACTATTATTCTAATCCTAATCCTATTAATATAATAAATGCGAAAGTGCCTTTGGTGGCTTCTTTTGTTCACGCCTAAAATAATGAACTGATTTTACTGAAATTTGACATGAACATTCTTAGGGTGCCTGGCATGAATATAGGCTTATTCATATTTCGAAAATCCCATTAGGCTACGCCACACTGGTCTCTAAAGTAGCAAAAAATCCCATCTTAGTTTCCTAAGTTGCGAAATATTATTTAAAATAGTCAGTTAAATGTAATCAGCTGTTCTATGTTAGCGTTGTGTTATTACAAACTTTGTAATGGTTTTAGAGAATTTAATTCAAATTTTAAATTTCCGTCTATGTTTAGTTTTCAAACCATAGAGTAACCTTGAAATTAACAGTTATTAATGATTGATTGAAGCTTTTATCCAGATAATGCCATAGCCATATAACCTACCTTAATGACTGCAGAAATATTAATAGAGCAGAAATATTTCAGTTTTAAATTATTAGTAGAGTAGCAGAATCTCTGTATGTCCGAAACCCCAAAAACATGGAAATTTTCTATTTCAATAACTACAAGTCTAAATGGTTTTGCAATTCTTATCTTAATATTAAAATTTTGGATAGTTTTAAAATTTAATACTTAAATATTTTGAGAGTGGGTGGGCTCGAGATATAGTTTAATAATTTAAAATTGACTTTAATATACCTACAAGCAGAGATGACAAGCTAAGTGGGTGAGACAATCATTCTTCTTAAAACTTTGCTGAGCTTTATTCTATTGATGAAATGTTAATCTCTTTTTAAATTTTAAATTCTTATCCTAAAATTCTTATTTTCTCGAATTTAAAACAAATTGAACTAATAAAAAATATTGTTCATAATAGCAACAAAAGTTCGTTGTATAATTTTAACTCTTACAATATATATATATATATACTTTTTATGAATGTTGCTATTACGAACACTAGTTTTTATTTGTTCAATTTGTTCTACGATCAAGAAAGGATATTAGGATGGGAATTTTGAATGCCCATTCCGAATTAAATTTTTTAAATTATCATCATAAGGCACGATTTTCTAAAATACCCAACTTATGAAAACCCTGTATATCTGAACAATCGGTCTCACTGTCGACCAGGCCAGAAGGTTGAAGTTTGGAGTATTGAATACATTAATCAATCCTGCTCTATACACACTACATAAAGGTAATGCTCAGAAGCGAAAATTACATGAGACAAAGGAGAATAGGTTATCTGCAACACAGATACGTAAAGAAATTTAAAACTATTAATAACAAGATATGACGTTTAAGTATAAGATTGAAACACAATTAGATCCATATTGCAATAAAGAACGTCTAAAAACTACCTACCATCCTCACATGAAAAGAACTACTGGTGAATTAGGGAGGATCTTCAAATACATAAATAAACGTTAGTAAAACAAGTAAAAACATTACGGGATACTTATTTGATTATCAAAGTACACGATTCCAAAACTAATTTTAAAAAACGTTTCTAAGAAAGTAAGTAACTACATACCACATATATATGATAGCGTTCCAAAGAGAAGGGATCAAATAATCATAAAAATAGTTATTTTTCTAAAATTATTTAGTTTTTTAATTTGATATAATTGAAAATAAACCAAGACAGTTAAATAAATTACACACTTAAATCTGCGTTAGCTAACCATTTAAAATCGACTATTTATTTGAAAATTACAACAATTACAACTCTATTACAACTCCCTTTATACCCATGAATGACGGGTATAAAACTATTATCAAATAAGTTAAAGCTAGTAGCTTCAATAGAATCAGTACTCATGTGTGTTGTATAACTAAAATCTGAAAGCTATTTTATGTATATCCAAGAATATATAACACTGAATTAAAATACGAAGGATAACATGGGTAAGCAGTTAAACTGTAAAATAATAAAAAAGTGTTTTAAAACATTCTATTATTACAATAAATAATTTTCTATGCGTCCAAACAACAAAGTTACGTACATTTTTTTCGCCTTTCTTATCTTACTTGATAAATTATACCTGAAACTTCGTAAAAGTTCACAAATCCAACTTTGATATCAGTTGGAAACCTCTACTCAGTAATGAAATGCACAGTTCACGAACAGAACAGTTTTAGTAACTGGTGTGACAAGATCCTCTCTTACTTTACTCGATCCGAACGTGAAGATTTATTTAACAAGCGTATTATAATCATAAGTGGCTATGTTGATATTGTTGTTAAATACTTAGTTTTACTTGTTTAACTGTTATATTTAAGCCATGATAACTCAGGAAATGTGTAATAACTACGTATTTTTCATGAACATGTTATAGCTGGTTGTGATAGTAAAAAATTATATCAGAGAATAAAATCCCCGAAAGTTTTACAATAGGATCATGTTGCTCTAGAAGGGATTGCATCTAATTCAACGGAACAAACAGAGTCCTTTCTTGAACAAAACATGCATCTAAAACCATTTCTGCTAAACCTATACTTCTTTGTGCACGACTTTACACTTCCATAAACTTTGTGCTGTGGGAAAAATCAGGTGCGGCAGACGCTCCAAACTTTGCTCCAGTTGCTGCTACACATTTTATACCTTTCGTATCACTCTGCCACTCCATTTAATTCCATATTCAAACTTAAATGAAACTCATTTCCTACTTTATATTCTTCGATGAAATGTTTTGTGTCTGTTAAATCTGCTTTAATAAGATTTTATTACGTATTTTCGATTAAAAATATTAAGTGTGTAAAATCTTACATATTCAAGTTTATAAAAATATTTATTTTATTTTGTTATTTCAGTTATAGCTAAATTTTCTATGTTGAAAAATATTAAGTGGTTATTTTCTATGTCTTAATACGTGTGTTGATGCGTTGATAACCAGTTCAAAAGTTTAGTTCTCAAAGAGCATATTAAATGATTTGTTATATTCACTTAATATTTCATAAATTTTGCTTATCTATTCGGAAATTAAATACAGCTCTATTGTTTTTGGATTCTTCATCACTTGTATTTATTACATTAAAAACATTTTAAGTACTTACCTGTAGATTTAAATCTTATTCTTTTTTACCCACACCAGATATATCAATTTTAACTTTTACACCAGATTTAAACGTTTACTTTTACTTCTGCCCTATGTTTTAGTCAGTTTGTCAAGTTAAGTGTGAGTGACAAGGTGGTGAAGGGTTAGGGTAGGGTAGGGACGGTCGGACTCTGCTGTCGGAAATAAACCCCTGCACCCCTTATTTATCACTATGACACTTCCGGAACGGTAACTGGAAGCAGTAAATGGACAGTAGTTAAGTGCACTAGAATAAGTAAAATGTAGTATTAGAACTGGCCGCTAATTAGCGCTACGAACAATTATGTATTTTTTTATTTGAAATATGTTATTTATACTAGTGTAAGATATATATTTTTAACGATGATGGCAAAGAGCTTACGAATTATTGTCCGAATGAAAATTATAGATACTTAGTTTTAGGCCTTGAATACAACAAAATTTTACAAGTAGTTTGTGTGCTTTTGTGAGCAAGCTCCCCATGTTTGCGACCGCTAAACTAAAAATGTTTGTAGAGAGTAAGTAGTAGACGATCAGCATTGGATCTGAATCAGTGATAGCGATCGTTAAAATCTTGTCTGTAACCGTAGCACTTTTTATTACAATCATAGACATTATACTTAATCGACTCTTCCCTTAATCTCTTTGATAAGGTCCTCACACAGGCCCGTGACCCACGAGGACGGGCAGAATAAGGTTTAAAGGAGATTGGACTCTCCTAAAAAAAGTCATTCATATCAAGTATATTTTCCTATCTATTTGCAAAATCCAACATATGTTGCTTTCAAATGTTTCCATTGAGGTTTTATTTCGGACTATTATAAGTTTACTTCCAACTTTGTGATAATGCAGATAACGGTATAGTTTAATGTTACCTTGATAAAGCCTTATGGTACCATTACTATTTTGAGTTATATTAACGCAAATCTAAATAAGCTTCAGTAATTTTCCTTATTACTTAATCCACCCTTTTATGTGGTTTTTAATGGGGTTTAATCTTGGGTATCTGTAATATATAATTTAACATTGGGAAATTGAGAGTTCACGATTGCTTAGTTGTTATTCTTTTCTTGCTATTACCAATGACAAATGGAATAGAAAAACTAAAGGAGAAGAGAATACTTAAACATTCTTAAGAAAGAATAACTTTGTATTTAACGCTTATAATATCAAAAGAAGAATTAAACTAATAATACAAGTTTGATGAAAGGCTTATAACTCATGTGATGACTTTAACTGTGTAGTTCGTTCTTATTTAATCTTAACTAGTAACTTATAGAATTTAGACAAATCAGAGCGAGACAACTGCAAAGTTTTCACTAATGCTAATTTATTTTTAAAATATTATTTTATAAAGGTTTCTTTCGTATTAAACACATTAAATTTACAGAAAAATAATTTAGCCTCTAAGTAGTTTAGCAAATGTAGTGCTATTATTTTTCTCGTATATTATAGTAATTTAAATTGATATAAACATAAAATGTATAATAAAAGGAATATAATTTTTAAACTGGCAACATTTATTAATAATAACTTCTGCCACTCTTGAGAGAAACATAATAATGGATATCGTCCGTGGTCATTATGTTGAAATACCAACATTGAAAGTGTTTTAACTGTTGTAGATTGTTTTACGCAAAATCTTTAATGGTCGACTTAATTATATTCTTAAATAATTTTCTTATAAATTCGAAACACATAATCAATAATTCTTGCAAAAATAAAAATATAAGAATATACGTAATTTCTAAAAATATAAAATGTTTATCCATCTCAGATATATTAAGACAAAATTCTAATTGATAATTTTAACAGGATGCTATGTATTATGAAATAACCGAGCCATTTACAGTATTTAGATTAAAATAGTATAACTATGTGAAAGGCATAATAAGTTTTATAATATATTATAATTTATAAACTTATCTGTATTTGCTTAAGAAACAAAAGACTTTTGTAAATTGTTTACGAGTTAGCACATTTTACAATGGTGCTGTCTGAGATTATTGCGAAGGCATGTCATTCAGATCCAATTTAAGGATAATAATGACGTTAGGGTAGTGAGCTAATATTAAAATTTTCAAGTAATTTCCTGCAACTTTATTCCGAGAAACAGATAACTTAGTTTACTTGTCAGCACAAACTTCCTTAAAACATTTCAAATTAACAGATTCTGCCTTAATTTTGTGTAAAGACGCCAGACATAATTGGGTTTTAAATCTTGTTGTGAAGAGAAAAATTAAGATTCATTAGAATAATAATAATAATTAACGCTTCCTTAAAAATTTTGGAATATTATAAAGACAATAACACAAGAAACTGCTGATAGAATAAAGTTTTTAACTTGAACTGATCATCGCCTCAGTATTATTAATAATACTATAAACCTTAAAGGATAACTGGTCCTAAACATCCTACAAAATTTAGTATTATTTTCCATCTTAAAGAAGTTTGAATATACAGGAGACATTGGCTCAGAGTGGGAAAATTCACGTTCACCATAAGTGGACAATATCCTGGCTCAGATAGAAAAGAATAGATTATAATACAAGTACATACAAGTTAGCTTAATGCAAAGATATCGTGTTTAAAGAGGGACACACACGTATAGACATATCTAGTCCTTTAAGCGCATCAGTATATTTTAAGGGCACAACCTATTATATCACAATTAATAAATGTATTGTACAACTTCCTTATACATTTTGCATGCACAATTGGACAAGCCGAGTTCACATGCAGCTCCAAATTCATGCAAGTAAATAAAAAATGCACTTCCCAGTGACGTTATCTATTAGTTTTCAGGTGGTAAAAGATACTCTCTCTGTTCAAGGGTACTATCCGAGGAATATAAAATACTCGTAGAAGTGTATACGAATGTTTAATATGTAAAAGAGAACATCCCATATTGTTGCTCTGCCATCTTGGTCGGACACAGGTTTCACATTGAAAAAAGTATGAAAATAATTTTAAATAATTAAATGATCACTTATAATCCATCTATACTAATAAGAATGAAATTTTACACAGACATTTTTAAGGTTCCTGACTAACATATAGCCTATTAATTTTTAGAAAATCTCTCCCGATTACGCGAATATAGTCTTTAAAGTTGTAAAAATCCCACGAGAAATGCATTCCGTTAAACAAATGTTATTACTTGAAAGATATTTTTATATGTAGTAATGTACTCTGTCTAAACATTGTTTTATAACAACAGAGACACTTATTTAATTTAATTTATTTATTATTATAATATATTTTTTATATTTTATTGTTTTGAAAACAAGAGGTACGATAAATAATATTAAAACTTCTTATTTATAGAGTTTTTCCAGAAATATATAAGGTATAAGATGTATTGTTATTATTCTTTTTATAACTTACTTAAATGGGTATAAAAATATCCAATATTTATTTAATCCAAGCATTAACAAAATAATTTCATTATATCTGTTGATAAGTGACTGACAATTGTAATATAGTTCACCTCCGCAATGAAGACTTTTTATTTATTCTATGCTTTTCTTGTAGGTTACATAGTGAAAGTGCAATAGAACTGGAGTCGACATTTCCGTAGAGAGAAATGAAGATTACGAATGAAAAGATGTTTATTTCCAACGAATGAAGGTGGGGTTTCACACTAAAAATCAACGCTGTAGGTTCTACAATTATCGGGTGTACAGTCAGACGGAAATCGGATTTCCTTGATCAGCAACAAACACGGGCGGAAAAGGCTGAATCAGTAAATGCTCAACAAACAAACAAAGCCTGTAATTTGTAAGTGAAATTATGTGGATCTTTATTATGGTTTAAATTATATAATTATGAATAACACTTGATGTTAATAAGAAGAAATCGTAGCCATTTATAAATGTCCGCATAGATAGAATGTTCATTTCTAATAATCGAACGAAATATTTACATTATGTTAATATAATTCATTTAAATAAGACATAAATTGCTAAATCTGTCATTTCCCCAGTTATCCTTCCCAGTAGAATAGAGCTATCAACCCTATACCCCAATATCCTGTTATTCACTCTCAGTGGTGTACCCTTCTTGGATATCTAAAGGGTTACTCAGAGAAACATCTGTTTAAGCTGTACCCAGCGTAGATTAAACTAGGAAATATATACCAATCAGAATTGAACCTTCCTTCTGGAGTAAGTTACTCTAGACGGTTGAACATTTCCCCAGACTATTTGTTATGTTTCTGGCAACTTTTATTAATATCTGTGTAATTGAAATACAAATACAAACACAGGCCTATTTTTATATCGTTTTATATGTTGTGTTAAGTAATACTATATATACAATTAATATTTACATTACTATACGAATTCGTAAATAAATATTGATAATGAACACACAATCAAGTAACTAGGTATAACCCTCAGCCTTTTTTGATAAGTAATGTAACATAAACAAGTACATTAAAATCGTACATATAGTAGTGAGAGCCCCTGTATAACAATGTTTATAATATTAGTCCATCAGTTATATCAAAAGTTTGCTCCTGTAAAACCGTGATAAAGTTGTATTTGTGTTACCTACACCAATTTTGTTAGTAGGGAGTGGGAATGTAACAATGTTTATAACATTAAATCAAATATGAGTAATAATAAATGTACACGGGAACACATAGAAAAAGAAGAATGGAGATAGGAGATGAAAGGATGGGTGGGAAGGGCTGCGGTATCCACAACGCTGGTCTCTTTTGGTAACCATATTGTGCTTATGGCGTTCTCTGTTGTATTGAACAAAAGCTTCTGTGGTACAATCAGGCCACCATCATACGGAGGTGCAACCATCAAACCGTGTTGCGTAAAATTTAATATAATATGTTTTTTTATACCACCCTATATATTGTTTTGTTATTAATTTTAACATTTATAATAGTTTTGTAATGTTTAAATGTCAAAGGAAACAGTTGTAGACACAAATGTAGGCGGCCTTTCTTATGAAGTTTTTTTTAGTCTATCTAGGGAGTGGATTTAGCTTAACTCTTAGTAAATAGAGTACAATTATTTAAGAATAAAGATTATTTTATAACAACAGGCACGGCTCTTTCATGCCTATATTAATTAGGAGATTCAATTTCTTTCATGGATCATAGAGAAAAACTCTTCCGTTGATATTAGTTTTACTACGGATTGCAACGGTTTCTGTTATTTATGAGAATATTTTGAGAATGAATGTATTAAACTTTATAAAATTAATAGTCATAAATATTTAAAACTATATTACAAAATTCTTAATAAGAAGTGAAAATGCATTAAATGCATTAAATAAGCGAAAAAAGTTCTTTATAACTGAAGGCATGTCTACGGATATAAGATTGGCTATTATCGTTATGATAAGAACAACAAAGAACATCTGAATTCAAAATACTTACTGACCTGTGAATAGCGCTGACACTGCGTTTTAAAACTTGTCCACATATCAAACAATATTACTTAAGGGATTAATACTGTAGTGTTCCCATCAGAGGTGTACTTGTAGCAACACTGATATAATTCTGACATCAAAATCCATTATGTTTACTTATAGAATAACCAGCACTAAAATAACATGAGAATATCAGATGGAATATTAATATGATGTTAATAGTCCAAGAATATGTTTCACTATTGACTATTAGGCCGGTCAATTTAGACATTGACCCTTGCAAAAATTCCCAGAAAGCTGAAAATTTGCATAGATGTTAGGTACACCATTGTTACGAAATTGTGAAAAGTCCCCATCGATCCCATGTCTGCAAAAAGTTTTATTCAAGGTCAAAGTTCACAAAAATGGGTTTTTTTGAATTTTTCAGCAAAACAGTTAGTTTTATGATAAAATACGTCACACAAAAATAGTAGATCATGCAATTATTTTCAAATATCGTCCTTGCGCTTTTTCATAACACTAACCATTTTTGAGAAAAAACAATTACAACGTTTTCTTACGCTGTGTTGTCTATAATATGTACACGTTTTCACGCCATCTATGAGGTAGTGTACCTAGCGTGTCTTTTTTAATGTGGTTTCCCCGGTAGGCCTATACCACAGTCTATTCCAGTAAAATGTAATGAATGATTGGTCATTCTTCTTATTTTAATGTAACGTTAAACATTTTACAGATTTCTGTGCTGTTTCTTTTCGTATTCCCCATTCAAATCATCACCGCAAAATAAACAACAACTTTTAAAAGAAAATTATAACTCACTTACACGTGGTCTAGTATGAAGACTTTTTTGAGAGGTACTAGCTGATTCCTCTTCATGTTTTGTAGCTGCAGTTTTACTCTTATGAGTGTATTGTTTGCTACACTGTAAATGAATTGTCACTGAATTTACGTTCTTCAAGTAATCAGTAAATTGATCACCTCTTGAATGCTTGTCTTCATGCCGCGATCAACAATAACACATTCACTAGAAAATAAAGGTTTAGTGTAAATAAAAAAGAATTGCGACATATTTTTAACATCGCAAACTTTATCAGAGAATATTTGAAATAATTACGTGTTTTCACTACGAAGGAATTTTCAAGACTAACTTTAGGTGCGACCTCAGAAAAGCAGGCAGACGGAACGGCCACAAGAACAATGGAATGGCAGGCAGAAGTTGTTCAAGGGCACAAGGTCTCTTAAAATTAGGGACTCTTAGAATTATCGGTCAATGTGAATGTATTAGTCACACAGACTTATAGTTTTACTTATATTACAAACCCAATGATATCATAGGCAAAGTAGTCGTGCTTATTATGGACAATACAGCGTAAGAAAGTTCTGTAGTCGCTTTTTCTCAAAAATGGTTAGTGTAATGAAAAAAAGCGTAAGGACAATTTTTGTAATAATTGCATGATCTACAAATTTTGTCTGACGTATTTTATCATAAAACTAACCGTTTTGCAGAAAAATTCAAAAACCCATTTTTTGTGAACTTTGACCTTGAATAAAAGTTTTTGCAGACGTGGGATCGATGGGGACTTTTCACAATTTCATAACAATGGTGTCCCTAACATCTATGCAAATTTTCAGCTTTCTGGGAATTAATGCAAGGTTACTCCTATTTCTGGGCTAAATTGACCGGACTATATTATTATGTAAGGTGTACTTAACGATTAGTAAATATTGGTATAACAGAGCTTTCACTTAAAGTTTATTATCAAACTTAACATATGATGAAAGAATAAAAATGAAATTCTTTCAAATTTATGTGCGGTATGATAACCAACCGTGCAGTAAAACCTGAATACTTTGTCTATAATTTATATATGAATCCCAACCTAAAAGGCTGAAAGACACTATATATTCTATATTAGAAAAGGATTAAGATAAAGTCACGTATTTTTTAAATGCAAGCAACAATATTATTATTATTATTATTATTAATCTTGACTCTTATTCTTAAGAGTTTTATTATATCTGTATGGAATGTTGGACATAACTACGAAACTTAACTTCCAGTTCGAACACTAACAGTAACATCATGTACAGCTGACAGACTCCAGTAGATATTAAAGGATGCTTGAGTTGCTTGCAGTAACTCAGTTGTCAATAAAGTTCTTATATCTTTACATATGTGTAGAATCTATATAATGATGCTATTAACTTTAAATAGCATTAATCTTGATAGTTGTATCAAAAATGTATTGAATGTAGGACTTGTTTACAAGACTTATTTCATAGGTCAAACACTAACAGTAATATCCTGTACAGCTAATTGACTCTAGTGGGCATTGAAAGATGCTCGAGTTACTCGTAGTAGCTCAGTTGTTTATACAGTGAACAGTCATTTTATATTTATGTATGTGAAAAATCATTATACAGTTAAAATAGTACTAAATGTTAATAAAACAATACTTTTCCAATAACGTTTAATTTTTGTACGAGGCCTTTCGAAACTAAAGGTTTTATCATCAGGTGAGACATCATTGGAAAAGTATTGTTTTATTAACATCTAGTATTTCCTTAAAAGTGTTTCCAATTGCTCCAGAAGTTTTAAATTATACAATTAATTTTGAATGGCATGACTCTTAATATTAAGAGTTTTGTCGTAACTGTATTAAATGTTGGGCATGTCTACGAGACTTATCATCAGGTGTGGATGTTATGTCGTTTGCGCTACGAGTTCAGTTTTCAGACGTACTCTGGGCAACGTTGACCTAGTGTCAGTGCCTAATCCTTTACGAAGAGGTAGCTGGACTGTCAAGGCTATTGATCTCCCAGCTAAATCAATTACCACAACCAAAACAAACGGTCCTTCTAAGGACCAGATTTATTTCAGAAACACTGGATCTATGTTTAATATACAGTTTCAACGTAAACGGCTTAAGCAGATCAAATGCTTCAGTAAAATACATCCGGAAAATGATATCCATGCTCTCTAAAAAAAAAAACAATATTATGTGTTTTTTGAGAGCACTCCAAAAAAAACACATGTTAAAATAACGAGGGAAGTGCAAGAGGGAATAATTCCTGGATTCAAGCTTGTGTAATCATGTTAGGCAGGTAATCGAAGAGGTGCCAATAATTCACAAACGCTGATAGCCTTTAGAATTTCCCTAATGGGGCTACACTTCCGACGATAACGCTGGCACGTGTCTTACCAATTAGCCTTTAGATAATAACGTATCTTTCATCTATATTTCTAAAGAAGTTCGTACTCTCTACCCAGCTAGGCGGCCTTGTTGTTACAGCCCAGACTTGTCCCAGACTTGTGCTTTTGTTCACGTGGCCAATCTTACACACTCCTAGCACAGACCTGTAATGATTTCACTTGGAATCCGAATCCCTTTATGCAATCATATCCACGAGCAGGATGGAATTTCAACAAGACACACTGGAAGTCTATTTCTTGATACCTTGAGCATAACATCAGTTTTATTCCTTCCAAAGGAAATACTTATGATTTTTTCACAAAGTCCAAGAGGTTTTCGAAAGGAATATTTCTCAAGGTGGAGTCGGAAGTGTGAATATCTTAACGAAACTCTAATACTGCTGACCTCCACCTCTAAAAACTGGACAAAGTGATAAGAGAGAAATGAATGAACCCATAGAAAGCCTCAATTACTCATAGTAGCCGGAAAGCTTGCTCTCTTTTGGAACAAAATATTTACAACGGGCAATCTGTTACTGATATAGCATCATCGTAAACCAAACGTAGTGATATAGACGCCTATATACTGCGTATTTTTATTTTGTCGAAAACAGAACGCCAATCTACTAAATGCTAAATGCGTTTCATAAATGCTTCTTGATATAAAGAGGGGTCAGCTGGCTTCCTTAGAGTTTCCAGAAATTTTACCTCTGGGGGGGAAGGAGGAGCTGGAGACAGTAATAAAATCTTAGTCAAATGGAAAGGCAGCTGGAATGGACTGCATAGTTCCAGATCTTTTGAAGCAAAAAAGTAAGAACTTGGCTCTTGATTGTCTATTATGAAATTTTACGAAGTAGCAGACTACCTACCTCATTTAAAGTTTTGGAGACAGTCGCAATCTTGAAGCCAGGTAAACAACCAGAGCAGCCTGAAAGCTACTGCCCAATAAAGCTTTTAAGTTTACGTTATAAGATTCTTGAGAAACTGATATACGCTAGACTCTCTACCATTGTCAACCCCAGCATCTCTGTTTAGCAATCTGGGTTCCGAATTGGCCTCATCTTTGCGACCAGGCTCTTACTTTAAAGTCTGTTATTGAGAGGGTTACGAGAGAAAATCCATGCAAATGCCGCCTTCCTGTACCTTACAGCGGCTTATGATAGAGGAAGGGTTTCTTTATAAATTTTGCAATCTTGTACCGTATCCTGTGCTTGTGCGGCTTTTCAGCTGTACGTTAAGCGGCAACAGGTTCAAGGTAATGAGAGCCATTTCAGAGCTAAGTATGGCCTCCCTCGAGGTATCAGTTTTTGCTCCCCTGCTTTTAATGTACGAGCATACATAATGTACAGCTCGTATACACCGCTGATCTTATCTTAACGCAATCCAGAAAGTTCATGTATGGAGATGATATTGCTTTAGCTACCGAGCACAATGACTTGGGTCAAAATAAGGCAACCTTTAATTTAAGATCTTTCCAGCCTCAAAGAAAATATTATAACAAATGGAAATTAAATCCTAATCTTTAGGACTAAAGAATAATGCTTTAATCTCGATAAAAAGTTGGAAAATACAGACTAAATATCCGTTTTGAAGATGTTCAACTTAATATTAACGAATATCCTAAGTACCTGGAAGTGACACCTTCCAGCTCGCTGACGTTTAAAAGCCACCTAGAGACTGTGGGTAAGGTTGGATCCAGAGCCAATATAATGCAGCATACCTCAGCTCTATCTCTGGTCTATTCCGCAGTTGATGAATACTGTGCTCTCGACTGGCTAAGTAGTTCTCATACCAGAAGAGTTGACGTGCAACATAGCAGGGTTATGAGGACAATAAGCGGCACTCTGACTCCCACTCCTCTTCTACGGTACTTAGTAAAACTGAACACCCACTAGACGCCACAATAAGGCTTTAGTAAGAGAGTACAAGTGACTAAAACTCTCATATACTACAAGACTTTCCACTCGACACACTTCGGCATCGTGTAGCGCAATGTGGCACTTTCAGTGTTAAACACTAACAGTAATATTCTGTGCTGTTCTTAGGATCCAAGGGGTATTAAAGGTGGCTTGAGTTATTCGCAATATCGCAGTTGTTTGTAAAGTAAACAGTTCTTTTATCTTTATATAAGTGAATAATTTATAACATCACACAATTAACACCGGAACAATGTTTTTATTGTAATAGATTCTTCTTCATTATATTACTTCCTTTTATTATTTTGTTAGGATTAGATAGGTTTACTAAAAGAAGATAAAATTTAATATAAAACAAAATATTGTTTATTTTGTTATAAAATGTAAATATTTTTAAATTATTAACTAAAATGATTTGTAATATTTTTGTACTTGAGTGTATTATAATTCAACACTCTCTTGCTTTCAGGCTCCTTATGTTGGTTATAATACGCTAAAAAGCAAAATTTGGTATAATAAAAATATTTCTACAATATAAAAGACTATGTTGGAAAGCCTAAAGAAAGAAGTATAAATAAACAGTGACACTACACATATTTTATAGAGCACCAACTCGACTCGGTAAAAACCCTATCTATTACTTGGTTTTAAAATAAATATCAAAGAAAGAAACAAACAGTTCCTTATATTATTTGAGTGCTCTTAGTGTACGAATGTAGTTAAAGATGTTTCGGAACTTTGTATAGTTTAACACTGCCACGTTTAACACGTTGTGTAACAGTAAAACAAAAGGGTTGTGTTTCAGTAGGCTATAACACCGCCAGCCGGCACTTTATATCTGCTTATGACTCGGTAACTTATACGACATGTCTGCAGGCGACTCAAGAACGACTCTAATCCTGAGACAGTGTCTCTAGTTCTTCATACACTCACTAGACTATCCTATTATAGTGCTTACTTAATAAATTGTATCAAGAATAATACGTAATTGATGTTCATTGTAGAATAAGTCTCTCAATTTATAAACAGAAACATGAAATGTTTTCCAGTCATAGTCTTAATGATCGTCATAATACTTGGAACTTGAAATATTTATTTTTAATATCTTTGATTTATTAAATTAATTAACGAGCCACGTCAGGTTCATTGCTCTTTCCAATAGAAGTTATAGGGAAAAGTATGGAACTATTACGATCGTAAAATCTTGCTGAATACATCTATTTACTTTTGAAACTTGTGATAATTTATAGATTTAATCAACAGAACACAAAATGATAATTTACAAATGAAGCCATCTGCTTCATCATTTTGAATTTTCGGTCTCGTCATAAGTACTGTAAGCCTAGGTAAGCAATATTTTCACATCGATACCTAATACAATTTTATTAAAAAGCCTAATTTTAAGTAGCTATTAATTTTTTTTGTAACTGTGATATTCTTTGGGCTTCAATTACAATGCACTTTAACATAGATGACCATAATTCAGAAATTAACCTAATTAGGTTAAAATATGTTCCCCAAAACATTTTTAATGTATGTCTTGAAAAGTTAAAAAAAAATAAAAAATGAAAATCCGGAAGAAAGCTACAACAATAAACATATTTATTTGTTTTCTTTGATAGAGAATTTTTGTATATTCTTCGGATGTTTTATTACCTAAATGCGTATGATTAAAATTGTAATAAATGTTAACCAAATGCTTTTAGTTTAAGTTTCTTGCTAAATTATTATGTAGGAGTACGCCACACCACCTGTTGCAACAGGCTGCGCTGAGATGCATTGAAAAGTTTCACATCTTTATCTTATTTCATTATTCACAGATAGAAAGACGGGCATTTTAAGGAAAATATAAATATTTACACCCACCGGCAAAAAAGAGAAATTGTGTCAACCTATTAAGTGATAGACTTCAACGACGCTCTGGACAAATTTGATGGTTGAGCACGTACTATTAGTCCATTATTATCTATGTAGCCTAACTCAAATAAAATATATGCAAAACTCAAGCCTACACATTAAATTGGTTCTCGTAATATCTTGCCATATGATGCAATCACATTACTGTTCAATAATTTGGGTTTAATATCAGTATTTAAATAATAAACGTCCGGTCCAATTAACTAGTATATGGTGACCGGCGCCATAATTCATAGCTTCTTCGGTTATAGGGACTAGTAGGGTACCACGCAGAAATTAACTCTAGTCATAGTACTTCGTTTCTAATCGGCTAACATCAGTTGTTAATAAGTATAGGCAATTAAGATTTTACAGTATTTTTGTTTTGAAATTATACAAATGTCGAATTTTCATGTGTAATAATTATTTTACTTTTATAAAATCTACTGAAATAACTTTTGCTACAGCGAATAAAACAAATAAACCTAAAAATAAACTCCTTGTATAATAGTGCATCGTTACACTGAAAAATTTTTCATTAACAGAAAAAAGTTACAACTAAAACAAATTTGTCGCCTTCGACAATATGGTACGCCAAAGTTTTCGCCATGTAAGCATTGTTTAGCACTGATCAGTAAGATAGGTCAGGCTGGTGCCTAAACAAACTGTGCAAGTTTGGATGGCACGTACTAAGAGGAGACCAAGTAGCTTCGTCATAGATCGGAATTAGGTATTCAATATGCATGAGCACTTCTACTAGTTCACTCACCAAGTTCCTAACACAACGTTTAGAACTAACAGGTCCAATATACTAACAAAGTTGAAAACTAAAAACTTATAGTTACTACGAGTTTAAATATGGGAACTATATTTTAAAATGGCGCTAATTTTAATTAAGGTATGGATTAAGTGATAAGTTTTTTAAATCAAATTTAAAATTAAAGTTTATACCTACATAAGCTTGTAACATGGTTGCTCTAATAAATATGTATATTATTAGTTATGCACTCCTCTGGTGGAGATACTCCATGACAAATAATTATAACCAGATTATTTGGTTTGTATCATAAATAATAATATTTAAATGGAGTTTGTGTTATGCCAAATGAAATTGTAGTCTTGTAATGTTAAAATTTTTTTTTATTTATCTTGTTGCAATCTTCAATTGACAATTAATTTGATGTTTTGTACATTTTTGCATTTCTTAATATAAAGAAATCAGTTGAGTGCGTTCCGTGGAAGTAGTCGTATCAAAAAGTTTGTTTCGTGATACCGTGATTCAAATTACGTAAAAGTTCAGTGTGTAGTCGCGGCGCATGTTGTTTTGTCTCGTCAGTGTTAGTGTTTAGGTTACAAGGAAAGCTTTCAAGTGTAGATTTCCAAATTTTGAATTTATTTTACATCCAGTGAGTCAAACATATTTAATACACTTTAACATATTAAATTCAGTATTATGAATTCTATCAACTTCAAGTATTTACATTTACAACTGTTTAATGCCTTGTATTTACAATAATTATTTTATGCAGTATATTTTACAACTTAACTATTTAAGTTAACACTTAACTAAATTCAGCAATTCTACAATATTCTATGCTGGTTTTAACTGACTAGTATGTGCTCTTTTCACAATATGTGGTTCACCAATTTTTTGAATAAGTACAACAACAGGATTTAAGAAATATATTACAGAGTAAATGCCAGTGTACCTTAAACCAAGCTTATTTTGAAACTTATTTGCTTTATTACTGAGAAAATGAGTTTTTAAAAATACCTTTGATCCTAATTTAAATGGGTGTTTGACCTTTTCCTCTGAATATCTCACTCTTCCTCTATTGTGTTCTACAGATTTCTTTACATTCTTTATTGCATTTTTAATTTTTATACTAATTTCTTGAGGTGTTACCTTATTGTCTATCAGGTCATTTATTCGCCATAAATTACTTAAAGCATGGTTAGGACTATGATTAAACATAAGCTTAAATGGAGTACTATTTATACTTTCATTTAAAGCTGTGTTCAAACTCATTTGTAAATAATTTAAATCTTTGTTCCACATATCTTGCTTATCATGATAAAATGCTTGTAATATGCTTTTTAAATTTCTAAGGTATCTCTCAGATCTATTCCCTGATGGTTTGTAAGGAACTAACTTATGATGTTCAATACCATACTTAAAACAAAACTGCTTAAACTCTTCACTTTTAAAACAACTGCCATTATCTGACACAAGTACTTGACAAGTTGAAAAATTATTAAAAACAATTTCCTCTAATTTTCTTATGACAGATATACTCTTACAATTTCTTAAAGGTATTAACCAACAGTATCTTGTCATATCATCAACCACAATTAAAATATTATTATAACCATCTTTAGTTCTAACTAAGCTACCAAATATATCAATATATATTCTTTCCAAGGCTTGTTTGGCATGAGTAGCGATTAATTGGCCCTCGTATATACGTTGAGCAGGCTTAGACATTTTACATAAAGCACAGTTCTTAATTTTATTCTTAATTTCATTAACTAAGTTTGGCCTGTAAAAATGTTCTGTGACTTTTGCAATGGTTCTTTTTATACCTGGATGACCTCCAAGAACACTTGAGTGATAATAATTAAAAATCATTTCAATCAACATTTTTGGCAAATAAATTTTACCCTTATTTCTATCACTTATTCTAAACATAAGTACACCTTTATTTAAATAAACTTATCACTATTTTCTTTTCTCTCTATACTTTTAACAATATCTTGAATTTCTACATCATTTTTCTGGTGTTGTACAATTTTAGTGAACGCTAATGGGAAATCTTTTATAACATTTAATTGAATAACATCAATTTTGTCATCTTTAACTACCTTCTTATTTACACATCTATGTTTCTTGTATTGCTTATTTTTCTTATTACTATTATCTGTACTAATTTTATTCTTATTATTAGCTTCATCTAGAACAATTTCATGCATCCTTGATAAACAATCAGCCACCTTGTTGTCACTTCCTTTCACATGCTGTACTCTAAATGGCAAGCTTAATATTCTTTCTACCCACCTACCTAACCTACCAAGCTTTCTAAAATGACCTAATACCCAAGAAAGTGCGCTGTTGTCAGTAATTAATAAAAAAGGCTGAATTTCTAGGTAAGAATGAAACTTTTCCATGCTTAAAATGACAGAGAGTGCTTCCTTCTCATATACTGACATACATTTCTCTGCGTCTGTGAATTTCTTTGAATAGTAAGCTATTGGTAACCTATCTCCATTAAATTCCTGAAGTAAGGTACTTCCTAAACCAATCTCGCTTGCGTCACACATAAGTATAAATGGTTTATTAAAATCAGCTATCCTGAGCACTGGGGGGTTACTTATACATGATTTTAGCTTCACAAAACTGTCATTACACTCAACTGTCCAATTAAATTTTACTTTCTTTTTTCTGAGTTCATTTAATGGACTAGCTATTTTAGCATAATCTTTTATGTATTTAGAAAAATATGATACCATTCCTATAAATCGACTGACTTGTTTAACATTCTTTGGAGGTTCAAATTCCCTAATTGCAACTGTTCTTTCAGGGTCTATTTTTATTTGATTTTTACTTATTTTATGGCCTAAAAAGCTCACTTCCTTATAGGCAAACTTCACTTTACTGGGATTGACTGTTAGATTGTGATCACTTAATCTTTTAATGACTTCTTTTAAATGAATAATGTGCTCTTCCAAACTTTTAGAAAATACTATTAGGTCATCTACAAAATTCATACAATACTGAAATTTTATACCATGAAGGACTCTATCAAGATATGAGCTTAATAAGCCAGAACCACAATGCAGGCCGTAAGGTACCCTATTCCACTCGTAGCTCGAAAATGGAGTAGAGAAAGCTGTTAAGTGTTTACAATTTTCTTTAATCTTTATTTGATAAAAGGAATTACATAGATCCAAAACTGTAAAATAACAAGCTCCTTCCAAGTAATGATAACTTTGATGTAAATCACCAATAGGATAGTTAACCTTTTCGAGCTTTGAGTTCAACTTAGAGTAATTTATGACCATGCGAAATTTATCACTGTTTGGTTTACCAACTAAAAAGGTAGGACTAGAGTAGCTCGATAAACTAGGTCTAATAATATTTTGTCTTAATAAGTCATCTATGATTTCCTTCATAATTTTCATTTTTGGAGGGCTTAATGGGTAAGGTCTAATGTTTACAGGCTCTTTATCTTTAAGTTTGATTTCATACTCAAAGTCTATTGCTTCCCCTATTTCAGCGGTAAATACATTAGGGTAGGCATTGACTAGCTTACGAATTTTATTTCTAGCCTTAAAACAACCAATCTAGATATTTTCATTTACATTATTACTCATAACATTAATGTTGTTAACAAGGCCAATATTTACACTTTTATTAAATTTAAAATAACATTCATCGTTGTTCAAATCTATAACTAATCCAACATCTCTCATAAAGTTTGCTCCTAATATCATATTCCAAGCAACATTTTTCCCAATCATAAATTTAACATACCAACTAAACTTTCTAATTTTAATTTTAACAATGCAACTACCAATAAGCTCAATTTTATCATTTGTAGCAGTTAAACATTCCCTATCAGAAGGATACACCTTTTTTACAAGTTTTTCCTTAACTAACATATTTAGCATGGTCTCGTTAATTAAATTAATGCTACTCCCTGTGTCAATAAGGACATTTTCTTTTAAATTTTTACTAAATTCAACTTCTACACTAGGTAAAGTACAACTTTTATTTTGATACTTAAACAAGTTTTTACTATTTTCATTGTTTAACTTCCTTTTTACTTTATATATTTGCTTTTTAAATTGTTTTCTTTCATCTCTGGCTTTATCTATAAATAAATGTACATAACCTCGCTTTTTATACATACTGTTTTTCAAAGTACTAAATTTATTACTGTTATACATCCATTTACTATTTACAAGTTTACTGTTTATTTGGGAGAGGCTTCCCGAGGGGTTGTAAAACCTCTCCCTTGATTCAAGTTTTTTTGTTCAAAATTTCTTAGATTATTTCTAGGTCTGTAACAATTTTTTGCAATATGACCTACACGATTAAAATTAAAGCATTTCTTAACTTCCTGAATATTACTGACAAATTTTGGCTTAACATTAAAGTTTTTAACATTCACATTTCTTCTTTGGTGATCTGCATATGCCACATTTTGAGCTTGTATACATAACCTATCAAGGTCCTCAAAAGTTTTTGGATTCTTCATGAATACTAACCTAGCTCTATCGTCCTGATTTATTCCAAGCTTAATAATTTCCACTAGTTCTTCCTCACTGTAGTTGCAATTTAAAATATTTGAGTTTTCCCTAACCTCAGTTATATACACAGAAAGGGGTTCCCCTGGTTTTTGTTGTCTAGTTACCAGTTCCCTTTTTAAATTTTCTTTTAAGCCCAGTGGTACAAAATAATGTAACAATTCACTATGTAACTCCTGAATGTCTTTTTTGTCCGATTTACACTCCATTATTTTGGAAAGTAGAGGTCCGGTCACATAACCCAAGCACAGTTCTATAACTTCTGTATCCAATAAATGTGTTTCGTTCTTTAATTTTAATACGTTTTTTATGAACTCAAGTAATTCTCTAATATTTAAACCATTTGTAATTTTAAAGTTTTTTAAGTGTTTCTCAACCGGGTTAGGAAGTTTTGAAAATATTGATGTATTAGTAACTTCATCATTACCACACTCTCCCTCTTTTCTATAAGTTAAGCCAGCTATTGGGGTTTTATCACTACTTTTACTTGCACTGAAAGTTAGTTTATTTTCAAACACATCACTTAAGTCTTCTTCCTCCATATTTGTCTCACTTAACCTTCTAACTATATCTTCTTTTAGCTTACTGTCAACTTCAAGGGTTTTAAATTTTGTTTCAGCTACACCTAGTTTTTCCATATATTTATGTAACTCTTCCTCTTTAGTACTATCCAATTTAAATTTTAACAAATTTTTAATTCTAATTTGTAGGTGATTTAATTTTTGTTCGAACCTAACAATGTCAATAGTTGATTTACTCACTAATATTTCTTCCACTGAACTCTCAATGCTTGATACTTTCACTTTTATTATTTCAAATTCCTCAGCAATTTTAAGTTTATTTTGTAGGTTTAAAAAATTCGGCTGGACATTTAATTTTATCACACTTCTTAGCCTTTTTCTCAAATCTGTTACTTTATCTGTCTTATCTGTATTTACATTCCTTAACAGTAATTCATAAACTATTTCTTCTTTGGTGAGAAGATCAACTTTGAGTGCCATTTTAAAATTTTACTAGTAATCAATGAAACTAATTAAACTGTTCACTTTTCCAAACTTTTACACTTCACTTGCAGATACACAACTCCATGTTTCTTTCCATAATTTAATTTGTATTTTTTTTTACTAGCAGATTGGCGCAATTTATTTGTAACATGGTTGCTCTAATAAATATGTATATTATTAGTTATGCACTGTATCCTCTGGTGGAGATACTCCATGACAAATAATTATAACCAGATTATTTGGTTTGTATCATAAATAATAATATTTAAATGGAGTTTGTGTTATGCCAAATGAAATTGTAGTCTTGTAATGTTAAAATTTTTTTTTATTTATCTTGTTGCAATCTTCAATTGACAATTAATTTGATGTTTTGTACATTTTTGCATTTCTTAATATAATTTTAGTAAGAGCACATTTCATTATACATTTTCAATAGTTAAACCATTTTATATTCCTGACTATAGCTTGAATTGTTGTATCCAACAAAAATAAAATACTTCTTCTTAATATATTAAACTAAATCACTTACACCTTTTATTTGGTTTCTTGTCCGGTTCACCGAAAACCCCGTAAACTGGGGTCTTCTTTCAATCCGGACTACTAACTATGTGCCTACAAGGCTAAACTACACAAGATAATGAGCAGAGCTCTCCAGTAGTTTTGTTCTAACATTACAAGACAAGTAACCAACTAGGTTTCCTATTGGTTAGCAAGTTTTAGACCTCTGAACCAATCAAAAAATTCAGTTTCTTACAATAGAGTACTATTGTTTTAAATGTACAGAACTGAACTTGTCCAATTCAAGCTATTTCAGGGATGCCTTATTTTAACATTATACCAATCTTAGGTTTTATTTTTTTTTTTTTTATTAAACTAAGCATATTACATATAAAAATATTTGGTTCAATTTTCCATTTTTTTTATTTAACAATGTATTATTGTAACTATTTGCATATACGGTACAAAATCTCTCCCTCAAAAAAAGGAAAATTTTCCAAAATATTCAAACTTGCCAACATGTCATTTTTCAAATACATATTTGTTTTACACATAAAAACTCAAAATTCAACTAATTCCTATCTTCAGGCTTAATTCTTAAAGTAAATAATCCCTTTATATCTTAATCTATTTGAAGATATATAAACTAAAACTTTATTTTATTAAATCATTAAAAGTTCAATTCATCATTCCTTCTACCTGTCCCATGACACTGAGGTACGGGCCCGGTACCAGTAATGTTAGGGGCTAGTGAGAGTAGGAACCAGCCACATGCGGCTGGGGTGCGGGCCGGGCCAGGGCGCGCGGCAACAGTCAACAATGACAACAATGTCCGTGCCACTACCGGAACCGCCGCCGTGCAGCAACAGAGGTTTGAACTGCAGATACAACTCAGCTCCACAGCACATTCACTACAACTTAAATAGAGTCATTAATCACTGTCAACCTTATCTATTGCACGTTATTTCAATGATGTTTATAGATAGTCTGTTATCATGATTATAAAATAACCTAATGGCATTACAATGTCATTACATCATTATCATTCTAATGATTTCCTGCAATGATGTCTTTCTAATTAATTTCTTATCGTTTTGTAAGTGTACTTTTATCTTAGTCTATTATGTACATTTTGTTTGAATTACTGAATTTATTTTTAAGCAGGTTAAAACCTTACCAAAACTAGAAAATATCCTGAAAGCTTTCAGTTCAGTTGAGTGCGTTCCGTGGAAGTAGTCGTATCAAAAAGTTTGTTTCGTGATACCGTGATTCAAATTACGTAAAAGTTCAGTGTGTAGTCGCGGCGCATGTTGTTTTGTCTCGTCAGTGTTAGTGTTTAGGTTACAAGGAAAGCTTTCAAGTGTAGATTTCCAAATTTTGAATTTATTTTACATCCAGTGAGTCAAACATATTTAATACACTTTAACATATTAAATTCAGTATTATGAATTCTATCAACTTCAAGTATTTACATTTACAACTGTTTAATGCCTTGTATTTACAATAATTATTTTATGCAGTATATTTTACAACTTAACTATTTAAGTTAACACTTAACTAAATTCAGCAATTCTACAATATTCTATGCTGGTTTTAACTGACTAGTATGTGCTCTTTTCACAATATGTGGTTCACCAATTTTTTGAATAAGTACAACAACAGGATTTAAGAAATATATTACAGAGTAAATGCCAGTGTACCTTAAACCAAGCTTATTTTTTGCCAAATGAAATTGTAGTCTTGTAATGTTAAAATTTTTTTTTTATTTATCTTGTTGCAATCTTCAATTGACAATTAATTTGATGTTTTGTACATTTTTGCATTTCTTAATATAATTTTAGTAAGAGCACATTTCATTATACATTTTCAATAGTTAAACCATTTTATATTCCTGACTATAGCTTGAATTGTTGTATCCAACAAAAATAAAATACTTCTTCTTAATATATTAAACTAAATCACTTATACCTTTTATTTGGTTTCTTGTCCGGTTCACCGAAAACCCCGTAAACTGGGGTCTTCTTTCAATCCGGACTACTAACTATGTGCCTACAAGGCTAAACTACACAAGATAATGAGCAGAGCTCTCCAGTAGTTTTGTTCTAACATTACAAGACAAGTAACCAACTAGGTTTCCTATTGGTTAGCAAGTTTTAGACCTCTGAACCAATCAAAAAATTCAGTTCTTACAATAGAGTACTATTGTTTTAAATGTACAGAACTGAACTTGTCCAATTCAAGCTATTTCAGGGATGCCTTATTTTAACATTATACCAATCTTAGGTTTTATTTATTTTTTTTTTATTAAACTAAGCATATTACATATAAAAATATTTGGTTCAATTTTCCATTTTTTTTATTTAACAATGTATTATTGTAACTATTTGCATATACGGTAGAAGCTTAAATTTTACTCATACGTATAGAACAAGTTTTATGAATAGTTCATTTGAAATGTTTTTGCGTTAGTTCCTAGAAGTATATTTGTACTTTAAGAATACCTCTGGAGATTTTTTACTTTGTAAATATAATTTGAACTTTTGTTATAATAATCCATACAACATTCGTGTAATGTCATAGATCGGGAAAGTTTTGATACATGGATAATTCTCGATAATATGAAGGGCTGACAATTGTATCAAGCCAGACATATATTAGTATTGTATTTTTCCAATGAGAGATTATATCCAAATTTTTATTTTAAATTTTGTACTATATTTAACCGAAGTTTTTCAAATATTAATATCTATGCCACAAAACACTCTAGTTAATATGACTAAGTTTACATGGATACTGTTATTATATTTCCTTCTCACTATTAATTGAAAATTAACATCTTAAACCGGAGATGTATTCGACTTCAGTTACAGAACAACTTGAAATCAGGCAAGAAAAAAAACGTCACATGATACGTGCTTAAAAAAAAAAAAATAAGACGATTTGTGCAGGTCCACATTATATCCTCCAACACCAGACACAATAGAACTGACCACTGAGCTCTCAGTGGAGCTGGGCTCGTTACTCGCTTGGACGACTGTGGATCTCATCTCTTTGTGGAACACAGTCTCTTCAATCAGACTTTGTTAAAGTCAATACATATTTGTTTTCTGTTAAAAATATAAGATAAATAAAGTATACTCTCTAGACGTAAAAACAAACTCTGGAAAATATACTTTTATGAAGCAATGAGGTAAATGCTCTCAATATATGATTTTTTGTTGTGCAGAAAGGGGTAATATTACTTACTATAGACAAAAGTACGTAAATATTTACAAGAAAAATATAAATCCGAACTCATTATTTGGAGTTGTTTTTCTTTAGGCTACATGCATGACCAAAAATATCAGTAAGAGCTTATAAACATATAAAACATTTCTATTGACTTGTTTGTTTTTCTATTTCTATTGTATTTTAGCCAAAGATTTTGCATTCAATTTAAAATAACTTGACTTTGAACTATAAACTTGAAACTTGATTTTTGGACATACCTTATTGGCTCGAGTACTCTTTAATTCAAAATTTATGTGCTAATACAATTTTAAGTCAGAGTACAACATTTTTAATATTTTATTGTTGTTAACCCTAAATACAACGAGAAAACCGCAGAATAAATAAATTAGTAAACAGGCTATAATATGAACTCATAAAATTATTCGAAAAGTAGTTAACATTTGTTAGTAACTATACTCCGTGCACGATGCTCAAATTGGCCGTACCATTATGCTATAAACAATATTTTAAAACTCCTTCCGTGAATAAATTTCAGTTTATTTATGGTATGTTAAGTTTTTGTGTTGTAGGCTTACATTGTGTTTTTATTTTAGAAAGTTTGTGCTGGGAAGTGCAGAAATCGTGTAAAATGTGTCAACATAATGGAACCTTAACGAATCCCCTCAAGCCATACGTAAAAAAATACAAGAATAATAATATCAGTGATCCCAGAATCATATCCAGATTAGAAGTACTAAATACTAAGTATCTTATCCACGAATTTATCAGGGTTCGTATGCTTGTATGAACCAAAGAGGTAACCCACTAAAGGGAACCTAACATGATTCAAATAAGTATTTGGAACTGAGAAACTTCCCGCAAGGTTAGGGCTTCTATAATATATGATTTTTCATATTAAATATATTTACGCAAGATGCAGTATCCATACAATAGCCAGTGTTCTTGTTTACAATCGATTCTTATCGTTACTTATGCAGGGGCACGCCCCGTATAGCTTACGTGGGTACCGATAAAACCTAATGAACGTAACAGACGACGTGCTTTTCTCGTAAAGCCACAGTTTAAGTCGATAGTTTTCAGATTATTATCTGCTTTATTTGCTTTATGACAGTTAGAATTCATTTATTGTTTGAATTAATCGGATAATTTATTGGTTTAATCTTAACATGGTTAAGGTTGAAATAATAAAGAAATATTTGCCAAAATACAATAAGTTAAGTATATCAGTGAAATAACGACCTTCAAAATATTATCTAAATATGAGCAACGCTTAATAGATGTCTAGAATCAAGTGGCCAATCACAGAGTGAGGCTGGCCGAAGATAATCAATCACCACATAACGAGGTCAAATGACGGTGTTACTTGCGGTTTGCACCTCTGCTGTTCATTTCATAGTTTTGGTAACAAATAAAAAAATAATTTCGCTGTGCGATACATTTAAGAAAATAAATAAAACACTGGTAAGATAGATTGAAATGAAAGAGAAATCTTGTGCAATTGGATTTACGGTTGGCTACGTACACATGGCAGCGTTGCATCGCGCGTTCAATCGCGCGTCAGAAAATACTAGTGTACACATGAGAGCGTTGCGTCGCGCGTTGAAGCGCCTTTCAGTGTAAATTTATAGAATGTTCCAGTATAGCCATGGAAGTTGAAGAAGCTGTATGTCTTTGGGTTCTGTATCGTAGATGTCTCGACATGGGTTGGTAGTGTTGGTTCTGATGCTGCAGATGATACTGTGCAGGTCTTGGAAGCTCATTAGTGGGAGTTGGGCTATAGAAATCTTGTGCTCGTTGTAAGGTTTCGAGTAACTGAATTTTAGTTCTAATTCTACCATGTTCTGGGATCTTTTTCAGTTCTTTGTACAAAGAAAGGCAAAATAATTTTTCATCGTCTTCATTACTCTTGGCAACTTCTCTCTGTTCCCTCATTGCAATACTTTTTTTTATAATGTCCGAAAAATGTTTATCAGCTGGATTCAACTTAATTTTTTTGTTACTTACTGGCAAGTCAGAGTGTTTTTCTGGCATGGTTAGATCCTCAGTATCCGCTTCTCCCTCCTCCAAGGTGACATCCTCCTTATCACGGTCGTCCAAGTTACTTGTTGTCAATTTGTTATTGACTGTATTTTCCAAAAATTTAAGTCTTGAAGAATAAATGTAAGGAGTAGAGTTGCTTGCTCCAGATCCAGATTTTTTAGTCTTCCTTTTCCTCAATTACCTGGCAAAATTGTCACGCAGACTCTTCCATCTCTTTTGCAATGTATTCCCTGGAACAAAATTAATTTTGTGATCTTTGTAAACAAGTTCAATATTATAACAAGAACTTATATTTTCTTTTCTTTTTAGGTATTTAGCCACTGGGTGTTCCTTTGCTGAGTTGCATTACAACTACAGAGTGGGAAAGTCGACTGCAGGGAATGTGATCCGCCAAGTTTGTGCAGCAATGTGGAGTAAACTGAAGACTCTGTGTATGCCGCCTATGACAGAACACACGTGGAAAGAAATCGCTACAGGATTTCTGAAGTATACAAATTTTCCCAACTGCCTTGGAGCAATTGATTGTAAGCATGTTCGTCTTGTGCAACCAAGTGATACTGGGTCCCTTTTTTATAACTACAAACACTTTTACTCTACTATATTGCTAGCTGTTTGTGATGCCAACTATTGTTTCTTGTTTGTGGACGTTGGATCCTATGGAAAAAGCAATGATTCGTCAATTTTCCAAGAATCGGTGTTTTACAGAAAACTCATTGAAGGAACATTGAGTATTCCAGATTCACAACCAATTTCAAACGTTGACATCACACCTTTGCCTTATGTGTTTGTCGCAGATGATGCGTTCGGCCTTTCAAAACATATAATGTGTCCATACGCGGGAAAGATCCTGCCTCATTCTAAGAGAATCCTAAACTATCGATTGTCAAGGGCTCGCAGATACATTGAGTGTACCTTCGGTATGTTGGCCAACAAATGGAGAATACTCCTTTTCAAACAGTATCATTTTGGCATGTTGTTTGTTGCATAACTTTGTGCGATCACGCGATGGGTACAGGTATGAAGACACACTTCATAAAGCGCCATTTATTGATTTGTTGGAAGTTGCCTCACCACGGCCAAACATTTACGCAAAAGAAGTGAGGGACAGATTTGCTAGTTATTTCATCAAAGAAGGCAAACTGCCGTGGCAGGATAAGATGGTGTGAATTAGATTCCAATTGTGTGAAAATGAGTTGGTAAAAACTTGTTGAAGTCTGTGTTAACAATACAGTTGTAAAAGACACGTTGTAACACTACAGCAATCAGTGCACGATTTCAACAACTACCTTAAGTTTAAAGTTTTTTATTGTTAGATCTAATGTAAAATTGTGAGTAAAATAATATATTATACAAGCTTCATGTAACTCTTACTATTAGTTTGCAAGTATTCTTGTCATAAATATAAGTTTATCAAGAATAATACGTATTAGGCCTATTACTTCCTGTAAAAACTTACTGTTGCAAATCTTATTACAAAAATATTTAAGTTTTTCATTACTAAATAAAATGTAAAGAAATGTTAGTTGACATGTTTCTAAAATAAACTATAAACTGATATGCTATAGTGTTATTCATTACTTAATATTAAAGTTTGCACTTACCAAGAATTTTCTTTTGCTCCTCTGAGCAACCTTCTTTTGAGAATATTTCCACCAACTGATGCCACGCGGTCCTTTTCAATACTCTGTTTTTGTAGTCGGCACACTCCATGTCCCATATTGAACGCCGACTTTTAATCTCTTCAATGAAAAGTTCCGTATCAAAAACAGTGTCTTCCATGACTGATTACAGAAGATGTCACTCACTCAAAAGCGCGCGCTCGACTGCTCACATGTGTACGGTACAATTCAAACTATCGAAACTCGAGGCGCGCTGCAGTCGCGCGGTCCACGAGGAACCTTCGAGACGCGCGCTTTGAGGCGCGTCAATTTAAAAACGCGCGTTCCATGTGTACGTAGTAATTTGTTTCGTAGTGTTATAAAACGCGCGTTAGAGCGCGCGATGGAAAACGCGCGATGCAACGCTGCCATGTGTACGTAGCCGTTGGAATAATTTAAAAAAATGTTCATTACAGCCCTGTACACAATACAAGAAAAGCCCTAAGGACAGAAAAATATGAAACAATATTTCATCATTCTACGAGCATTGTTTGATATTTAAATGCATATTAAGGACATATATACAAAAATAAGGATACGAAATGTCACAGTGTGTACATGAAAGTTGCCAAAGGGAATGAAATGTTTTTATTCATACGAAAAGTTACATGTTACCAAAAGCATTAAATTAAAAATGTAATTCCCTTAAATTGTAATCATTTGAAAAATTTGTCACACCCTAAGCCAATAAATAGTTAATTCAAATGTTGTACACAATTAACACTTTTATTGCAACAAGCAACCAATAATAATAAATTCAGTATGATTTACATCCCCTATGTTAAATTTTCGTGTCAATACTTTTGTTCGTGTAATTATTTTCGTCCGTACATATATGATATTTTGGACATTTCAGACGAAAACACTGAAGTGTCTGTTTTGTAACTAAGAAGCACAGTCTTTATTGATGTAAACCCGATCTTATTTGCTATGTGAGCAAATTGATTCTCAATTATTTTTATTGCCACTACTGGTTTTGATTATTAAATAAAATCTGTTTATCACCCCTTTTTAAACTGGAACCATGTGTACATACACTTTGTTATTTCTGTAAAAATATCTCGTTTTATGTACTGAATCACTCATGGTGGGGGATACAAATGACTATTAAAAATTCTTACATGTACAGATAGACTACATATTGAAAAATGAAAGAATGTTTGCCTGTACACTATTTATGAATACATCATTACATCATGTAGTGGATACAAAATAAGGTTAGTAGTAATTCATTAGAATGTTAAGTTTAAACTATTGTTGAATCTGCACTAAAATTTTCCTTGCGAAATTAATATTTTATTTCATTATATGAATGATTGTATTTCATTAAGAAGTGTCTATTGATACTCAACACAACCTAACATATTTAGGTTGATATGTATATGATAAGATTATATCATATACATAAGATATGATATACGTAAGATATCATAAGATTTTCAAATTAAGAATAGACCTATATTCATACCAGGCACGCTGAGTCCATGTAAAATTTCAGTACACTCGGTTGAAGAGTGTACGAGTGAAAGCATACGCCAAACAAAAAGGCAATTTTGCATTTATAATATTATTAGGATTTACAAGGAAATGTATTTTATTTGCGTTTGTGAAGTATCTGATGAAGGCATCTTTGCTCTTGAAAGGCCTTAAAAATAAAAAGAATAGTTATTGGTTTGTTTGTTACTCTAAATTTAGTGTCATTTATTGCACTGTTGAGTAATGTGTGTAAATTATTTTTAACCATTCAAAAGGATTTGGGCAATAGTTTAGGGAAAGTAATTTACCTAAAAGAGGAAAACAGGTAACACAAATGTAGTGTATCACTTTCAATTTGAGATAAGTACACTGTTATAATGAATCTCCAATATTGACAATGTGATTTTCTATCTGTAACCAATTTGCTCTGGAGATATGATTAATTGTCTTATCACGCATGTGTGTTAGCTCGCTTTGTACAACATACCAGGGAAAAGTAATTGTTTATTAAAAATACATTACAGATTACCGTTCCCTAGAGAGGCTAATCACTGTATATATCAGAGTAGTTATTTATATTAGATAGTAGTACGCTAGAGTATGTGTCGCAATCATACCTTGTACTAAGAATAGAAAGATGTATTTCTAACGGGTTTTCAGTTGGAGATAATAATTGTTTCCCTTGGAGAAAAATTAACCATCATGATTTGATCTTGCTGATGTAGAACTAAAGTATCAGGCTAAAGTTCAAGTCTACAGCTCTCGAGATATCCTGAGGGCAGAGAGTTAGACAGGCGAAGTGGGTTGTGCAGGATGGCAGGATAATTTATTTAGTTAAACGACACACACACACACACACACACACACACACACACACACACACACACACACACACACACACACACACACACACATATATATATATATACGCGTATATATATCCATATCTTATATTATGCAAATACACGCACTGCATAGCGTATGTAGCGTACCTATAAAACTTTACCAACATTAAAGACCCCATATTTGTTACAAAAATGATAGGTTTAAATTTTCCAACAGTTTATTTAAATGTTTAATTCTGTGTACAGCATTAAATGCAGGATAAATAATACATAAAATTAGAATTATATAAGTATTTCTAGTTAGTTTAAATTAATATGGTTTACAAAACTAGCAAAATAGAAATAAATTAAAGTAAAAAATTTTATTATTCATTATATTTCAATCATTACAAAACCATACTTATATTGCTGAGCCATGTGCAATGATTGTAATAATTTTGAAACATTTGTATAGTGAACATTTTTCAATATTTTTTTTGCTTATCAGTACACTAATGGTTGTTTTGTATTAACAGTGAATGTATTTATTTAATATTTTCCACAGTGGCATAAAGTAATCATTAAGTAAATGGTTTGTAAAAATTCATAACTATTATTTAAACGGAATAATATTTGAATTATTAAATATCAGCTATAGGGAACCGTTTTTGTTATTATTGGTTTGAACAGTCATCTAATTCCAAATGAATATTTCAGCAAATTCTGATATATTTGTAATGTAACATATTTTTTATCAAAACATACCCTTCCATGTAACCACTATCTCCAAAATCGATTGTTATTTGCGTGTTTGCAGTGTAAATGGTGACCTGCGTATGAATTATGAAGGTCGAAGATCAGTTATTGTATAAACACAAGTATACAAAGTAGTATAAGCAGGTGAAAATGTTCCACTTTGAGATAGATTCAGTTTAAAACACATAATACAATCAATAGGAACTTTTTATTACATTATATCTAGGGATGGGCACTATATTAAGACGTAGATTGGACGTTTCCCTAACAACCGGCGGCGAGACGTGGCGCCTCATCGGATACCGTCCTCGTGATCCAATTTCCTGAAACCTAGTATTATGTTTCAATATCCTGCATTAAACCTTCTCAAAAAATACAACTTTCCTCACAGCAAAGTAATTTAATAATCTTGTTTATATTTTGTGTATACCAGCTGTTGATTTGCTGCAAGGCCTGTTTATGCAATGTTTAAAATACAACAAGTATTCTAAAGAAAAAAACAAACTAAATTTTTAATTAAAATCTAATTTTAACTTAAAATACATTAGTACAGTATGAATATTAACACATATATTATTCTTTTAATAACATGTTGTACATCAATAAAATAATATTGTCTCGTTTGTTCAATTCATTGATATCTCTTACTAGATAGAATATCACATATAGGAGAATGTTCTTTTTTATAAAATATTACTTAAATACAATATAGGTAATGAAAATGTACACATTATTACCGTTTCACAGTATTGAGTACTAATTAAAATCTATGTTTTGTATGTACTCGTATACCTACTAGTTTTAGAAAGAACATGAGCTACGTTCATACTTTAAAATGCAACCTCCCTTAAGATGTAAATTTTATACGAACAATATATAACATTCGTTTTGAAATATAACGAAAAATACCTATCGCTTACAGAGATATACAAAAAAAAAGAAAAAAAAAAACAACGTTGTGGTTCTTTTTTGAGAATGGAAAAGTATTTCATTTTGTCAATTGGTATAAATAAAGTAAATTAATTATAACACAGACCGAGGAGATAAAAGCAATTCTTTATAGCTATGTTCTTAAAACAATTGTAAAAGTTCATACGTTCAGAGTTGCTATCACATATTTGGCACAAACTGTACCAAGTGGCCTTCTGACCCGCTAAAAAACTTCCCTCGAGATCAAATGGGTTGGAAGTAAATTACAATGGCCATGACGCATTATGACCGAAATAGGCTTCTCAGATATGCCCATTGTGTCCCTTTTTGAAAACGAAATTGCGTATTGTCATTGGTAACTGGTAGTTCTCAATTAAACAGTGCCGTTATGTACTACAGCTACAAAAAGTATAATAAATTATTCACTGGTTGTAGGCTAAACACAATATATCATATTTATATTATTGTATAACTTTCATTGAAACCAAACCAACTTAACATTTAACTTGGAAAATAAAATTACAACGCACAAAGTATTAGTAGTTTAGTGAAATATGTATAATAAGCTCTAAATATATCTAAATTATCTGCATATGTAAGTTTTAAGTCACATATTGACTATTGTTCGTAGAGAAAACAAACGACAATCATGCGTGTGTAGTTATGAGTGTAATTAATTAACGAGCTTATTATTGGTTATTCACTAGATTAAACAAAAGTATGATGTGTATAAACTCGTTAAAAGCTTTATATTTGTATTTCACATTGTATGTACCGATATTTAAATTGAATTTTGTGAGGACAACGATGAACTACACAAAAGTGAATAAGTCAAAACTGAATTGTATTGTTTACGAGGGACGTGAGAGGTGACTTGATAAGATTACATGATTGTTATCAATATTTCTTTCACCAACAATAAGCCTTTAGTCTTTTTCAAACCAGGTGTTCCGATCCTCTGAATGTACTTTTTCATTTTCAATATATTTTTGACCAAATTAATTTACAATTTTTAAAAATAATATTTATAAATGGTTTTCCTTCAGCCAAAGGCTTAATAATTTATTTGATATCCTTTAAAAACTAGTATGGAAGGGAAAAGACTTTAAAACACAGTAACCAATCATAAACCTATGATTTAACACTAAAAATGATTCGCTGAATGTGTTGCTTAAATATAAAGCTTGAGTATGGTTGGACCAATTCGGTTAATCTTTTCATATATACGTTGAAGTACAAGGAGATAAATTTTGTAAAAGTAGTTTCTGAAAGAAAAATTGGAAGTGATATCTTGAATATTTTTTAATGGGGAAAATATTTATTACTTTCATGAAAATCAATACCAATTTAACACAAAACCATTTTTCATACATTCATTTATTCAACAAATGTTTGATGAAAAAGCTAAATCGTTGTTTGCTTACATTAAAAGTATTGAAAGTAACAACACTGATTTCTTCCATTTCTGTTGAATACAGATTTTATCTTGGTAAAAAATGTTACTATCGAACTTTAGTACTCTGCCACACAAATCCAGGACATGATTGTTATATGAAGTCATAAACATACTCTACTGTGTAGTTCAAATATATAAAAGCGTGTTTTTAGTGCAGTAACAATAACTAGCCTGAAAGCCGAGGCTGGACTACGCAGATAAAACTCTACTAGTGGATGATTAAGCTTTGTTCTTATTGTGCCCGTTTTGTTCCTTCGTAGCACATCTTAAATATGTAATTTATAACTTAGTAATTAAAATTGTAAACTAATTGTTTTACTATATTGAATATATTACGTGTTTTGATGACTAAATTGAAAAATGTTTCTGTCAGACTGGTTTATGCTCTCCAATTGAACCTCCACTGGGTTCAGCAAACCGATGTATCACTTAAATCTGAGCAATTAATCCTAAGGATGCCAAGGGGCGGCGCATTATTAAAATCAAATGTTTATATATTTGGGATGCAATGGTTGGTCGATAGTTTTAGACTACTTCGTAGCATGGCTGTTGCAGTTTGTAGAGGTCCCAAAGTATAAAAGATTATCTTGAACACAAGGGCGTGCTACATCTGCTCATGTTGACTGAAAACGCTGGTGCAGAGTAAGTTTCCGTTTCTTCCAGTGTGACGTGACTGAGCTAGAGAACACACTAATAGCTCTTCTAATAGATCTTCTATCCCCAACTTCAGCCATCCTGATCAATAAAGTAATATGACATGCACCATTTTTTTTAAAACGAAGTACCCCTTGTAATGAAGAAGTGTTAAGCACAATTTCAAGATTATAGGTAAGTTTGTTATATATATATATATATATATATATATATATATATATATATATATATATATATATATATATATATATATTATCCTGACAATCATAGAGAAATACAATTTTTCAAGCCGCTCGAGATATGGGTCTGCAGGAACACACACACACACACACACACACACACACACACACACACACACACACACACACACATATCTTGCACTATTGATAAAAATTAATTTGTTGTTAAACCTTATTGTTATTTGTTATTTATTATCGATTATGAAGTTTATAATTGTTGTTACCATGTTATATTTTTTATATCATATCATAATTATTCGTATATCATGTTATAACTGTTGTAAATCACGTAATTACTGTCGTAAGGACATTGTATGAATTAATACTTTATATAATACATGTATAATAATTACTTGAATCCCACGCGCAACCTATGAGTTGCATGGGAACTATATAAAAATGTATTGTGTGTTATTCCTGAATAAAGATGATTTGAACTTTGAACACACACACACACACACACACACACACACACACACACACACACACACACACACACACACACACACACATACACACACACACACACACATATATATATATATATATATATCATAAACATGACCATCGGTTTCTGTAATGCTTGAGATTTATCATTGTTTGTATTTAAATTCTTAGCAAAAAGTAAAAAGTTGCTTTAGTTTAAGACTACAAATTCATAACTGTTCAGTAAGGCAGTAAATTCACACTACTGTTGGAGAACTAATGCTTCCAAGTATATTGCAGCAACTTAAAGTGCAGAGGTAAGTAGGATATCTATTTTATTGGCCATCGCCGATCTTAAGGTTGCTCGGTTATCTTAAGAAAGCAGTTTCCAATGACGATCCCGTTATACTGAAAGGGTAAGCCAGAGTTAGCGTATAGTATTCTAAAAAGGATTTATTTTGGATATTTCCTTTGTTGTTTTCGGCAAAAACACACTAGCATTAACCAATTCGTGTTCGCAAATATGTATCTACACAATAGTATTTCGAAACCTCTTTAAGTTACTTATCCATATTATGTATCTAAACCAGGAGACTAATTGATGTGGATCATTCTTTAATCCACGATTGAAGTGCACAGATACCTCTTGAGGAAATAGGTATTAACAACTGTATATCATTTGAAGATATGAGTACACCACACCACATAGCTTGCAACCACTTTCAAGTCTATAGCGTGTGTTACTATGTCAAGTTTTAAAATGTCATATGGTTGTATAATTTTACTTTCAAATTTATTTATCCTTTGATTTCCTCGTTACCGTCATTGTTACCCAAGTACAGTGTAAATATTTTGTGTATTTCTGAGCCAAATCCTATGGACTTACATAACCATCATCGAATTTAATGTTGTTCAAACAGAAAAAAGCTTCATGCAATAATGCAAGTCTTTATTCGTTAGCAAGATATCGTGGACAATCAGACAGAAAGTTAACTTTTACGGGAAAATTTAATTTACACTTAGACACCTACAACTTGATAACGAACATTTGTAATTATAATATGGAGTTTGTACTCTCCTAGATAAATTTATGGAGTTAATGTTTTGAGTAAAGACTCAGATAAATACATAAGATTACAAGTTGACAGTTTATAACAATGCAGATATTTTGTTCTCAACTGGACCTAGTTTTAGTTAGTTGTTGATACAACTCTATTAACACTCATAATCGTGTAGTGTCTCTCGGAAATCTGTTCAAGTAC
Source organism: Homalodisca vitripennis (assembly GCF_021130785.1). Lineage (NCBI taxonomy): Eukaryota > Metazoa > Arthropoda > Insecta > Hemiptera > Cicadellidae > Homalodisca > Homalodisca vitripennis. The sequence goes on along the minus strand of NC_060211.1, from coordinate 133,719,328 downwards.
TTAAGTTGTTTCGTTATCTTCACATGTCTGTTTGCCAGATGTTAGTCAACAGTTGTTGTAGTTACCATAACTGAGGCTCCAACTCTAGTTGGCCAACTAGCTGTCATAATACTAGTAGTAAGATCTCAACTTACATTAAACTGAGTACAATACGTTTCAGAAAGCTTTAGAAATGAAATAAGTAAGGCATATTGTAAAACATTAAAACTAGAATAATATAACAGTCAACTTTTATTAGACAAGGAATGTATTGTTGAAATGATAACAGACCTGTTTGCTCTTCTTATTTTTCTACGATGTTCTAGACTTTATTTTGATATACATTTTAGGATTATTTGTATCTAAAGCCGCGTTTACACCGGAGTTAATAACAAAAAGTTGGTAACTTTTAGTTATTAACAAGGTTGCAGTAACTAAAGTTAATAACTAAAAGTGACAGTGTCACCAGTTTGAGTGTAACATTTGTTATTAACTTTATGAACGCCCCACCCCGCCACAGTGCAATGTATTTTTATATAATACGGTATGCTTTTAATTGACCAAAATATAGTATAAACATTTAACATTACATTGCAAGATGGTTGGTATTACCTACGGTTGTTTGTTGTCTGTGCAATTATAATTATCTTGGTAAATAGTGGTAAATAATTTGAATGTTTTAATTTAGGGGTAAAACTCAATAATTCAGTTTTAATTAATGAACACACTGACATTAAAATAATAGGTACAGTGTTTAATCAATGGAAGTTTACTTCAGTAGTGTAATGGTTGTACTGTCTTCGGTGGCGATAGTACCCAATAAATTTTCGAGTACTACAAGAGATTCCGTAATTAAGGAGGGTTCTGCGATCACTGACGATGCACTGGCAGGTCTAGAATTATAACTCGTTGATTGGTAGCTATCACTTAACAAGTTTTCCATTTTGAGAACAAAACAGTGCAACAGTAAAAACAAATAAAAAAAACAGTTATAACGTATGGTACACCAAAAACAATTCAACAAGTCGGTGTGCGCACAATCACTCCTGTCTTGCAACTGAGAAACTCACTAGTCCGGTAGTGTGCGCGCGGTCATGTTACCAACAAAAGTTACGACGCCCGTGGCGACTGTAACATTGTGTTATTATCAAAAGTTACACCCTTCCTTTGATCTTTACCGAACACTCGGTGGATAACAAAAATCGTGTTATAAACATGGGTTTTGGCGTGTTATTAACAAATGTTACAGTGAATTTTTGAATTCTTTTAAAATGTTATTAACTTTTTGTTGGTAACACGTGTTATTAACTCCGGTGTAAACGCGGCTTAAAAAGTATTTTTTCTGAGTATTAGGTGGATGACGTCTAAATGAGTGTTGATAAACTGTGGTAACTTTTACTTTTCCCTTTATATGCAAATTATTCCAAGGGGAAAATATTTATTTATAGGTATCAGCAATATTAGCCTAGAGAGTTAAATATTCCTAATTTTATGCGAGACACAATTACAGAGTGGACTAGGACGTCTGACTTGGGATCTTAATTAGAGATAGGAAAAGGTTCAAAACCTGTCTGTGACCGTAGCACTTATAATTATTCTGTTTGATAAGATGCTAGCGAGGTCAGTAGTTCATAAGACCGAGCAGAAAAACGACAATTACTGTAAGAAATAATAGTAGCCAAAAAAGGAATAACGGCAATATAATCATATATTGAAATCGTCTACTTCTACTCAAATTATGTAAGTACACAGTAATCTAAAAGAATTTAGAGACGAAGGTTTATGACGGATGTGTTGACAAACTACTTAAACAGTATCCTATTTCTAGTAAGGTTAAAAATTCTACTCTCCAGAGTGTTACTGTAAGCGCATCCACTACATGTAATTTGATGTATGAAATTCAATAATTGGATACATATACCTATGGTTGGATATTAAGTAAAGAATAAATTAATACGGAGCTGTTTGTAATTTTGAATGTACTATGTCATTTGTAGTACCTTGTGGTTGTAAATATTACATTTGATATAAAAGGTTGATACAATTTAGTTCAATTAATACATAACCATGTAGATCGTTAAATTGAAATTACAACTGATTAATTCTTTTCATCATTCTTGTACCATGCACCATGGACAGTTTTATTCTTAAAATTACTGATTTTATATTCAAAACATGTATTGTCCAATACAGCTTATTATTAATAATTTGGTTTAACATGTGTTTACTGAAGATGGCCTTCCACAACAATGCCAACATAATTCAAGAATGTAATTGTGTTAGGATTGTTTGACAACGGGTAAGTGTGCTGATGTAAAATCCCGGTATGGGAAATAAAAGTAATTTATAGGACTTTTGCCACCGGTAAGTAGACCAGTATATTACAATTCACACTGCTCCCCTTACTTATTTAAAGGGATATCATAATGTTTAGAAATACAATTTTAGATTACTCCACAGAACATTTAATAAACTCTCCGAAAATGTTGCGATAAGAATATACGAGAAACCTCTCCCTTACACTATACAGGCACGCTGTGCCACCGCGATTCTGAATATCTTATCTCAGTGACTTACATTTCAGCGATTTATCGTCTTGTGATTTTTGTTCTATTTGTGTTGTATTGCATTACCTTAAGTGTACGGTTTTATAATTTTTTTTGTAAAGTAAACTTACAGTAGGTTAAAAAATCATAGTGAAATTAAACTTTAGGTCCTATTTCTTATTATCCAGTTATTCTATAATTTGTTGTACTAATGAAATTTATCTTTAATAAAGTTTTTAGTCACCATGTTTTATAATCATAGTATGTAACTAATTTTTATCATATGTTACAATAGTAAAAGGGTATTTATTAGGATAAAGAATAAAAATTTATAACTTACGAAATAAAATTGTTGCAGTCATGGAAAGTAGAGCTTCAAATTATTTAGGTATGCTTGGGAGCTAATTGGTCTTTGTGAAATAATCGATGAATATTAATTGAATTAATTAGCATGTATTGAAAAATTAACTCATGCGTGCTATTTTTGATCAATAACACCTATTTCTTACACCTTGTGTAAGTAATACACGAATTTCATAGGCATTTATTGCTATGGGTATGGTTTCAACAGGTATTTTTAACAGAATAAAGGATTTATTAAAAGAAAATTCCTATTTATACGAGAAATATTAAATAAATTTCATATCATTATGATTATTTGCTTCCACTACGCTTACAAATAAATAAAATGGAATGACCTATATTTTTTCATAAGAATGTAGAAATATGTTTTGTAATATGGAAGCTTTAGTTAAATTCAAAGTGGTGTAACAAGAGAGATGCCCTCTTAAGATTGAAGTGATGAAAGCTTAATCCAATAAGCCATATGACGACAAAGCCAAGAACAAGGTCTTCAATCATTTGTCATTCAATAGGAGTAAATTTCACTCACCTTGCTTGGCCACTCGACATTGGCTACTTTCTTACATTTATGGTTTATAGCATTAATAAATATTGTTTGTATAACGTGTTTAAATTCATAAATATCAAATAACTAAGTACCATAAATGATTGGAAATTTATTTTCAAGCATTCATTAGTCATATTGTTGAATTTAAGTCCTATGATAAAAACTACATTTTACAATAACACGTGAGCCAATGGTTAGTATGAAATACTATGTATTAGGGAAATAGTGATATAAATACAAAATACAAAGACTGAACTCGATTGAAGATTTTATAATGACCAACTAAGGTACAGAAACGTACCATTGACTTTCCAAGTTCCATATACTTTGAGTGCTATTCCGTATAGTAGTTTCAAAGGTTACGAGCAGGCGAAGTCTCGAGCTTATATTCAATAGGAATATCCGACGTCTATATACGGGTATCCCTATACGATACAAGTGTTAAGTTTAGCACAATTTCAATCAATCAAATACAAAATACAAAATTGATTCCTGAAACCTGAAATCTTCGTTTGAAGACTTACAAAAAGTCAACGAGTCAAGAAGTTCAATGTTCAGGTTGTGATAAGTGGCTTTATAAAATATCGGTGCGCCGAGTTCACAAGCGGTCACTCCCACCAGCTCGCTGTTTATCCTTTTGTGTTAACAATAAGCTAGCGCTGCAGTAGAACGCATGTCAACCTGCCTGTCATGACAGTAGTGGGAGGCGTCTCATTGCCATCACTCGATGGATGGACTATAAGCTAGTTTACATTGCAACATGACTTTAGATGTTGTCACCAGAGGGCTAAAGGATAACTAAATAGCTAATGAGCGTCCTAAATAAATCATTCATTGGGAAAAAGGCAACCGAAACACAAGTTACAATTAAACAGATTATCAAGAGAAAATTCAGGATAATCAAAATAGGAAGTACTCAACAGCAAAATGAGACAGATTCTATCTCTAGTTTCTTTTTTATGCGAAATCGAAGCATCAATACTGATCCGTAAATTATACCATTGCACTTACCTTGTTTGCAAAGAGTATACACTTGAATAAAAATGATTAAGTTTAACTTATCCTACTCAAACTTTCATATAAATTTTGTCTTGTCTTCATATATGTACTACCAGCTATAGTAAGTTTTCGAATACATATAATTATAGCTTTATTTCCATAGATCGAGCGTACTGTGAGCAAACGCCAGCATATTGATGTTATTTATAACAAGCAGAAACAAGTTTGTAGATATAAGTTAAAGAATTGTTTACTTTATTTTCTGCATCAACTTCAATAATAACCCAGGTATAAAATATTTCAGAATTAGAGAGCCAATTTGGATTGCAGACACAAAGTGCAGTTTTTCTTAAAATCAATAAAGAAATTTTCTCTAATAAATAAACATATCGAGTTGTTTTAAATGATTACATTTCTTAAACTATATCTTTCATAGCTTGATACATGTAAATCAATCAAACATATAACTAGCTATAGACGATCCAATATCTGGATAAAGAGACTTAAGTTGGCACTTAACGGGTCTGTACATGGTTAGCTGATGCCAATTTAAGATTTTCGTGCTTGACGGTGGTTTTGAATTTGAAGTGTTTTGAGGACGGAAGTACAATGACAACAAACCAACTTGAATATTCCTTTAACATCAAGGAAAATTCCATGAAACCACTTTTGAGATGATAGACAATTACAACACTTACCGTACCTTTCTTCTTCTATCTAAATGCGTGTATGCTAAATGTCATTAAATCATTACTGTTTTCCTTATTTGCTTAATGTAGGTACTTTTAAAAGTTTCGGTTTTATTGCTTATTTTCTCAAATAAATATTAACCGAACAGCTTGTGGTTATTATTGATGATTAAATTTAGGATTAATCCCAAGATAACGCTTTATTTTCCATGTTTGATGATCCATTTGTAATTAAAAACTGTTACAAGTTATTTTGTGTGAAATGCAGGTAAGTTGAAGTTTACCTGTTTACTGTCATAAGCTCTTAAACAGTATTGGGATTTTTCAGTGGTTTCACCATCAGTTCAATATTTATATTATAATCTGTCTTATATGTGTCTGGTATCAGAGGCTCATTGGTATGAACCAGTTTAACAAGAACGGCTAAGGATTAGCACAATAATGGTCAAGGATTATTGTTTTAAAGACACAGCAAATGAACTTAGTACCTCAGGAACAGGCAGTGGGAGAGCTCGTGGTGAACTTGAATCAGATTAAAGCTGTCGGACACCAGATATCTCTCAACCGATATTAACTCTCTAATTACCTCGTTACTGTCATCTCGCCAATTATTAAGCTTCTAATTTTCGGATTACTAGTATTAATCAAGAAAAAAATTATTATGATGACATATTAGTAAATAATAACCTCTGATAATAGAAAAAACCCTCATATAATATCATTTACCTACAGATATATTCAATATAGAAATCATTCCGCGATTAAGTTTTACTGCCCACTCTGCTCATATAACACATTGATATTCAAAGGTATATTTAAGTTAATATTCTTGAAATTATTTCATAATTTCAATACGCGTTAGCACAGATTAGCTCTTCCTAGTTTTAAAGTATTAACTGTTTAATCAACTCCTATTTAAGTTGATATGATGATCAAAAGCTTTAATTAGGATTATTATAAAAAATCGTATATTAGGGGATTGCTAAAAGTTCGTGCTGGATAAAGTACTTTATTATTTACAAACAATGAGTTGAACAGTCTACTCCCCTGTAATTAACAAAAATTAGAATTTCATATCCAACAAAGCAGGCACTAAGTAGTTATGGACGCGGTGCAACTTATCTTGTGTTAAAGTAATTAATTAATGTAATGGTGAAACTAGATCGAGAATAATTGGGAAGGTTTCACGATAATCACAAATCGGTTAATAGGGCTAGGAATATTTTACCTATATTAAATCTTGAAATTATTCTATGTGCCAAGCTAATAGACAAAATTATGATCTGCTGTTTCTTCTGTTTAGTCATCTACATTTCTTTGACTCTTATGAAAAAATTTAAAATGAAATAATGATTTATTCCAGCATTTTTCTACAATAAAAGGAACAAAAATTCTTTCTATGGAATGAGAACTGGCCACGTTTACAAGTATTGTGGCCAGATAAAAAAGAAAAAAAAAACAACTACAAAAAAGCAAGAGTCCAGATTTGCAATTGAAAGACAGAGAGTCGCGTACTGTGACGTCTGTTCTTTGTAGCACACTACAATCACATCAAAGTATACAGCCACAATTATGCTATTAAGTTTAAAAAAGTAATACAATTAATAAAAATACTATATATATATATATATATATATATATATATATATATATATATCAACACTATTTTAACAATAATATAGTTTTAAAGTTTATTGGTTTAAATAATAATTTAAAAATAATTACAAAGTACTTAAAGAAAACAACCATATTTTTACCTTACTGCTAAAAGTTCTTAGACCTACTGATTCTTTGATTGACAAGAGTAGCTTATTAAAAAACGTAGGACCGCTATGACGAAATGAACATTTAGACGACAATTTATATTCTTTTGGAGTTCTAAATATTCTACGATTTATATACTACGCGTTAAGTGTAACAGATCAGTAGTTCCAGTACTACCGATTCTCTGGTAAAATAATCTAAGAACTTTATAGATATAAATGTGCTGAATGGGCAACATGTTTAACTCAATAAACAAAGGAAAAGAACTGTCACAGATTATTTTTCTTAACATAATTCTTAAAAAGTTATTTTGAACAACACGTAATTTTTAATGAGATATTTATATGCATCACCTCAAAAAATTACCCCGTATTGTAATCTGGAATCATCTATCGTGAATATTAATGTTAACACAAATTCATTTGTTGTAAATTGTGCTTGTTTGTAAATTAAAGTTGTAGTGAAAACCGACTAGCAGATTTTGAAGTAAATAAGACTCTAATAATACTACTATTTAAACCTACATATTATAAAATGAGTGGACACTTCTATTTTTTCTATATTTTGAGATCTATTTCTATGTATTAGAGAAGTGAGAAATAGTGTAGTAACAAGAGTCTTAAAATATTAATTTATATAGTGTGTGCTAATTTCAATATATAATGTTTTATAAAGATACACGTAAACCCATTTTTTTTCGCATTATTTCATAATTTATTTAGAAATCAAAGCCAGTTGTAAGGATAAATTATGGTTTCTTATATCAAACAGCTACGCAGATTTGATTGGAGCAATTGTACTAGGAAACACTATCGACGAACAAATTGAAAACGTTCAAAATTATTTTCAAATCCTTTTTCAAAATATTGCGTTTTGTTTTGTTCCATATATAATTATATTAGTTTTGGAAATCTAAAGAGGTTGAAGTACGAGTGTCATGCTATGCTTAGAACTTCATAAGTAATACATTCATTCGATTTCAATATTAAGAATTATGATTTGAATTCGTAGATGTTTGCTAATATAGTATTATTATGCCTCATCACATGTCGATCAACAGGCATTGCTTAGGCTTTTGCACGTGTTACTATGACTCATGTCAAAATTACATATTGCACAAATTCATTAATTCTGCGAATTTCACGGTCACATCACATTATTCTTAAGACCTGTTGACTAACACTCAGTATAATTCCACAGTACCATTGAACTGGATGTTGCCTATATACGAATGAAGCTTATTATGATCTATATATCCGTTCGAATTGTGAGATATCGTACAGACATAAGGGGGATGGACAGAAATAAACATTTCCGGCCCCTCGAGAGCCATTAATAACATATTTAATATGTTTTGCCTAACAACGTTTTAATATGTTATTATTGTCCTTATTTTAACTGAGAATAAATAAATAAGGATTTTAAATGTTACCCCCACATTTTGTATAACAAATTCATAATATTATTGATTCTTGATTTTACCTTTTTTCAAACAATATTTTAAAATTTGTTGGGTTTAATTAAATGTAAGCTGCATATTGGAATTCTCTTTTAAATAAAATTAAATTGCACAGCGATTTTTCAGTACGGTGGTTTAGTCTTGTATAAGAATTAATGCTACTTATAACAATCTTGTCTCATTTTTGAACATTTTTGCTTATTCTCAACTGATTTCTCACTGATATCAGCTTGCCTGTAAATACGACCGATATCATTTATAAAATGAGTGGGCACTTCTATTTTTTGTATATTTTGCCGGGTCACTGAAATGTGTGAGGATTATAATAATCAGCCATAAAAAGTTTTATTAAATATATTGAACTGTGTAGCAACTAGTTCAGTGAATGGCATCTCTTGCATGCGTGTTGTCTTGTAGCAGCACGCAAACTTAACTTGTTGATAGTAATATATTTGAATTAGAAATAATTATAATTAGTAAAGAAACCACGCGCACGTTTACATAAAGGAATGTTATTAAATTAACGATTTAGTTTGTAAATTATACATAAAATACATTAACAATTATCATTAGCCCTTATTATTTTTACGTGCCAAATGTCTAACATAATTGATTTTGTGAATTTAATTAAATTGTATTTGTCTGTTAATTAACACACCCTTAATATTAATTAAACAAAAACAATTGTACATGTGATTTCCCTCGCACAAGTTAATAAATGGCAGCCAAGGATGGCCCATTTTCCTTAGGTAGTATCTTTAAAGTGACCCATTTCCCCCATATCACTTGGCGTGTTAGAGACCACATGCTAGCAGATACATAAACGCAGGTCTTATCTGCAGAAGAAATTGTTTAATGATTATACGGGCCATTTCAAGCTCAGCTAAGGTTAATTTACGCTGTTAAATTATGAACATTATATTAAAGTAAAAATGTTTTATTATTTAAATGAAGAATATAAATCTAAAAGTGCCATGGAGCAGTTTAAAATACTTTCCATTATATCTTATAGTATAAAATTAAGTGATGTTTAACCCAAAATTATCATTCAAAGCAAAAGAACACGGTTTTAAAGCAGTTTCCAAGATGGCCGTTTGACGTCACGCTGGCACAATTTATTATCTTGATAGTTTACTAGATTTATTTAGTAAAACTAAAAGTCGATCACAAAATCCAGATAAGACAGTTGGTAAAATTAGTAAAATTGAAAGTCTATGCAATTGATTTTTTACATAGATATGGTAATATGATAATATGTTAATATGATAATATGGTAATATGATAATATAGTAATATGACAATATGGTAATATGATAATATAATAATATGGTACGATTGTTTTACAGACGCTAAAGAATCCATCTAAAACTGTAGTACTCCACGATAAAATGGGAATAAGAGAAGCAAAGAAAATTTGGTATTGTGAGAACATTTGTACCAGTGTAGAAAGTCATAATATTCAGGAACAAACTGTCCAGATTCTGTTTCAGTCTAACCCTTTTTGGCTGAAAAGGCTCCCCACAGCGAAGTCGAAACATTTCAAGAACCTAATTTTCAACCCGGTTTACGTCGAAGTACGATGATATTTTTCAAATCGGCCCATACAAGGGCAAGGACAAATATATTGAAATTTGTGATTTTTAAACCTTTTGTATAGTGTAAATGGTGAGCACCTTTGGTACATATATAATATATCTATTTTGGTAAATTATGAATGTTACGAGAGTTACAATAAAAATTTCTCCTCTCCTTCACAAGATTGAACCTTCTGCTTTGTATTCTTGATGGAAGTGAGTAGGTTTTAATGGAAAAGACATTTTTCATACTTCCACATTTAATTTATTTAAAAAGCGCTTTCGCCGGTTAAGGCATCATCATATAAGGCATCTATTTTATCAATTTTGTTTTATTTTACACACATGTTTTTTCTGTAAACAATATCTAACTGATGATGCCTTAACCGGCGAAAGCGCTTTTTAAATAAATTAAATGTGGAAGTATGAAAAATGTCTTTTCCATTAAAAAAGATTGAATCTTGTTGAATTTTAGAATTAAAAGCAGTTCACGGTCTCAGGTAAAGGGTACTCCTCAGTTTGAATAGCTGTTTAAGTCACTGGTCGTGAGTTTTAAGTGATAGATGTGGAGTGGAAGTCAGTGTCGGGAACCCTTACAGGTCTGACGAAAGTAAATGTCTGACCAGTCTTTCTGTACCACGATATGTGATGGGTTAGAAAATAAAAGATATATTATCACAATCGTCTATTCAGATACTAATGTCTGAAACTGCTAACTGATATATTAGCATACACTAAAAAATCTTCTGCTTGATGTATATATATTATAGTACAATCATAATATTATGAACAATCTGTCTTATTTACAGGCAAGCAGATATCAGTGAGAAATCAGTTGAGAATAAGCAAAAATGTTCAAAAATGAGACAATATTGTTATAAGTAGCATTAATTCTTATACAAGATTAAACCACCGTACTGAAAAATCGCTGTGCAATTTAATTTTATTTAAAAGAGAATTCCAATATGCAGCTTACATTTAATTAAACCCAACAAATTTTAAAATATTGTTTGAAAAAAGGTGATTTTACTATCAAGGTGATAAGGTGAATCAATAATATTATGAATTTGTTATACAAAATGTGGGGGTAACATTTAAAAATCCTTATTTATTTATTCTCAGTTAAAATAAGGACAATAATAACATATTAAAACGTTGTTAGGCAAAACATATTAAATATGTTATTAATGGCTCTCGAGGGGCCGGAAATGTTTATTTCTGTCCATCCCCCTTATGTCTGTACGATATCTCACAATTCGAACGGATATATAGATCATAATAAGCTTCATTCGTATACAGGCAACATCCAGTTCAATGGTAGTGTGGAATTATGCTGAGTGTTAGTGAATAGTTTTACTTTGGTCTTAAGAATAATATGATGTGACCGTGAAATTCGTAGAATTAATGAATTTGTGCAATATGTAATTTTGACATGAGTCGTAGTAACACATGCTAAAACCTCAGCAATGCCTGTTGACCGACATGTGATGAGGCATAATAATATTTTATTAGCAAACATCTACGAATTCAAATCATAATATTGAAATCGAATGAATGTATTACTTACGAAGTTCCAAGCATAGCATGACACTCGTACTTCAACCTCCTTTAGATTTCCAGAACTAATATAATTATATATGGAACAAAACAAACGCAATATTTTGAAATAAGATTTTAAAATAATTTTGAACGTTTTCAATTTGTTTGTCGATAGTGTTTCCTAGTAGAATTGCTCCAATCAAATCAGCGTAACTGTGTGATATGAGAAACCATAATTTATCCTTGCAACTGGCTTTGATTTCTAAATAAATTACGAAATAATACGAAAAAATCGGTTTACGTGTATCTTTATAAAACATTATATATTGAAATTAGCACACACTATATAAATTAATATTTTAAGACTCTTGTTACTACACTATTTCTTCTCACTTCTCTAAGATACTGCAAGATTAAAAACGTATCTGTATAAAATACATTTTAAGTATCGGTACTTTTATAAAGAATTATAACTAGCCGCTAAACTATACCAGAACAAAGATGAAAAAGCAAGTGCAAATATTTCGCGGGTAAACTTTTTTGTTGAGGTTCTTTGGAGAAGAAACAACATTCTTCTGCAAAGAGCAGCAGTAACAGACTTTCTTTCCCCATTTATTACCTGAATAGATTGCACTAGTTTAAGTTGAACGACTGAAATTTCATTATCATGAACAATATTCCTTATAACTAATAGAAAAACATTTATTAAAACACAGAACATTAGAAACTTATTTAGTAAAAATAACATAACACCGTAATTTAGAAAAGTAAAAATCTTTTATTTATTTGTTAATTTTAAAAGTTTTTGTGTATTTTATAATATAATTTATTATAAACACTAATAATAATAAATCACTTCACATAAAAATCATAAATCAGTTCTTCTCTTAGCATTAAATTAGAATTTCTGTCAGTTGTTCCAAATAGGCGAAAAGAATGAATCGTTGGAATTTTGCACGTTTACACTATAAAAAGTGTACCATACAACATAAAACCTGGATGTTTATCTTATTATCTCATTTTATAAACAAAAACATTGTTAATGTTTAAGTATTTATTTATATAAATACTTAAACATAAAATAAGTTGAGTTTCACGCATATAAGCAAATGAAAGTAAAAAAATTAAAACTTGCGAAATGCAGCTTGTAGCTAATTTATAATGAAGGAATTAAGAACGTCTAAAAAGTATGGATTGAATAAAAACATTTTTAATCGGCAGTTTTAAAAGATATTCATTTAAAAATTTAAAATAAGTGATATATTTCTCCACGCAGATGGCTAACTATATAATACTAGGATTTTAGCTAATAACGTAGGCGGAATTGTCTAATAGCATTCCTAACTATTTTAAAAACACTTCTGGAACAAACATGGGCCACAGTAATGTAAATGATGTTTGTAATAAATCGACGCTACACAGTATCTGGGCACCCAATCAAACGCAACGAATATTAGCGCATTAACGAATTGGATGTTCTTTAATTTTTTTAACCCTAATATTAATAGAGCTCTTCCTTAAACCTTTCCACCAAGACTCAAGTATCTAGGATCTTTATATCATGGGTTGTCACACAGTCACATAGACAAGCAGACAACAGACAGACATAATAGCCTTTTGGCTATTTAATATAAAATGCGTAGGGTTCCCCTTGGGCCAAATGAATTTAATTACCATAGTTCACCTACCTTTGTATCGGGTGTTATTCCACAGACGTGCAGACGGATAGCCAGGCGGATGGATGGTTCGTATACCGTTTGACCTTAAAATGAATCAAGTTCTTTCTTTAACCACAAAACACTTATGAATCAAGTTTCCTGTTCTTGTATCTTTCTGAGTGCTGATGTAGTACATACATTGTTATTGATGTCTGACATACAGAACAGTAAATTTCTATGTATAACAATAAGATCTTATTATAATTAGGATTTTTGAGTTTATGTATGCTTGGTAAAATATAAATTATTTTACTTAGTTCAGCAGGTTTAAATGCCGATGGACTAAAGCTATCTCCAATAATTTGCCTGCTCCTAGAGATAAGAGAATAGGTTTCTAATCTAGAAGGAAATAAGAGGATTATCTTAATCCTGTATTTGGCGTTTCCGGACAATTCTCTTCTGAGTGAAGCCACCGCATTCTTAATAGATTTTAAACTTTCAATCATACAATGTCTTAGTCTCATGTATAGAAGTGAGTAAAATAATATCTACACTAAATATTGGGCTTAGTCAAGGAAAACTTTGAAATTTTGATACAAATTAGAAAATATGGCATTTTAACATTTTATATATAACTGAGTTGTTTTAGATGCAATTTTTACTTTTCATTATTGACCATTGATACTCAAAATACAAAACAAACAGTTAAAAAATCTTATAACAGCATTAAAACATAGTTGGTTGGGGAAAATAATTTTATTGCGTTGGAGATAAATATCTACGAATCATAATAATAATTGGAGTGTGCAACGACAAAACATTCGTGATATAAATATGAAGTTAAATATATTTATTTGTTTAAAATGACCTATAATTTAATCAAAATAAATGTATTTTGACAGTTGATCGCCCTAGTATTATTTTCAACACGTTAGAAGGGCAAATAGAGTTAGGTCACGCTACGTACATTCATTATACAAATAGAAACATAATATCTAGTTTTTACTTAGAACATATTTTACTCTAAACAGTTCTGGTGTAGTAGATTAAACATTTAACATGTATAAACATAGGTTATCGTTTTATACATTTAAGTATAAAACGATAACCTATTCGTATTGTATAAAAACACGACTTTTTCACGACTTTCACGAGAATTTCATTAAATCTATAAAGGATTTTGTCTTAAAACGTATATATTCATTACTCAGGCGCGGTCGTTTTGGAGTGGTTACAATGAGATTTTGACGAAATAACTATAACTATAAATACGAATTGATACTTATAGTTGGTATTTATAATTTAATTGGTATTTAATTGTTAGTAGACCTTATCTGTATAAATGTACACATATCAAATGGAGAAATAAAATTAAACATTACTAAAACTAAAGTAATTGAAGGAGCATACTGGTCACACATTATATTTTTAATAATTAATAATTGTTTTTGTGGTTACTTAACCTGTTAGGAAAAAATACACGTTAATGTATATCATTGATATATCACCAAGGTCAGTAAAGGTTTCATTACTTACATAACTATTGAGATGATAAGTCATTTTAATTGGCTTAAAACCTCGTGTAAAATCTTACCCACTTCCCTAAAAGCACAATGAACTGACGCATAAGATGGAAGTAATAAAGGCTGGGTTTGACATTAATCGCTCCCGGCCATGCTATTTCCTCATGCTTACCAAAACAATAATACGTATGGCTGAAGGGTGTCGAAATTCTTATTTCTAGAGGAAACATCTGCAAACAACTAAAATTCAAACAACTTCCTCGTTGTTTATCTCTAATATTTTCAGATGAATATGGAATAAAATACATTCATTGGGTGGACGCTAAACTACATCAGAATATTGTTAAACTGTAAATTAAAGTATCAAGGAGAACAGTATTTAAAAAATATTCGTGTTGTATACGTATGATGATATTTTCCTCACTAATATAATAACCTTTATGTACTCCAGACTTCATAAGCTGATACATGTTTACAACGATTTATATAGTCCATTCTGGCATTATATTATGTTTAACAATATTTTTATACACAGCAATATTTAAAAACTTGCAAGTTAATTTTGGTTTGTTGCATGCATTCTCTAAGTTTGTAGTCCAATGTTTCTTGCCCTATTAAAGATATTTAATATAGCCTTCTTTGTGTTGTTCAGATTAATTTACGACATATCAAGTAAAAGCCTGACTAGCATACATTATAACATGAGAGTTTCTATAAAGGTGTAGATGCATTAGGACTCTTATCGTTTTTAATATAACGTTCCTCGATCTTGTAGAATAACCGTCAATTACCGTTTCACCGTCTCCATGTCACTCTCTTCCACCTTGCCAATTAAAATTTGGATGATGGATCCCTATAATTTCCTAAACATCTTTATATAAACAGGTGTTATTAAATAGACACATAAATACAATGAATGTTAGGGAAATATATAAAATAAATTATGTCTGACTGAGAAGTAGTTTGTCAGGAATTAATTCTATTCGCTTGGTAACGGAATCTAACTAAATTAAATACTATATACAGTATAATCAGACGCGACTACAAAACCTACAATTAATCTTTCATTGTATAATTTATATTTATACCAGCTATAATAATATTATAACCTAATTAGTTTTGCCAAAGCATTGGATTGTCCTAACGTTTCAAATTGTGAATTCGATTTCAAAGGCAGTATTTAGTATATTTACTTAATACCATCAGATTACCTGAACCTGTAGCATTAAAACTAAGATCCAGAAGTGAAGAGATAATGTTATAGAGTTGATTTCGTTGCATTCAACCATTCCTCTAGAACCTACTGTATGCAACGGTAGTGTAAAACTGTACAGCTGTTGAGATTTTGACGTACCTTTCAGACTGAACAAACTGACGATATTAATAAACTTTGTTAAGAACTTGGCAACAAGACAAATATCTGTCCAAACAATTTTAATTTTGACTGAGAAATTCAACTCGTTAAACCCTTTTAGAAACATTCATATACTTAGATTCAAATTTATTAAAAAATACTTTATTAAAAAAACTTTTAAATTAATTTTATGAATTATTAAGCGAATCAAAAGTGATAAACCCTTGTGAGAATCGTATTAGAGACCTCCATTGATGTCAACCTTCCGATAAAAACGTCATGTTCATCGTGTCTTATCTTCCGTCTTTTATGAAAATATGATTCTTGTTCTTCTTAAATATGCTCCAGATTATTATTGTTCCTAAATTATAGAAATATTTCAGTCACATTCCTAAATTATTAAATATTTATCCGTATTGAAATATTTAGGTAAATTTATTCAGAGCGGTTGGTTTTGCTACTTTCAATGAAAGGTTTTTAAAGCGAAACACATAAGTTGTGTATAAAAATATTTAGACACAGATTATATATTTTTTTCAGTAACTTAGAATGTTCAGCGGAAAGGACACAGTTAGAACATGGTATTTTAGAGCCACCTAAGCTATACAATCAAAGTTGGCTTGATAATGGAATGAACACAAATAATACAAATGTTGCAGGTGTTTTAAATGAATTCAAAAACATTATTTTAGTTTATATGTAGATATAAGGTAGTAAATATTGACTTTAAATAAAAGTTCAATCTGTATATGCACTTGTCACCAACTCCTTCTTCAAGCGGGTACAACGCATCAAACTTTAGTTTTCAAGTTGTCTTGTAGTTTGTCTTTTTCTTTCTTCAAGTTTCATATTCATGCTCGCAGAATCCATACATTACAAAGTACAACACAGGAGTTAATTCGATCATCAATCTTTGCAGGTTTAAACACATTGACAGTGATATAAGCCATCTATTTTCCAAGCAAAGTTTCCAAATTACCATATTTAAATATTGATGATAAAGAATCACGTTGTAAAAAATATTCATAACAGATAGTATTCACTTTGTATCAATCATTCATTTACTTTCTAAGTATAATCAATTAGTTTGTAATTAATTGATGTACATTTATACAAAAAATTTGATGTATTGTATTTGTTTTACGTCCATTGTATATTTACAAAGATGAAAACACGTCTCAATTAATAGTATTAAACTAAGTAATTTCACCTTCTACACAACACAGAAGACAGTGTTTTAATTTATTCATCTGTCTAAAAATGAAATACTCTTTTGTAAAGTATAACTTTTGTTATGCTAGATAGCTGTGCAAATTCCGAGACTTTTCCGGTATCTCACTTTTGAACTATATTCGTTAGGGAAAACCGTACAGCATAAATAAAAAGGGCTTTCTTTCCCTTCTCGACAGTAAATAATATTATCCACCTCATCCACCACCAAGAAGGTTAAGAAAATAGTTATTATTTACATATTGTCTTAAAATATAAGTATTACAGAAAATAATACATCCGTTAATGATATCCTTGACTAGTAAATAAACCTATCTCCTCTAAGTACTAATAGGCCATTAGTTACAAACTTAGTCAAATGCCAATACCCAATCAGTGTATCAGAATTAATTGAGACACTTTGAATATAATCTCCGTATTAGCAACAGTTTTAAACGTATTCAATTACAACCAGAGGAACCATCGTGTACGTGTTATTCTTCGAGGATAGCTAGAGACTCTGGAAGTCGACGTGTTTATAATTACATCTGCCGCTGAATGGATTACCTCCCGTACTCACCGCGCTGTTCCTGCTACAGTCTATAACCAACTTTAGCTTTACATTTGCTTTAAACACCAACTGTAACAACATAAACTGATATTTAGTGGTTGTACTACATAAAGCATATTTTATTATACATTAAATGTAGCCTATCTTGTTCACGAAATATACAAGGTAAGAGTACGGCATATTACTAGTCACCTAACAGGTTTCGCTAAGTTAGAACGTCAAATTTTCAGTCTATACGTATTTGTGTTACCTAATCAAAAGATTGTACACAGTTTGTCTTAAAATTTATTTTATCTACGATTTTCATGTTATCATAATCATGTATCAAGAAGACCAATGTAAAAGTTTTCACTAACCCTAATACAAATCCAGCGAAGTGGCATGCACCGTTTTGAACTCGGTATTGCCTATGTAAGTTTATAAATAAAGCTTTCTGGAAAAACTCTTGTGAGTTCTGGAGATAACGTGTAGACAGACAGGAAAATAGACAAATAGAAGAAGACTGACATTATCCCAGACTTGTGTGTTATAGGCTTCGCTAACGCTCACCCAAAAAGCTAACATGTTATGGCCAATACGGTATTAAATATTAGACATTGTAATCTTAAAAAAAATAAACTTATATTCACTTGCTATTTCATTTATAATATGTTTTTAACTTAAGAGAGTGTTACACAAGTAACAAATATGTAAAGTAAAATTAGCCTAAATTAAACTTTATTTAAGTCTTTGAATGATAAAACTTTTGAAATAATCTCTACGAAATTATTTTGTATACTTCTCTTCTCAGTATCGAACAGCAGTGATGGTGTTTACAGCTACACAGTTACAGTACAGTAGTTTACCACATTTAACAATCAAAGTTACAATTTGATAGTGGGTTAGTGAACATAAATGTATATTTGCCTCCTACTTTAAATGTTAGCACATACGTAATATTTCATTTAAAAGTGGACAAATTAACATATACATACAAAAAATGTAGTTGTTATTTATTAAACATTGCTAGTAATAATGCTTTTAAACATATGTCTCTGGGACTACATATAAAAACAAACATAGAATCAACACCATCAATGATATGTGGTAAATTGTGAGCGCAACTGGTAGCGGTGTGAGCAGATGGTAGCGGTAGAGGAATATGAGAGTGGATCCCATGGTTCCTTCCAATTCCACGAAGATATAGAGAACTCACATATCTCGTTTCGTCGTTCGTCTTCATGGAAACTCGCGTCACCCGGCAGAAGAAAGGTCACAGATCTATAGTAAATGGTGTATTTACCTAATTTAAATAATTTGTCTAAGGTGTTTATTTTTCTAAATGCTTACTGAAAGGACTAAACTAATTGAAATAGTGTAATTAAAATAGTACTAAACAGTGTATTAGAAAAAAAAGGTTTTCGTTATTTCTGACATCTTTTAATATATCTGATATTTTTGTACACAGTAACATTACTGTATACAGTATTTTTATACGATACAATATTTTAAATTTTTATTCTATATATATATATATATATATATATATATATATATATATATATATATATATATATATATATATTTAGTCTCTCAAATAGGTTAGAATAAAAATTTAAAATATTGTATCATATATATATATATATATATATATATATATATATATATATATATATAGTCTCAAATAGGTTAGAATAAAAATTTAAAATATTGTATCATTTAAATATATATATATATATATATATAATGCTAAAATATCAGTATTGTATGAAATCAACAAATTCAGTAAATTTAATTTATAAAATGTGTTGATAAATCAATGGAATATGCCATATGAATAACTATCGCTATATACTCTTTTTAAAGATTAACATAGTTACCAATAAATCCAATTTAACCAAAGTTTTGTTTCTTTAAAAAGAACTTGAGACTTAATAAACTAATATGTTTCATTTAAAATCCAAATATTGGTTAGTAGCGATAGAGTTTTGCTACGAATTGTAACCGTCTGAATCAACTTGTTCTACAAGTATCGTACGTACAAAGGGACGGAAATCGGATTTCGTCCATAAAAGAACCTATGGAAACGGCTATGCTAAACGCCCAGTCAATTAGTTATGAATTGCTTCATTTTATTAAGTATTTTAAATTACAGTATTGTGTAAAGGTTTAATATAAATGGATATCAAAACTTAAAAAACCAAAACATTAAAATTTCCTGATAAATTATAGAAAAAAGCTACATGATAAAAATAAAAGGGATGTGAAAACAAAGAAAGGAAATAAAATATAAACGCAGTGTCCACAAAGATGAAGGTAACTTTAATGCTGCTCAACATATTCACACACAGACACCCCGAGGGATGCAGGCTGACGAGTTGTAATATACTGACCTACATACAGCCAGATATAGAGATGTTATAGAGAGAACATATTTCACTATATCCGTATGAATGATTTGTTAAACAACGTTGACCACACACAGATGCTGCTACAGTGTAGACGAGTGTATGGCACACAATTGGGCGACCTGTCAATTAGTTGACTGACCGGGGAAGTGGTGGATAAATTCGAATTTGGAATGAGAGATTGTGAATATTGTGCGTTTAAAAGTGACTTTAACGTTAGAATTAGTGTAAAAATTCAGCTAAATAAATTTTATTGATTGCTATAACATTGGATTTTATGTTTTACGCAATAAATAATCTATTATCATTATAATGTAAGTCCACAAAATATTTACTATAATAACGTTGAAATACTTGTATAGTGATGATAGTAATTCCATTAATAAATATAATGATTTATTGAATAAATACATTTCTAAATGATTATTACACATATTCCTTAGATGCCTCATTTTTAAACCTTAAGGAAAAGAAGTGATACATAGAATTAATTGGTGACTCTATTTACTCATAAATTACGATAGAAAAGGGGAACATTGTGTTAGAGTACACTACCTTCCTTCTTAACTTTGAAACATCTTTTGAACAAACTAATTGGCAAAAATGCAAAGAGTAATATATCATTCCTTCAGTCAAAGTCCTCTCAGTAATTAAAATGTTTAGAGATATCAAGGTTTCTAGAAAAACTTGCTTTTCCTATAAACGTAATCGAATTATATGTTTCTAACAATAGCTTTTATGAGTTCTGGAAGGCTGAGATATTATGGTATTGAAATAAGTTTGAAGACAAAGAACATTATCAAAGACGACCAAGACAGCGCATAGTCTGTTCTGTAGCGTTACTTATGGTACTTTTTAGTTCATGACAGAGAGAAAGAACGATGATCAGAAAATATCAAATCAAAGCACTAGTTTAATATCAAATAACTATTATGAATATAAAAAACTCGAAAAAATTATTATGTTTCGTAGGGAGTAGGGTGATTTTTAACGGTTAAGCCTTGGTTCACCATGTACAATTCATATATACATTTCAGTTAATTGTATTTGATATTTATTTTGGTTACAGTAAAATATTTTAACATGTATTGCAAAATGAATGCAACAAGCTGTATCGGCTCCCTTAAAATATGTTAAAGTATAAAATATGTCATTTCTGTATAAAGTAGTATACATTTTACTAAGTTATATATTACACAAACTTTATCGACATACTAATGGTTGTGTTAACAACCACAAGTATTTACTAAATCCAAAAGGCATGAAACAGTCAACGTCTTCCACTACCTAAAATAAGTTGAATTGTGCCTGCAACATGTGCAGTGATTTAGGTGAGGCAATGCACATGTTTTATTCATTTTACATTATTTATGATAGGCTGAAAAAGCTATTTATATCATAATAATGGAAATTTTATGATTGAAAATAAAAGAAATATTTTTAGCTACATTTGTGTAAACGTGACGAAACTTATATTATAACAGAAAGAAAATGTATGGCAAAATCCTTTTTTTAAAGTTAATTCTCATGCTAAGAAACATTAAATATAATTAAATAACTAGTCGCTTACCAAACCAAAGAGTAATAAGTAAACATTCAAAATACATTCATACGATAATTGTAAGAAATTAGTCTTTGAATTGATCAATAAAATTTTGCCAAATACTGGTGACCGATCGATTTCAATTTCAATGCCACAGACTACGTTTATGATTGTGATTGACTTGCTGAATCATATTAAAAATACAAGTAAGTATTCTAAAGTGGTTTTATATAGTTAGAATTACATGGCAGTATTAAATTGAACCAAGTTTGGTTTTGTATTATTTATGCTAGTGAGAGAAAATGGTGGCCAATTGTTGAATAACTAAAGAGCTCTTTTACCACAGAGTTTCATTCTCTTTAACGAACAGAGCGTTGATTCTCACAAAGAATGGTGTATTGTATCACACTCATTTCAAAATAAACCTAAATTGTTGGAAATATACAACGAAATAGTAAAACCATAAACGAAATAGTAAACATAATTTATCTGGATGCTAGTCATAATCTATAATAGGATAAATGCTGAATAATGATTTCAAATACTTTTGTCTAACACTTAAGTATGCCGAGGATTTTATCTTATAAATGGTCAAGCTAAAACACAAATCCTTCTGTAAAACTACTTGAGGCCTACGAATGTTATCCTGAAGGTTTCACAATACAGTTTATTCGTAAAGAAGTAAAAGAGTAAAATATATTCGAGTTAATCTCAGTTGGTTAACAACACAAATTGTCAATCTGAATTCTGAAAATTAATAAATTGATGGTTTGATTTTAGTTAAAACTACAAGGAATACAGGAGTATCCAAGATTATTAGGCACAGTCTAATATTAGCTGAGTAGATTCTTGGTTTTTAAATAATAGTGTCTTGGCTGTTGGAACCAACGATGTCGTCGTTATGCAGAAATTGTGTAATTTAGTATGGCCATTTGTGTAAGCGGATAATTATTCAAATTAATTTTTTAAATATAATTGTTTCTTAAGGATACGCTCATGATTATCAAGTGTGGTCAAATATTTTCCATTATTCAAAATTGGAATGGTTACAATCGGAGAACATTTCTCAAAAATTTTATCTAAGGCAAAAATCTTCACAGAAAATCCAAATTAATCAAATATTTACATCCAAAAGTTTTCTGTTATGCATGAGGATGAAAAAAGATAAGCATTTACTATAATACACATAGAAAGTAACAACATAGTCTTTTAATGAACAACAACGATGACAAAGTAATTCATCAGATTAATCTAGTTAAAAAGGCATTATTATATTTTGTAAAGGAGGTATTTAATAAAGTGTCTCGGCATATACAATCTTACGGTGAGAATACGTAGGTTTGAATCAGAGATTACTATGAAGGAGAGAGTCTGGTAGGGAGAACTTCAATTTGCATGTAAACCAGAAGTTGATGTGCAGCAGACAAATTTATGTTAAATTTTTTAATCACTGGTTGGAAGATAATTTTTGACTATTCATCTCGACTATTGTATATGAGTAGGTAGGACTTAATCTGCAGGCACATTACAAGCTTTGAAGCTTTTATGATGTTTAAAGTGTCTAGTATATCTTTTATTGTTTACTAGGTTGAGAATTTGTAATTACCTTACAATAATTTATGAACTAAAAAATATGTTATTCCAAGTAATGCAGTACAATGGATATTATAAAATTACTTTCTTTATTATTGTATGTTGTTGTACCAATAATAAAATATATATCACTCCACATATCATATATCAGAAACATATAAAAATCTTGTTACTCCATGTAACGTTTGGAGTTTTAGATTTCAAGGCAGGTAAAAATTTAGAGAAAAGAATATTGTCAGAATATTGGTAAAGAATATTGGTATTGAAAAAAGTACTTTGCCATCGTTGTTGTTCATTAAAAGACTATGTTGTTACTTTCAATGTTTATAATAGTAAATGCTTATCTTCTTTCATCCTCTTGCATAACAGAAAACTTTTGGATGTAAATATCAACTGATCAATTTCATTTACAAAATTTGTAGATAAACCAAAAGCATTTAAAACTGCTCCGTTGATAACTAATTACATACACCCAAGAGGCACAGTGCCTAATACTGTGCCTGCGTACACAATATTATATATATATATATATATATATATATATATATATATATTTACGTTCCTGGCCTTACTGTTCTATATCATAATTATTGTTTACTATTTTCCAAAATGTGCAGTAATAGTATATTTTAAATAACACCTTAATTTTCCCAGCCTTTATCATTTCTATAAGAAAATAATGAAAATGATTTAGAAAAACACAATAAACTTGTTTTTTTTTTTAAGATTTGTTTCACAAAATAAATAAAATGATCAGCAATTCTTTAGTAGGCACACTAAATTAATAACTGTGTACCTTTTTAAAAAAATCATCATTTTCATACTCATACTTTTTACGATTTTAGTCTAAAAAGATCCTTGATCAAAAATTAATCATAAAATAAAATAAAAAATAAGGCAAACAAAATTTAAAATCTCTTGATTATTGGCTGAGCGTTATCGAAGCTTATCTCTCAAGAGACTGAACAAATTTAATTTCTGTCTGTCTATCTATATGTCTGTCTAACTGCACGAAAGCTCTAAAATGAACCGAAAGAGTTCCATTTATACATGAGGAACTCTAAGTTCGATGTAGGTACATGTCACTGGATGGGAATATACTGTGTGTTAGTAAATATTTTTATATTGATGCTACAGTTACCTATGATGGAAATGAGAAATAATGATGTTGATGTATAGATGTGCAATATGGCAATATAGTGAATATATTATAAAGGAAAACAGTTTTATACGTAATAGATGTATATCACGTTACAAGAAATAGCGATTGATTTCTTTTTTTGTTTGGCAAAATGATCTTGATTTATAGGGAATTACCTGATTGTTTGGTTTCTCACCACTACAAAAGCCATTCATCAAACTAAATGTTAAAATATCATTATTGGTTTTGCAGACTATCCCATTCGGATTGAAATATCATCAAACATAACACAGTTTATAGTATTTATATTGTTTTTAAATTACAAGATAGTAATGTTTGGTGATATTTCAATCAGAATTGATTTATTAATTGTAAATTGGAATAGTCTGCAACCCAATTAATTAACTTTTTATATTTAGATTGATAAATGGCTAATATTTCCCTTTCAATTTTAAGTTAAGTAAATGTTGATGTCATCCTACGGTTAAATGTATATTATAATATATTTTTGCGGTTAGTAGTTTCCTGCAATATATTTAAGGGTATGATTAAAATAAAACGTTAAAAATTTAGTATTGATAAATATTTACTACTGTATTTCAAGCAATAATTAACGTGTGTGAAAGATTTATACCCAGATCGATCTGTTTAATTTTTAAATTGTATTTATAACCATATCAAGAGTTTATTGCTGTAATGAACAAGGTCGTATGAAAAAAACCATTATGCAACAAGGTAGAAGTAATAAGTTTATTCGTACATTGACTATGATTTCAGTGACAAAAATCAAAGTAAATTACACAAGTATTTAATAACAATTATTATTATTTGATAAGAATGATATATTACAAACTCAACAAAATTAAATTTAACTGAGTGATATTAGCTATTACTATTATTGGCCGCTCTACATATAAGTGGCTATTATATTATTTAATTTTGATTATGTTTAAAATAAAGTTGTTGTTTTATTAGTGGCCGCTCTACATATAAGTGGCTATTATATTATTTAATTTTGATTATGTTTAAACTAAAGTTGTTGTTTTAAATTTAAATAAAAATTTGTATAAAAATAGCATTTTTTCAGTCCCCCAGCAAGTATGTTTAGATATACAGTTTATACGCTACGTACTGCAATATAAAAAGTTAATTCAGATATTATTATTAACCAAACAATAGGTTGTGTTCCAGGAAATACGCTAAGATTCGGTGACCAGGAAATGAAATGAAATATAAATGAGTTATATAAAATCAATAAATTGAAGAAATACGCATGTTTAAGACTAATTAGTAAAATATTTTACAAACTGTTTTTAAACTTTCACTTGATGTAATATTTAATGAAATACAGAAAAAACAATTTTATCTATACAAAATTACAAGCAATATTGATCAACAATAATTTAAATTAACCATCTGGTAGAGTTTAATGCAAGCTACATACATATTCCAGATGGTTTTATACATATATTGATATAGTTACTTATCCAGACATCCAATAGATGTTTGATTAATTGGATTTTTAGGACGATACTAAATTATGTTTACAATAGAACATTTTAAAAAACTATTTTCAAATTTTTAATTGATGCAATATTTACTGAAAATAATATAGGAAAAGTAATTTTATCTAAAAACATGACAAATAATATTGATATATAATTATTTAAAGTAAGCATATAGTAGCGTTTAATGTAAGGTATATACATATGATTTTTACAGATGATTTTATACCTATATTGATATAGTTACTTATCCAGACAGCCAGTAGATGTTTAATTAGTCAATTTTCGGATGACGGTAAAACATTTTTACAATAAAACATTTTTAATACCATTTTAACAATTTCCTCCCACACCTATATCAGGACTTCAGCAATTCTCTAGAGATATAGCGGTCTAGAAAGATGACACAATTAATTCCGACTGCTCCCCATTATGGGCTTTATATCTCTATCAGTGATATTCTGTCATGTCCAAAATACGACTAGGCTTTGTACAAGTCTCTTGAATATATTACAGGACACGTATTCTTGATAAAATTTAGATGTTAAACAGATAATAAAATTGCCAACCTTAAACTCTCTATTTAATTCTTGGCTTAAAAATAAAAAATATTAAACATTTCTGAGAAAACATGTTGGCTCCTAGAGAAGTCATTGATCTCTTAAGGGTTATACAGAAAATGTTAACTCTATCATACAGTACTCATAATATATAATTTTCTACATAACATGTCAATATGGCAGAAGACTTAGAGTATCATTTGTCAGCAACTGTGAAGAAGAGAACAATCATACATAATAAAAATAAAATGATTTGGTGAGGTCAAGGAATACACTTAGGATATGTTCTCCTTTCTTTTGTTGTTTACAACATTATGGATGAGATCAGTTATAGTATAAACGTGGTGTAATAGGTTTTTCTGAAATTTTTAAAGATTGATTGAACACTTTTAAAGATGGTTTTGAAGATCTAGAAGTATCCTTAAAACGTTCACTGAAAACTTAAACTTAAGTTACAAGATAAAAATACAATTACTCATAATTATTTTTAATATTTTGCAAGCGTATTGCAATTTTTTTAGAATTCCAGATTAGTTGAATATTAAATATTTTGGTAAAATTTTGTAAGTATCTCGGTGTGTTCCAAATATAGCTCAACCGTATTGAAAAGTAGGGTAATAAGAATACACCTTTAAATTAATAACTTCACTAACGAGTTTAAAATAGCAGTTAAAGTAAAAAAAAAAATTATGTTCTAAGAAAGATAATAAAAACACCTAAATTTGCCTATAGATATCAAGAAAAATATAAAAAAATTCACCAACTTCGCCATTCCAATTTTCACCTTCTTAAATACAAAAGTTTGTATTACACTAATATATATATATATATATATATATATATATATATTAATATATATTTAACATATATACATAAAATATATAAAAGCAATAACATTTCTTCTTTTGTACAAGAAACAGTTTAAAGATTAAATTCAGCAGTACTGCAATTATATAGAAACAATTGTAACACATTTAAACATTATAACATTAAACATTATTTAATACATTCAAAATCAAATTAGGAGAAAAGTAATATAAAATAATTTTGTAAGAGAAAACTTTTATTATTTTTACTAGATAGTGTTGTAAATAACAAATAGTTTTTGTACACTGAATGCAAATCTAAAGGCGAAGAAACTTAATTATTCTACACATTAATTTTCTTTTAAATTAGTTGAGGTATCTTTATAAGATATTGGAAAAACTATCCAGTTTGAATGGAGATACTGCGAGTGTAATTACGGACATCGTGAAAAGTATTCGATAAGTGTAAGTAATGGCTGCTTAGGTGAACAATGTTCCTTTCTTGTTTAAAGTGACAAGGTTAGTGTCCGTTGTTCTTTCTTCTATTCTCATGCTAACGATTATTTATCACACTTTCGGGCAGTAACCATTATTTACCAACTGGAGAAACATTTTCTAATATCTCAATATCTATAATGTACAATAGTACTGTACTGTAGTATTCACCAAAAACATAATAACAAAATGATCTGTTCTTCTCCAAAACGTAAACTAATTTACTCATTAT
Organism: Homalodisca vitripennis; assembly: GCF_021130785.1. Lineage (NCBI taxonomy): Eukaryota > Metazoa > Arthropoda > Insecta > Hemiptera > Cicadellidae > Homalodisca > Homalodisca vitripennis. The sequence goes on along the minus strand of NC_060211.1, from coordinate 133,691,292 downwards.
AGATTTTAAAAAGGATTAAAGTGAATTTTGACGTGACAACGTCTTAAATTAGGTTGCGGCTCGGAGTCACTCATGAAAAAAGTGTAACGCCCGGTAACGTTACGATGCCCGTCCAGTGGGTCCGCCGCACGGGATCCGCACGGGATAAAGCAGATAACTGTGGGTCCGCCGCACGGGATAAAGCAGATAACTATGTTTATTCGTGAAAATGTGGAGTGCTTAGATTCGTCATTTACAAACAACTACAACAATAAAGGTAAAATATTGTACACTGATATTTCATTATCGTAAACTATGATTAATTGATTAATTGTTAGATTGACAAAAAAAGTTGAGAAAAAACTGAGTTTATAGTTTATAGTCACATATTTAATACTTCACTTGCGATGGGAATTTTTCCTGAGGCGTTCAAAGCAGCCTACGTGGTCCCCATTCATAAATCAGGACCTACTGACATCACCTCAAATTACAGGCCCATTTCCATTCTCCTCAGCGATATCCAAAAAGTTTTTGAGGATCTATTTCTTGATCGAATAAGATTTAGGATTGCTCAGTTAACCTGTCCTCAGCAACACGGTTTCTCACCAGGAAGGTCGACTCTATCAAACTTAATGTTACTCCAGACTCAAGGTGCAGAATGCTTTTGCTAATGGCAAACAGCTGGATACAATATATTTAGACTTTTCCAAGGCCTTTGACACTGTCGACCATGCCTTATTACTCAAGAAAAATCTCTGCGCTTGGTTTCGATGACATTTCAGTTCGTTGGCTGTCGAGTTACCTTTCTGAAGCGCAGGCTTGCAGTGAAGTTTGCTGGCTCAATATCCTCTGAGTTTTATCTCACTTTCGGTGTTCCCCAGGGCTCTATCATTGGGACCTTATCTCTTTCGCACTCTTTATAAACGATCTTCCTCTGAATATCAACAGTGACTGCCTATTGTTTGCGGACGATGTCAAGTTATACTCACAGATTACTCATGTTGCGGATTGTGAATCACTTCAAGATAGTCTTCATGGCGGTATTATGAATGGTGCTTAATAAACAAAATGTCACTAAACGCCAAGAAATGTCAAGCCATATCATTTTACCGTTTGCAATTCGCCTATAATATACAATTACTTGTTGCAAGGAGAAACCATCGCTAGAGTAAATGAAGTGAGAGATTTGGGAATTACTCTGACACAGAATTTTAGCCCTGAGGCTCACGTTCATAATATTTGCTCGAAGGCAAACAGAATTGCTTGGTTTTATCTCCCGTTTTTCTAAACATATAACAAAATATGGTAGCCCTGAGGACAATATACTGTGCCCTGGTACGCCAGATTCTGGAATATGGATCGACTGTTTGGAATCCACACCAAAATATGTACCTTTGTGAGGATCTTGAACGAGTTCAGCGTCGTTTCATCCGTTTGGTGGGTGTCAGAAATGGATACCAATACCAACAAGTACCAATTGATGATATGTACGCCAGACTTAAACTGGAACATCTTGATACTCGCAGGACTGTAGCCGACTTAGTGGTTCTCCATAAGTTGGTGAACGGTGAGATGGTTTGCCCGGACGTCCTTCAAACTCCTCAATTTCAAGACACCATCCAGCACTCGTTCCAATGACCTCTTCATCAGGCAACACTATGGCACAAAACTATGCAGCAAACAGCACGGTGGCTCGCCTGCAGAGGGCCGGCAACAACCTGCCTATAACTGTCGACCTGTTCCATGATGGCGTGAGATCATTGAAGTGGAAATGTGAAAGGTGTGCAGTTGCTGCCAACGTAAATGCCTCCACTTAATGTCTATGTTTGTTCATTTTCTCGGTTTATTGTATGTCATAGTTGGTCTATTTACCATTGTTATTTTTACTGTCTGCTGTTTTTGAAACACTGTTACGAATATCCCTGTTATATTATTTTATAGTTTATTATGTTTTTTCTGTTGTTACTGTTATTAAGTTATTTCTGTTATTATGTTATTTCTATTGTTATAGTTTATTTATTGTTGCGTTCTTTCATTATGGTATTGTTATAGTTTTTAAAAACATTTAAATACGTTTTTATTCTAGCATATATCATGCCTTGCATTTAGAGTATTATGTAATATTTCCTTTCAGTCATTCACATGTTTTTGTTGAGGTAATTTTTTGGTTTAGGTTAAGTTGTAATTATTGATCTTGAATTATGGATCTTGAATGTAAAAATGGAGTATGTCCCGTTGGAAATAAATAAATAGGTTATGTCATAATATTGACAAATGTTGATAGTGTTAAGTAAATTATTAGTTTAAATCACTCTGCAATCAATCGTAATTCAGTCGATTGAGAAGAAACAGCGCGTATTGCTAGTCAAACATTTAAAATAACAAATTATAACCTCTAACCTGTCATAACAGTGCGACCAAACAAACGAACTAAACCGACCAATCACCACGCGCGGAGTTAGAATTTAACTGTGTTTAGCAAGAATTTCAAATTCAATTTTAGTAAATGTTTTATTCAACTTTACCATTTACAATAACAAATTTTAATTAATTTCAAATTATGTACAATGTTTTAGTAAACAAAATATATTTCTATAGTTAAAATTTGTGCAATTCTTATTTTCGTTCAATTCCTTGTTCCTATTGTGCAATTTATATAATATTCATATCAATAAATATTCTACCGAGAAAAAAGACGTTGTCACGTAAAAACCGGCTTTACAGGCAACCATATTTTTTTTTTTAATTTCTATGATAATGTTAAATTAGAGTAGGTTTTAGTTTTCGTATTCAGAATAAGACTCCTTGCTTATCAGTTAAAATAGTTCAGGAAATTTCAAAGCTGACCCAATGAACCTTGCCCTCTAGTGCGATTTAACTACCACTTCTTTCATTGGTGGACTTATTGCGTGGTTCAGTGTAAAGTTCGTCTGTCTGTCTTCCAATAATATCCCTTGGACACCCGACTTCCCAGTGTACCGCCGGAGCCGTTCTGGAGATGATATAATGAGTTTATTGGTGTCAGTTTCGTCTCGGAACTTGCCGCATTATGAAGTAAAATAAGCGGCTTTTTTATCTCTACCAAGGTGCCTGGGTATTGAACTACCCTTGCATTTCTCGTTGGCTGTAGTGGTGCCGTATTGGGTCCTGATGCCCTTTGTGAACGCAGTTAATTACTAGTGAGAGGTTTCGTAAGTGGCCCGTTCTTTCATGGACCCCGCTACAGCCCTGTAGGTCCTGAACGAGCTGGAAGTGCACTCCTCCTCTTAGATTAAGCCAGGCATAAAGCTAGTACAATGTCGGTTAGTTGGCATCATTATATGAATTCCTCTCTTATATATATATATATAAGATATATATATATATATATATATATATATATATATATATATATATATATAATTTCAATAAACATTGAATCACAAAAAGTACGGCGGAGCAAGTACTTTTTGTGATTCAATGTTTATTGAAATTAAATAAGGCTATTGCCATTTATACAATTTAACGTAAATAAATATATATATATATATATATATATATATATATATATATATCCCATAATAATAATCTTTTTATAACATTTTCGCTCTATAAAAGTATTCAGAGAGTACGTTTAGAATAATATCTCATATTATAGAGTGTTTTTTCGTGTTTTAACTTTTCATTTAAATGTACACAGTTTTTATTGTTGAGGGATTTACCCACCTGAAATAAAATCGTTAATTATATTTGGTTAAAAGAAAAAAAATGTATACCTAAAATGGATTTATGCATTAATTTAGTTATAGCCATGGTATTTACGGTGTGTACAGAAGTAACAGCTATAAGGTATCCATTCAGTAAGCTCTATGGTATTCATTTCCTAAAAAATATATTTGGGCGTTTTCAAAGGAGGAGAGGATTCTGGAAGCATCTACTATTGGAACTGAACCAACAGAGTATGAATTCTCACGTCCAGAGTTTCATACACGTTCAGAGAATCGATACAAGTTTCCTAATCACTGACGGAATTTCTCGCACTCCATTCATCTGGACAATTACTGAACCGTTCCATTAATCAACTAACTAGGTATAATTAACAATTAGACAATTAACTAAAGTTATCGAACTTGCCAATCCCCCTTTCCTATTTCGCTATGTTACTATTTGTGTTTGGTGACGTACCGTTTTTGATCAATTGCGTATCCCTAATGTAATGTAGTTAATTCGTACCCAGTGCATCATTGACTGTAAAATGAGCAAAATACAAATAGATTAAGGTTAATTCGTTATCTTTTGATATATATCGCGCAAAAAAATGTGCATGAAAGTGAATAGGGACAACCTTTTCAACTTTTACTGATTGACAATTGCTTAACTAAGAAATGTTTAAAATTAATGTTAGATTAGTACATCATTAATTTCTAATCGGCTAAATATTATGGCAACAATAAAGTTCATCAATATCTCCGCTATGTTATTATTATAATAGAATGAACACATTTGTTAACAAACTCAATATAATCATATAAGTGTTGAAAATTTGACAATGCACATGTAGCCTAACACATACAACTTCGTATTTTGGTCTGAACACTTTTATAATTTAAACATGCTATTAATCCAAGATTAAATGAAAAAAAAATATGAATGTACCTGTTTAAAAGATATTTAGAGAAATATTTCACCTGTATGTTTAAAATTTGGAATGAATCTTGATTATTATAATACAAGAATGGTTTCTATAGTGGTGAATGTTCAAGTATGGAATTTCTACCAGCATACTTTAGTCTTTGTAGAATGATAATTTTTTGTTCACAAAATCGTCTTTTAATAATAACTTAATTCAATACATACATTAATGTACGGTTTATGTGCTCCACGATCGGAGAAAGTTAAACAAATA